>NC_067311.1:8413921-8733629 GCF_020740795.1 Apus apus | reverse complement strand
TCTGGTTTCACTCGAAGATTCATAGGACTATCTTGATCTGGTACTAAAACATGGTCATAAATCATTTGAACTACAGCAACCTTGTGGACATTGTCCATAAGGTTAGAATAGCCCCCCCGCAGGGCCTTCGGCTCTCCTCTGCAAGTGGGATCACTCGAGCCAACACAATAAGCTGCTTGCTGAGTTAGGGACCAGGGGTGCCCCTTATCTCCAGTCGTTAGAATAATTCCTGGTCCCCAGAACCCTCTAGCTTCTCGTTCACTTTACATGATATTGTCTCCTCCTGTGAGGGACACTCTCATTGCATATTCAATTTCTGTCTCAGATGGAAGCCTGCTGTATTGTTTTTTTAATTTTTGACAATTCTAGTGGTGTGTAAGATACTTCCTTAACTACCACATCTTTTCTCCTACCAGTATCTTCATCACGAGAAAAAGAAGTTCTCACAACCGGGCGCAGGTGTTTATGCTCTACTCCCTCCTCCTCCTCATTCTCAGAACTGGTATAGTGAGAAGATAAATTAGTTGGGACTTTGTCCATATTTGTGGAAAGTTGGTGGACATCTTTCTCCAATTTGCTAATCCTTTGAGTGCCATGTGTTATGAAGTTATTAACTGCCTCGTGCAATATCCTGATATCTGCCCTTATTCCCTCCTCCTGCTCCTTGGAGAGGGGAGGCTGAAGCTGCACAGGGGCTTGCTGCTCTTGCGGCTGTGACTTTGATTTCAAAATCGGGCGCAGCTTTCCCGTCCCGGAATGAAAACTCACACGTTTTCTATCTGATTGCTTAGAGTTTACGGGCTTGCATTTCTTTAGTGTATTAAAGTCATCCGGGATCTCAGTATCCTGACTACCAGAATCTGAGGAATCCTCATAACTAGCAAATTCCCCACATTCATCATCTGAGAAAGACAGGGTGGCACTGGTTTTCCTCTTCTTTCCCTGCTTTCTTAGCCCTTCAGTCTCTTGCTGCAACCCTTCAATCTCTTGCTGCAACCCTTCATTCTTTTGCTGTAGCTCTGCAACCTTTCATTGTAATCCCTCCTTTGCTCGCCACACAACCATGGCCAGGACAAAGAAACGTCGAGCATTGATGAAAAGAAGCCCGCTTTTCTTAATCTCCTTTTTGACATCTTTAGACAGAGAAGTACTATTTTCCAAAGCCATGAGGTGATTTGCAAGGCTACCGAGGTCTCCCTCCATGTAGGCATCATAAAACACTTTGTACTGCTCCCTCTCTATAGCGTGCCAACGCCTCTTAAAGTGCTCCCAAAAGGGACGCCCACCTGCTGCACTCGCCGCCTTTTATACCCCCGTGACCCACCTGTCCAGTCAGTGTCACTGTCCAGAGCCAATGAGCGTCCATGAGCCCCAAGTTAGGGTGGTGACTACCAGGGGCACAGGATGGCTTGTCGCTCATCCTTTCTGTCCCGTACCACATCTGTTGTTTTGGGTTCAGTTGTCCTTGAGAAGCAAGTCTGTTTTAGTCTGTTAGCTGGGAATAATCAGGAGAGTGCAGGAGGATTCACAGACAGACACACTGGAATCAGTTTGATTTAATGGCTGACTGACAATTTATTCTGCGCGCCAAACTTTCTTATAAAGCCCCTTGCTGTGTACACGTGACCGAAACCACTCTTGTCATTGGTCAATTCTCATAAAGCCTGCCACGACCTAAACAGTGATTGGTTCCTAGCACGCACATGCGCAGTCATGACTCTCCGCCTCACTTCCTTATTTGCACATCCGGAAGTTGTTTACTTCGCTGCTCACTTCTTCAGTTGGTATCCATGGCAGCGGCCTTGAAGGGGCCCAGGTGTTTACAGTAAAGGCTGGATTGCTCACGTTCCACTGCTCGCTAATAAGGCCCCCTACAGGACAGGCCTTTGCTGGCTTAAAAGGCATTTTGTTTAGACTTATGTGGGGAAGAAAAGAACAGTTTCCCACAGACCTTAAAGATCATCAAGTTCCAACCCCCTCTGCCATGAGCAGGGAACCCTACCACTAGACCAGGTTGCACAAAACCTCATCCAACCTGGCCTTAAAAACCTCCAGGGATGGAGCATCAACAGCCTCCCTGGGCAAGCCATTCCAGTTCCTCACCACCCTTAGAGTGAAGAATTTCTTCCTAATATCTGACCTAAACCTCCCCTCTATCAGCTTAAAACCATTATCCATTGTCCTATCACTATCTTCTCTGATAAAAGGCCCCTCCCCAGCTTTCCTGTAGGCCCCTTTCAAGTACTGGAAGGCCGCTATTAGGTCTCCCTGGAGCTTTCTCTAGGCTGAACAGCCCCAGCTCTCTCAGCCTGTCTTCATAGCAGAGGTGCTCCAGGCCTCTGATCATCTTGGTGGCCCTTCTCTGGACCCTCTCCAACAGGTCCATATCTTTCTTGTGCTGAGGGCACCAGAACTGTACACAGTACTCCAGGTGCGGTCTGACCAGAGCAGAGTAGAGGGGCAGAATCACCTCCCTGGCCCAGCTGGCCACACTTCTTTTGATGCAGCCCAGGATGCAGTTGGCTCTCTGAGCTGCAAGTGCACACTGGCGGCTCATGTCGAGTTTCTCATCTACTACCACCCCCAAGTCCTTCTCCTCAGGACTGTTCTGCAGCCATTCTCCCCCCAGCCTGTATTTGTGCCTGGGGTTGCACCGACTCAGGTGCAGGACCTTGCACTTGGCCTTGTTGAACTTCATGAGGTTGGCACTGGCCCAGCCTGTCAAGGTCCCTCTGGATGGCGTCCCTTCCCTCAAGGGTGTCAACTACACCACACAGCTTGGTATCATCAGTTCCCAGGGTCCTCCTTTCTACCCTCTTTAAAAATGAGCGTAATGTTTCCTTTCTTCCAGTCACCAGGGACTTCACCTGACTGCCATGACTTTTCAAATATCATGGAGAGTGGCTTGGCAACTACATCAGCCAGTTCCTTCAGGACTCTAGGATGCATCTCATCAGGTCCTATGGACTTATGTATGTTCAGGTTCCTCAGATGCTCACGAACCTTGTCTTTGTTCATGGTGGGAGGGACTTTGTCTCCCTGGTCTCCATCTTGTGGGCCATCAGCTCCGTGAGGAGAGGGTTTTTCAGTGAAGACTGAGGCAATAACGTTGTGGAGAATCTCAGCCTTCTCCTTGTCTGTTGTTACTAGTTCACCACTGTTGCTCATCAGGGGGGTACGCTTTCTTTAACCTTCCTTTTCTGGTTTACATACCTGTAGAAGCCCTTCTTGTTTTTCTTTACATCCCTTGCCAGGTTCAGCTCCAGCTGCGCCTTGGCCTTCCTGACCTCATCCCTACACAACCGGGCAATGTCCCTATACTCTTCCCAGGATACCTGTCCCTGCTTCCACTGCCTGTGTAGTTCCATCTTGCCTTTCAGTTTGACCAGCAGGTCTTGACTCAGCCATGCTGGTCTTTTGCCTTCCTTGCCCAATTTCTTATACCTGGGGATTGAGAACTCTTGTGCTCTATGGAAAGCATCCTTAAAGATCTGCCAGCTCTGTTCTGCTCTCTTGTCCCTGAGGGCTATTTCCCACGGGGTCCTATTTACTAACTCTTTGAAGAGCTGGAAGTTTGCTTTCCTAAAATTTAGAGACCTGATTAAGCTTCTCATCTAGTGCATGATCACTGCAGCCCAGGCTGCCTTCGACTTTGGCATCCCTGATGAGTTCACTTGCATTTGTGACCAAAAGCTCGGGTAGGGCTGTCAATTTCTTGTCTTAAGAAGTTTTCATCAGGGTACTCCAGGAGTCTCCTGGATTGCCTACAGCTACTTTTCCAACAGATGTCAGGGTGGTTGAAATCCCCCAGCAGGATGAGAGCCTGTGATTGCAGTGTCTTCTCGAGCTGGAGTAAGAAGGCTTCATCGATAGGCTCCACTTGATCAGGCAGCCTGTAGTAGACTCCAACCACAAGGCTCCTTTTGTTGTCCTGATCCCTAATTCCTACTCATAACCTTTCAACCTGCTCATGGCTATTCTTTAGGGACAACTCTTCACACTATCAATTTCTTTACATAGAGGGCAACACCTCCACTCCTTCCTCTCCTGTCCCTTCTGAACAGCTTGTAGCCATTGATAGCCACACTCCAGTCATAGGATTCATCCCACCAAGTTTCCGTAATTGCCACTATGTCATAGCTTTCCTGTAGCACAGTAGCTTCCAACTCCTCCTGTTTGTTGCTGTATAGATGGCAAAATCTATATTCCATATATATGGAATATATTTTTGCCAATTTTTCTAGCCTGCTCCTCCCTACAGGAGTGTTGTAGATACAACTCTTCTGCTCTCTTAGACGCTAAGAGACGCTGGTGTGAGCCAGGATTAAGCCAATTTTTCTTTTCACTGATTTTTTTTTCCTTCAGTAAGCTTTCTTGTAACTAGCAACTGTGTGTTCTGCTAGGCTGATAAGACAGTGGAATGTTTTTCTAACTACTGAGGCTTCAAGGTTACACCTTCACTCCGCTGGCTCAGACACTATGGGGAGATCTCTGACCCCCCCCGTGGGAGGCTGAGTTAGACAGACAGCAAAATTGGCCAAAGATATTCCATTCCATATATCTACGTAGGCTCAGAGGAAGGACAGAGATCTTAGAAGACAGCTTCCTCCTTCTTCTCGCCGCTCTCTTCCGTCCATGGCCGGCGTCCGGGGAGGACTCTGCTCATCCATCACCGCCGACCCTTAGGCTCGAGCTCTCCTGACCCTCATCACTCTCCGCTTTCTCCAGCAGCGGCTCCGGGATTTCTCGGGACTCTTCCCAGTTCAGGGGAGTGCTGTGGGAGTTGCTGGGGGTGGGGGGAGGCGAGAGGCTTTTGCCCATATCTAAATATATCTGTATATAATTGTATATATTTTCTCGTGTGATTCATTAGTGTTTTAATTAAAGCTGTGTAGTTTAGTTTTCAATCCAGCCAAGTCTCTCTCCTTTTCTCTCTCTCCTTCCCTGACTGGGTGGGGGGGGGAGGGGATCGAGAGCATTGTTGTCGGACCTGAGTCAAACGGTGACAGCGTCCAAAGCAGCAAATTCAACAAGCAGAGCAAAGTGTCCTTGGACTCTCAGCAGTAACTATAAATATTCAGGCATTATCAGTCCACTGGCTGGTAAACTTGCTGCTACTTTCAGCAAGTGTGTTGCTTAAAAGAGAGTTCACTGAAGAAAAAAAAACAACAGTAAAAGGAAAATTGGCTTATTCCTGGCTCAAACCAGGACAGTAATGAATCAAAGGAAATACCTTCCAGTTATTTGGCCAGCAAAAAGCAAAGATGGTGATTTGAATAAGGAAATATCTAGGAACTGAGATGCACCAAGATCAGACCTGTAGAGTAAATTCCAGGGCCAAAAGGATTTAAAAAATACTCAATTGAAATAAGAATAGCATAAAGCAACAATTAAAGCTTTATTACAAAGAGACATTTTTACCAGAAAACCTGAGCAAGGTCAAGAGATTTTCAGAGCTCATTTGACAACATAATCCAACGTCTAATTGGTAAAAACCCCACAACCCCTGCAACAAAAATTCTGTCTAAAGTTGAGGGAAAGCAGAGAGACCTGTACACTGATCACTGGGAGATCCAATACAGCATGAAAAGTGAAGAAAGAATCACTAGGATCAAAACTAGCATTGAGCTGAATATACTAGGGCAAAGTACACAAGTCAAGACAGTGTTTAGCATTTAAAAATGGAGGCTTCAAAAAATTTCCAAGAATTTGTATAGTGCTCAGCTTAGATAGCGAGGATGACAATAGCATCATTAGGTCACAGAATATCCTCTGTAAAGTGTTCACCAGTATCACAGCTCAGGGCAAAAGGACCATTAACATACACTAGACATACAGAAATGCTGGCTGGGAGGAGACATCCAGTCCAGCCTTCTGTCCATAGCAGGACTTTCACCAGCACCAGATCAGATCAGCCATGTCTTTATCTTGAAAACCTGCAAGGATGGAGATTCACCAGTATGTCTCAGCAACCTGTCCCAGAGCTGTGCTGCCCTCCTTGTTGAACTGATCTCAGATGTATCATTCAGTATTAAGAGTATGGGAACATGTGCCCACAGTGCTAGAAACTGTGATGTGAGCATGGCAAGGAAAGCACAGGCAGCAAAGGTGACTAATACAACTGATGACTTAAAGTCTTTTTCTTTTTTTAACAAGGATTTTTTGATAAAGGATATCAGAGAAGTATGAAGGCAAACCTTAATAAGTGTTTGCAAAACTGACATCCCACTGAGCTAAAATCTGTCTTATTCACAGATGCTTCCAAAGAGCATGCTGGTGCTGTGCTCATACCTCTGTAAGGTAATATATGGATAGTTTTAATGTATATGCCTTAGGTATCAATAAAAACTGGAAACTCCGGCTATTGCAAAAGCACTTGATAAAGCATTTGACAATAGCAGTAGAACAAAATCAAGAGAAAGATTTCATATATATATCAATCAGCTTAAAAAAACCCCTCAAATAAAATATGGATTCTGACTACCAGAGATACAGCTGGAAATGAGACCAGACTGGTGGTGGTACATGAAAAGGGGAGTCGCTCACTGTAAATGTGTTTATGTCTCTTGGAAAAAGCTAAATAACATAGACATGCCACTGATGATTGTTCTCACCATAAAAGGCAATATAGCTAAAGATGTGAACAGGCATACCACAGGTATTATTACTAGACATAGCAAGCATGGGGAATGAGCAGGAGGAGTTGGAGATCTGCGTTAGGTTGAATGGCTATGATATAATCACAATCACCGAAACATGATGGGACAGCTCCCATGACTGGAATGTTGTCATGGATGGCTATGTACTATTTAGGAAAGACAGAGCAACAAGCCGCCATGGTGGTGTTGATCTTTATGTACAAGAGAAAATGGAATGTATTGAGTTCTATCCAGGGGGGAGGTAGAACAGGTTGAAAGCTTGTGGGTAAGAATTAAGGGACATGCAATTGGAGGTGAAACTGTTGTGGGTGTCTACTATAGACCACCAACCCAAGAAGAAGATGTTGATGAGGCCTTCTACAGTCAACTGGAAGTAGCCTCCAGATCACACTTATGGGTGACTTCAATTACCCTGATATTTGCTGGAAATCCCACATAGCAAAGCAGGTTCAGTCCAAAAGGTTCTTGCAGTGCATTGATGATAACTTTCTAATGCAGGTAGTGGAGGAAACAACAAGGAGAGGAGCACTGCTAGACCAAGGTTAACGATTAAGGAAGGTCTGGTTGAGGACATTAAGGTTGGGAATAGCCTCAGCGACAGTAGACAGGACATGGTGGAGTTTAGTATTTTACAAGGAAGAAGCAGGGCAATAAGTAGGATTACAACCCTGGACTTCTGTAGGGCTAACTTTGGACTCTTCAAAGATCTACTTGCAGGAATCCCATGGGCTAAGACTCTGGAAGGAAAGGGAGCCCAGGAAAGCTGATCAATTTTTAAATACCACTTTCTCCAAGCCCAAGATAGGTGCATTCCTTCAAGTAAAAAATCATGTAGAGGTGGTAAATGACCTGCATGGATAAGCAAGGATCTTCTGAAGAAAGTCTCATGGAAGAAAGAAATGTACAGTTTGTGGAAGAAGGGACTTGTCACTTGGGAGAACTATAGGGATGTTGTCAGGGTATGTAGTGTCACAGTTTGACTCAGGATCCACAACAATGCTCTCGATCCCCTCCCACCCAGGTAGAGAGAATGAGTGAGAGACTTTTCTGGATTGAAAACAAAAATACACAGCTTTAATTAAACACTAACGATAAAAGAAAATATATACAATTATATACAAATGTGTTCAGGAATGTCCAAACCCCTATTGCCTCCCCCCACCCCCAGCAACTCCCACAGCACTCTCCTTAGCTGAGAACAGTCCTGAAAAGTCCTGGACCGCTGTCGGAGAGAGTGGCAGAGTTATGAGAGTCAGGAGACCTCAAGCCTAGGGGTTGATGGTGATGGATGGACTGAGTCCTTTCTGGATGCTGGCCATGGACAGAAGAGAAGGGAAGAAGAAGCAGGAAGGAAGTTGTCTTCTGTGATCTCTGAGCTTACGTAGATATATGGAATGGAATATCTCTGGTCAATTTTGCTGTCTGTCTAATTCAGCTTCCTATGAGGGGGGTGGTGGTCATAGATCTCTCCGTAGTGCCTGAGCCGGCAGAGTAAAGATGTGACCTTGAAGATCTAGCAGTTACAAAAACATTCCAGCATTATCAGTCCACTAACTGGAACATTGACTGCTAATTAAAAGAAAGCTTTCTCCAGCAGCAGCTCCGGGATTGTTTGCAGCTAAGGAGAGTGCTGTGGGAGTTGCTGGGGGTGGGGGGAGGCAATAGGGGTTTGGACATTCCTGAACACATTTGTATATAATTGTATATATTTTCTTTTATCATTATTGTTTAATTAAAGCTGTGTAGTTTTGTTTTCAATCCAGAAAAGTCTCTCACTCATTCTCTCTCTCCTTCCCTACCTGGGTGGGAGGGAATCGAGAGCATTGTTGTCGAACCCGAGTCAAACAGTGACACAAGTGTTTACCTTATCACTTTTATTTTCTGGGGCCTCTTTAATAGGACTGGGAGCTTTCATTATTAAATCCTTTTCATCTCTAGATCCAATTTGTTCCTGAATTTTTGTTTATCTGGGCCTTTTTCAAACTTGAAAAGTCCAGAATAGTATTCAATTTGGCTATACCATTTCCTGATAGTGCCTTTTTGGGATATCCCTTCTGGAGGGGCCTTTCCAGACAGTATGCCGTCAACTACATTGAAAGGGCATTGGAGTATTACCCTTTGTTTTTTAATAATTTTGCTGACTTCTTTCAGTGCTGTACACACTATTAACAACCCCCTCTCCAGAATGGAGTATTGCTTTTCCAAATCCTTAAATGACTGAGAGTAAAAGCCAGTTGGTTGCGTGTTCCCATTAGGTCCCCGTTGCCAAAAGTGATATGATAAGGCACTGGCTGAAAATCCCCATTCTGTTATGATTGGATCTTTATAAGGGTTCAAAAACAAAAAACGGGGTTTGAGCAGTTAACACCCCCACAACCCCCCCCCCATTTGGCTTTACTTGATACCCCATGGGTAGTACGCACTGTCGCTCAAAAAAGGAATGAGGACACTGAGTTAGGGGTGTATATGTGCTGATACTTTATAAACAGAACAGGGGTGTACAAATGTAAATATAATACAAGCTACTGATAGGGTGCAAAGGATAGAAGGAAGATGGTTATGATAAAAGGTGATTTAGAGTGCGTTGCAGTTCCCCCCCATTGGGGTCGCTGTTGTGCATGTGAGAATGGGGAGTGAACTCTATAGAAAGATAGGAAAGCAGGGAAGATTTGTGGATGGGGTTCTTACACTCCTGGCACGTTGAAGGTATCAGTAGTGACGGCTCCTAGGCTGGAGGGCAGCAGACACGCACCACGTGGGTGGCAGCGGTGCGGCAGCGCTCGGGGCTCAGGCACTCCCCGACTCCACCCCCGGCTTCCTCAGGGCGGGTCCAGGCTCGGTCAGCTCCTCCCGGCTGGGCTGGGCTTGGCTGGGCTCTGGCGCAGTGCTCCTCCTGATTCGGCTCTGGCTCCGGCAGCCGCAGGCAGAGATGCGGTGTGGCCCTGGCTTGGGCGGCTCTTTCTCTCTTCTTTGGGAGCAGGAAGGGATCTCGGCTTTCTGTTCTTAAAAAAACAGTAAGATTTCAGCCTTTATTTAGCCCCTCGGGTCCCATGAAAATCTGGCAGGCAGTAGCAGAGTGGCATGCCGTAGGCTATCGGTGATTTCTGCTCTGCTTTCAACAGAGGCAGAAGGCCCTCTTGCTGTCTGGTGACTTCTGTCCAGGTTAGGGTGACACGGCACACTGTTTCAGATGCTGCAATGCATTATCCCATCTGCATGCCAGCCCTGGCCCAGCCAAAATTGAGTCCTGGAGCAGAACAGACCACCCACAGGCAGGCAGGTAGGCCCCCCCTCCACAAGACACTGCGCCTCAGATTTTGACTGGTTCCTGGTGCCACAGGCACTGCGCAGAAACGGTGTCCATTTATTCTCCCTTATATGTTGAAATAGTTTTATGGGAGACATATATTTTCTGTGGTAAGGGGCATAACCCTTACAATCCTTTAGGTAGAGAGGTCCCAGAGTTTGGTATGTTTGTGTCTCCAATAAAAATAGTTAGAGGGCCTCATCATGAGACTGATCCCACCCCCAATGATGATTCTTTTTTTTAATAAATCGAAAAGAGGGCGTGCTATGGTGGATAAATCTGGGATATGCTTTCTCCAATACTGAAGGGTCCCCAGTATTTCCTGCAGATCTTTCTTATTGGTGGGTACTTTTATCTCTCCCAGGTGAGACAAAGTATCAGAAGGAATGTTCCAGGTTCCCCCCCTTCCACCCTACTCCCAGAAATTTTGCCTCTTGGGGTGGGGGTTGCCTCTTCTTCTCAGGGTTCTCTATTTGCATGTCTGTTAAATGCTTAATTATGGCATCATAAACTGCCCTTACCTTCTCCTCACTCTGGCCCCCTATCAACACATTGTCTATGTACTGCTAGACCTTAACTTTGAAATTATCCTTGATTTCTGGAATGTTTACCAGCTCACACACAAGTGCGTGGTGGGCCAGTGTGGGCAAGTGTTTATATCCCTGGGGCAACCTTGTGAAAGTGTACTGTACCCCATCCCAAGTAAAGGCAAAATGCCCTTTTATTTTAAATCAGAAATCACTTCTTTAATGCCTTCTTTAGCAGCAGTAGGGATGGAATATTGTCTCACATTTGTGATTCTGCTTTGTGGCAGGTGGGGAGCACACTGTAACAATCTTATCTTTGGTGTGGGTTTGCCAAAATTACAAAGACGGCCTTCTTCATCTCTCCACGCTCGGCTCACGAGAACATCCATTCCTAACAAATTGTAAGGAATGTCACCCACAATCATTTCAGTCTGAATTAACTCTTCTTCTGGCAGTTTTAAAGAAACTTTAGCTGTTCTTTGTAAAGCAGAGTTACCAAATGCTCCACTTACATATATTGGCTTGAGAGACAGATTAATACCACATTGTTTGGTCACATCAGCTTTTAGCATGGAAACTTGTGCTCCTGTGTCTACCACAAATGTTACGGGATAACGTCTTGGCCCAACAGCACAGGTAAGCTCTAAGTTCCCATTTTTATTTTGAACTAATCTTAGCACATTTTGCCAGTCTTTTGGAGGACTAGAAATTGTAGGCCCTGATTGGTTATCATTTTTCTGCCAATCATTTTTATTTTCTGTATTGGAATCTTGTTCTTTTTCCTCACTCCGTCGTCTTTTTTATTTTCTTTTCTTGGTAGAAGGAGGGTCATTTAGTTTCCTGAATTGCTGGCTCTTTCCCTTGATCTCTCTCTTGAATTAGACCTTGAATTGGACCTTTTAGGCCATTTCTCTATTAGTGTTTTTAGGTGACTATGGGAGCCAAAAGCTCAGGTGAGATGCCTATACGCTTGGCTTCCTCCTTAAGCTTAGCGTATGGCCCCATGTCACCTCATGACAAAGCACCTTGATTTTCAGGATGTTGGCTTCTACGTGTGCTGTTTGGCTTTTTGTTGCGTTTACTTCTGCCCATGACCGTCCAGTCACCCTGTGATTCCCATTGTTGCTGAGGAGGACCCCGGGTTGGCATAGCAGCCACGTCAGCATAAGGAAGCTCTCTGATATTTACAGGAAATTTTAGGGCTTTAACAGAGGTGGCCTTTTTGGAACAATGAGATTCTGTTATTCCATATTTACATCTGAATTCAATTAGTTCTGTGTTCAGGTCAGCCCAAGTGTAATTTCTAACCAGAGTATTCTCAATTCTTCCTTTAATATGAATGGCCAGATTTTTTAACTCTCCAGGTAGCCCTCTAATTAGAACATCTGTTCTCTCTGGGTCCACTCCCAGCATTAGAGGACTGTCCTGGTGGGGAACAAGAACATGTTCATGAATCATTTGTATTACACTGGCCTTGTGGACATTTTCTGTGAGTCGGGAGGCATCTCCGCCCAATGCAGTGGGCTCTCCCCTTAAAGAAGGTCAATTAGGCCAGCATTAAAGGCAGCTCTTTGTGTAAGAGACCAGCGTAATTGCCTGTGGTAAGAATAGCTCCTGGTCCCCAGTACCCTGATGCCTCTATCTCAGAAAGCTGAATGCTATCACCTCCAGTAGCAGACACCCTAATGACATATTCAGTGTCAGTCTCTGTTGGCAACTTGCTATACTGTTGTTTTAATTGTGCCAATTCCAATGGGGTATATGGAGTTATTTTATGCACCATGCTTCTCTGCTGGGTACCTGTGGAGAGTCCTTAAGGGGTTAAGCTAGAAAAAGAGGCCGCTGCATGCTGTAAATCTGTCACTTAAACTTGTTAATTAGTTGTGAAATTCTTCTGTGTGAACCTATCTGTAGTTTTTAGGAACAGGCTACCAGAAGCCTTGAAGAAGCTTCTCAGCAGAGATAAGGAGTGTCTTCTGCCTCTGCAACTAATTCCATTGCTGATAAAAGGAGTACGAGATGAAAAGGCTCCCTGATGAAGTAATGGACTTCTCATAATAATTTTCGACACTTGTTTAGATTTAATTGACCAATGAATAGGTAAAGTTCTTATGTAATCTTTGCATGGACACCGCATGAACAAGAAACTGATTGGTTAGCTAAGCACGTGCAAGATAGTAGAAAAACAAACCTTAGGGTATAAATTAGGTGATGTACTAACAATAGGCTGCTGCTGCTGTTGTTGTTGCTTGGCTTGCTGGATTCACTTATTCATTTATATTGGAGGATTTTCGCCTGGTATTCAAGAGGGAATTTTCTTCTGTACTAACTTTCACCTGGAATGAACTTCTCCCGATTGAACCAGAATGGAGGTCTGTGCCTAATTTGCTACAGGTACCATGTTCATAAGTGTAATCAGTATGATGTACAGGGTGCAACAGTTTATGTCTCACTCTCTCCTTCTCCTCATCCTCAAAACTATTATAGTCAGAAGATGAGTAGGCTGAAGTGCTTTCCACATCTGCAGAAAGTCGGTTGAGTTTTCCTCCCAGTTTGTTAATTAAATCACACAGCACCCTTATCTTGGCTGCCGTACCCTCCAGCTTGCTATTGGCTGGAGAGGGGGGAGAGAGTGACTGCTTGCTGCTCTGGTGACCGCATCTTTCATTTTAAAATGAAAGGGAGGAGTTTTTCTGTTTCGGGATGAAGACGCATACGTTTCTTAATTGGCTGCTCGGGGAAGGGAATCCGCTTCGAGCTTGTGGGCTTGCCCTTTTTTAGTGTATTAAGGTCTCTGAGATCTCAAGGTCCTGGCTTCTGGAATCTAAGGAATCCTCATCACTTACGAATTCCCCAAATTGCTCCTCCAAAAAAGGAGGGGCGGTACCGGTTTCTTTCTCCTTTAAATGCTTTCGTAGCTCTTTATTTTCTCACTGCAGCCCTTCCTTATCTCGCCACACAACAGTGGCCAGAGTGAAGAAACTGTGGGTGTAAAAGAAATCAATTCCATATTTTTTAATTTGGCTATTAATCTCTAGACAGAAAGGTGCCACTTTCTAGAACCATGAGGTCTTCTACAATGCGATTGAGGTCTCCCCTCATGTATGCATCGTAAACCGATGTATAATGCTCCCTGTTTGGAATGTACTTATGATTTTTAAGGTGTTCCCAGAAGGGGCGCAATTCTACATATAGTTTGCAAAGATGCAGACAGGGAGTCTGTCTCTGACATTCCTGCTTCCAGCCACTTAAACCACTTCTAGAGCTGGGCCTTCTTGCCCTCAATGCCAGATCATTCCTTAGTCATAGATTACCACTCATGATTATCACAATTTGAATTTCCTCTTCACTAACCATGGCAGTTTAAGCCAGACAGGTTTATAGTCTACCTCAGATGCTGAGCCAAACTCGGTTTCTTCCCAGCAACACCAGGGGCATGTCACAGTTTGACTCAGGATCACCAATTAAACCACAGACAACAGTGCTCTCGATCCCCTCCCCCTCCCACCCAGGTAGGGAAGGAGAGAGTGAATGAGGGAGAGAGACTCTCTGGATTGAAAACTAGAACTAGACAGCTTTAATTAAACACTAACGATAAAAGTAAATATGCGAACAGTCCTGAAGAGTCCTGGACTGCTACTGGAGATAATGGCAGAGCAGGCATGAGATATGGGGAGAGTGATGAGGGTAAGAAATGCACGAGCCTAGGGGTCGATGGTGATGGATAGATGGAGTCCTCCCTGGACACTGGCCATGGATGGAAGAGAAGGGAAGAAGAAGAAGGAAGAAAGTCGTCTTCCATGATCTCTGACCTTCCTCTGAGCTTACGTAGATATATAGAATGGAATATCTCTGGCCAATTTTGTTGTCCATCTAGTTACAGATATGGTTCTTCTGCCTTGGTAGCCTCTGTGGCAGCAGGGCAAAGACGCAACCTTGGAATCTCAGCAATAACATAAACATTCCAATATTATCAGTCCACTAGCCGGAACACTTGCTGCTAGTTAAAAGAGAGCTTACTGAAGGAAAACAAAAATCAGTAAAAGAAAAATTGGCTTCATGCTGGCTCAAACCAGGACAGGGCAGAATAACAAGAAATGCCTATCTGCTTTAAAATAAAAAGAGAGATGATTGCAGCAGGAAGCTCTGGCAAAGACAAGGTCAACACCACCGCTTTTGTATAGAAGACAGGGAAAGAGAGGCCAGTTTGATATGATGGAGAAAACTGAAACAAAAATTCGGAACTTCCAAACCCCCTTGCTTTCTAACACTCCTCACCGCAGTGGGAGGCTAGGTGCGGCTGGGTAAGGATTCCAAGATTAAGATCCAATAACAACAAACAAGCTGTTATTGAGCAGGCATTCTTTATTGCAGCGCTGGGCAGCACTGGGGATTCTCCACCATGAGTGCACTGAGGAGTTAGTGAAACACCCCAACTAATATACACCAAAGACATACATATTCAGTTCCATGTCAATGAGTTCCCAGAATTCTTTTACATAGTCATTTTATTTCCTGGAATTGGCTATCTTCGTAATGATGCATGCTCAAGGGTCTCCTGTGGGGGTCTTTGTTGATTCTAGTCCTTTGTCATCTTTGTCCTGTCTCTGGTCCTGGTCCTGTCTCCAGTCTCCCGCTGGTAGATTGCCCAGGTGGGTCAGAATCAACATGAGTGTTGTCTGTAGGCCCACAGGTTCTTAGAAGACTTGATGTTATCACAACCTGCAGGATGCTTGGCATAATTGACTGATAGTTTCACAAAGCACATAGTTTTAAAAGTAACCCTTAGTATAGCAAATTCATTATTTTAGTAAATTTTTATTAGGCTATATTTCTATTGAATTTACCAACGAGTATCCTATGACTATCAAAACTCAGTCAGTGGATGCACAAAGTACCTCTGCAAAGTACTTGCTTGTATGATACAGGCCAGAAGAAACATTAGTGGCATCTTTGCTGTTTGCATTCAGACTGAGATTTCAGTGGGACATAAATGAACTGCATTTTTGAGGGGATTGGCTAGCTAATACAGACTGTAAAACACCATTCAGCTTTCAAGAACATTGAAAATCTCTGATGGTGGGGGTGCTAAAAAGGCCTAGGTTTTCTTAAGTGAGAAACGGAACTAAGAAGGGGCAAGATAACAGTACAGGACTCAGTGATTGGTTTACTAAAGGGACATAAAAGCACCTGTGATTTTCTGAAGCCTCCAGGGAGAAGAAAGAGATGTTCCACTAGAATAAAGGTGGAAATGGGACTAAGGAAACCTCTGAGGGAAGTACTGTTAAAAGGACCAGTATTTCTGCAGATATCAAGAATTCCTTGGATAACAGAGGAGGTAATATGTTGGAAGTGACATTTAATCCAATAGAAATGTGCTCATAAGACGCCTTTATAGACATCATCACATCAGAGGAAGGGCAGGAGGTGAAACAAACTTCTGTTTGACAGTGCTGGTAAAATACTATATAAAAGTCACCACAATGGACGAAGAGTACAGTGTGTTTGGGCCAGGGGGTGGTGTGAGGGACCAACCTTCAGGACCTATTTTGGGAAATGGTGTTGAAACTCTATTGTAGCCCCTTGAACAAAGTCTCATATGCATCCCAAAAGGCATGCCTGGGAGGATGGAGACTGCAGTAATGGCCTCTGGCCTGCATAGACAATGATCAAGATAACAACAACTTATGGAAATAACAAGAGGGGTGTAGGGGGCGTAGGTCCACTTGTATGGCTCAATCATACTTACTCATTGTTGCGAAATCAAGATTCTAGGCCTATAAAAGAGGGGGCTGCAATGGTGGGCTTTGGGAGTTTCATCAACATCAACTATCAACACTGGCTCTCCCCCGTTGGCTGGACCAACGATGCTGGGTCCAGGACCGGTGATTTTCCTGTCCCCTCACTCTCTCTTTATGTCTTACTCCCTTTTCTTTTCGTCCCCTTTTCCTTGCTTAATATATATGCAGGTGGTTTTGTTTTAAAAGGTTGTTCAATATTAACTTCTACTGGTATAATAAATGTGTTATTTGTTATAAACAGATCTTGTGTGTCACTAGACCTTAGTCTGATCAAGGGGTACTGGATGGTCGAGCTTTTACTCAGACTGCAATACATTTACTCTCTCTGTGAAAATACCAGGTCTGAGAGAAGGATTTTGAGCCCAGCTGCACCAGGGCTCCTCTCTGAAGGAAGTCAAGAAATCAAGGGGGTTCAGTCCTAATCTCCCTGGGCTGCCCAGTCTGAGTTGTGACATGTACAGGACTGGATCCAGCCGCACCTAGGCTCCTCTATTGCAGCAGGAGATTAGAAAGCAAGGGGGTACAGTTCTAACCTTCCTGTGTTGTTAAATCTGGGCTGTGTCATTTCAATTGGTGTCACGGACAGGATACCCCTTTATCAGAAGGTCTGTTGGGGTAGTAGACCTCCTCCTTGATTACATAGGAAGGGAGACTGTGAGGCAATCTCTTAGCTTGTGCCAGGAGAGATTCGAACAACAGCAAGCAATGGCTGCCCAGGAAATGCCTACGCTCGACTGTTCCCCTATAACTGAGAAGTTGAAGGAGTTTAATGCTTGTCCCTCTCCACCAGGCATGTCCTGGGCTCATAGTAACTGGCATGATCTCCAGGTGGTAGTGGAGAGAATTTCCAACTTACAGAAGGAGCAAAAAACAAAACCTGGAAAAAACAAAGCCACAGTATGTGCAGTTCTGCGAGTTGCATTAATAGCAAACCAGAAAGAAAAACAACAATGTGAAAATAATGATGAAACTGTAAAGTTTTTGCAAGAGCAAGTCCAAGCTTTACAGAGTCAGTTGGCAGCTGAACGCCGTACAACTCAGCGGCTTCATGCTGCATTATCAGACTCTCTTGACTGAGAAAAAATCCTCAGATCTGAACTAGAGGATCAGGTGGTAGATGAGGATTCTGTAAATAGTGAATCCAGTTTCTTGTGCTTGGCCCAAACAACTGAAAAACATGGCCAATTGTCTGAGTATCCGTTTGAGGACTTGGCCTCAAGCAGAGAAACGTTTTAATCAGACAAACCTGAGGCAGTAATGAGGCCATTGATTAAAACTGAAACTATTCAAGCTCCAGCTGCCAATGGCCAGCAGGCCCTGGCTCCGCAAACCACCACCCATACAACACCTTATTCACCTACAGAGCTTGCTAAAATCCAAGAGAAATTCTCAAGATGGGCCTCTGAATCTGAAACTGAGTATGTTTGGAGAGTTTCACTAACAGGAGGAGACAGGATTTTCCTTTCTGAAAATAAAGCACAAGGGTACTGGGGCCCTGGAGTTTTCTTAACCCCTGGTGATGAGCGTGATATGTGGTCCCTGACCCAACGTGCAGCTTACTGGGCAGGGGGCATGGATCCCTTAGAGCATGGGGATCCTCATACTATTTATACCCAGTCTATAAATAATTTGACTGAAAACTTGCAGAAAGCAGCTTGTCTCCAACTGATGCATGATAGAACACTGGTCCCCCAGCAGCCCTCTCCCATGTTATTAAATGCACACCCAGAATGGCTAACTCCTTTAATTTGGGGACTCACGGATTCTTTAAAATTATATGGAGTTCAGTTACAAGACCATTTATGGTCTACATTAATAACCTACATTAGTCTTTTAGTGAAATTTCAGCAACCTAACCATATCAATAGGAGTATGAAAATGTGAGCAAAAATATCCTTGTGAAATATTACTTTTCTGCCATACTGTGGCTAAGAGATTTAATAGCTACTGTCAGCAGTGAGTTCATTGAGTTAAAAATAAAATTAGGCAAATCAGGACTGCAAAGTATTTTGTGACCAAGCTGTGGGTGTGCCATCTACCTTAGCAAGGTTTGTATTCAGCTGCTATCCTAAAAAATCATTCTACCTTCCAACGTGGAGTGAAAACAAGGGAGTTTGGTTGTGTTCAGTGAAAGAGACAAATACAAGCACAACAAGTTCCACAAATAAGTGTTTTATATAAGCAGTGGCAATCACAAGGCTTATTATTTCCTTATTAAAACAAGACGGAGCACTCATTTAAAACATAATAAAATTAGAGAAAAAAACAATGCTTCTAAGTTGTGCCTTGCAGATAAAACATAACAATTTTTGGCTTCTTTATCAAGCTGAGATGTTGAACACAAGTAGTTTGGGAACTGGGTATGCCCATTTGCTAGTGATGGAGCAACAGCTTGTGTCTATGCTTACTCCCTAGCATGCCTGCAACACAGAGGTGTTCTGTTGCTGGACACCAGTGGCTGTTCACAAATGGAAGCACTGAAAATCTTGAGGAAAGACTCCCATATTGGGTCTGTAAATGGATATCTTTCTTTTGGAGAATAGCCATCTGGCTGGAAGTGCAGGGCAACTGCACACCTCTGAGTACAGAGGACATTGTGAGCAAAAGGTGATTTTAAGTTTCAGCCCTCCACGTTATAAATAGGTGTTGCTGCTCACTCCGCATTCCACGGAAAGCTGGACTTGAGGTCTCCAATCTCCTCCCCAGGACAGTTGCAGTATTGGCATTTCTAGTGTTTTTTTTTATCATTTTAACAAAATGCACTATTGTCCTGGTTTGAGCCAGACAATTTTATTTTTACTGATTTTTTTCTTCAGTGAGCTCTCTTTTAATTAGCAGCAAGTTTTCCAGCTAGTGGACTGTTGATACTTGAATGTTTATATAACTGCTGAGAGACCAAGGACACTTTGCTCTGCTTTGGATACTAAAGGAGCAGAAGAGTAGTATCTGCAACCCTCCGATAGGAAAGAGCAGACTAGACAGATGACAAACCTGGCCAAACAGAGTATTCCATCCCATAATATCTACATAGCTCTCGATATAAAGTCAGGGATCATGGAAGTCCAGCCCCTTCCTGCTTCTTCCCTTCTCTTCCATTCATGGTCGACATCTGGGGAGGACTCCATTGATCATCACTGTTGATCCCTAGGCTCGTGCATTCCTGACCCTCATAACTCTACCCTCAGCTCCTGTTTGATCTGCCATTATCTCTGATAGCAGTCTGGGATATTTCGGAACTGCTCACAGCTAAGGAGAGTGTTGTGGGAGTTGCTGGGCATAGGGGGAGGCAATAGGGGTTTTGCACATTCCTGCACATACTTGTATATATTTGTCCATATTTTCTTTTATCATTAGTATTTCATTAAAGCTGTCTAGTTTAGTTTTCAATCCAGAAAGTCTCTCTCCTTTCCCTACCTGGGTGGGAGGGGGAGGATTGAGAGCATTATTGTTGCTGGTTTAATTGCTGATCCTGAGTCAAACCGTGACATCTATACTGCGCTCCTATGTGAATACACTACAGACCTTGTCCTAATCATTCAACTCCTGCCTTAAACATTCTCAACTATATGTATCTTGTCCCCATTGTTTTTTTAATGGTTAGTTAAAGAACACCTGTAACAGCTGATGACTTTTCCTAATTGTTTCAGTGGTTGCTGAGATGGCTTCACCTGTCACCCTTTCTGCTTTGATATTCCACTCCCCATTTCTGTAAGCATTAAAAACTCAAAGTTGTAGAGCCACTCATTTTGCAGAGCCACAAGCATTATGCAGTGCTACATTCCACCCCGTGATTGCAGTCAATCACTCATGAAGTGGCAATGCAGGTACCTCTTGTCTCCATGCTATAATAGTGTCCCTCGTTTATGTGTATGCATCATGAACAGGATTTAAAACTGTGTGGGAAAACCCGTCTGTGTGTTGGTATTAAGTCAGATTAAACCACATCAGATATGATAAGAAATATCAATCCACATATTTTACTACACTATTTTAGTGTATGTGGTTTAGGTGGGATCAATTGTGACACTTTCCAATCTGTGCACCATCCTTTTAGACATAGAACTACTAACAAAGCTAGACATAATTTTACCAATATTGCAAATATTATGATAGGATGTAATATTAAGTTCAAAGTGCCAGTTGTCATTGGCAACCATCCTGTTGTGAGCCAATGCCAGGGGGGCGATGCCCCCTGGCATCGGCTCGCGACACATCCAACCAAGGTTTCCCACCACTGGTGCTCTCCTTGCTTCTTGACTCGTTCCAGGACATGATGTATTCTGTCCATATCATGGTGTACCATAATCAGGGTTCTCCGGCTTTCTTTTCCATTTTGTTGTATCAGTTCATGTAACTCAGGGTGTTTCAGCAGTCTTTTGACCAAGGTAATGACCATTCCAATAGGGGTTGGAGATAGGATGTTATACAGCACGTTGTTGTCTTGTAAATTCTGATACACAATTGTGGGTACAGAGTAGTTGAAGCCACATCCTAATATATAGGTGAAATTACAAACACAGATTTGAATGATTGTCAAGCTATACTGTCTTGTTATCTATTGTTAAGTCTCTACAGAGAGTTCTTAAGCATACACACCCTTCCCCAGTATATACTAAGATTCAGGATTATTATCAGAGTACATTTCAAAGTGACAAACACTCTGTTTAGTATCTAAACAGACATCTTGGGCCTTCAAAGTGTTGCTTTCACAGATAAATCCATGTTGTTCTTTTACCATAGAAGCATCAATATCAACTGTTTTCTAATAATCTGTGTTATTGTTTTTAAAAGCCCATACTCAATGCTGTATACAATACAGTGTTGCCACTGTAAATTCCTAATGCCACAATAGGATAGATGGTATATATCATTGCATCATGTATTATTAGTACAGAAGCAAAGATGTTATTGCTGTTTGGAGTATATATAAAGTTAAGAAGTTGCTACCACAACTAAAATTTCTTTTCAAAAGGTGTAGCCTGATTCCAAATCACCTTTCTGATTTCCATATACAAAAACCCATTCTCTTCCTCTCTGTGAATTGTACCCATAAGTGAGCTTGGATAAAGCTCAGGGCTAATGAAATGCTTTGAGCAATTCCTAAGGCATTGGCAAATAGCTGATGATCATTGCCATGCACTTTGTCTAAATCAGAAAAGAGAACTGAGGCTAACCATTGGTTAGTTCCTAAAGCCAATAAAGAAGATCTCAAAGTTTGTTAGCAAGTGTTTCTGCATCAATGGTGTTTAATACACCTAGTCCAGTTTCCAACATGCCTGTTGTATCTCTTTTTAAACAGGATAGTGTCCTCTGGTGTTTCCAAGAGGACCATTTGGTGTAGGATGTACCCAAAAAGGTGAACATTCTGGTTTGATGGTAGAAATATCTACTTGCATAAACACTTCCACTCTCTTGAATGACAAAGAAGGGTTGAGCAAGTATGTAATGGTGTCAACGTTTGACTCAGTTTGACAACAATGCTCTCGATCCCCTCCCCCTCCCACCCAGGTAGGGAAGGAGAGAGAGGAAAAAAAAAAGAGAGAGAGACTTGGCTAGATTGAAAACTGAACCGTGCAACTTTATTTAGAATACTAATATGTGATAAAAGAGTATATATGTATATATATGTGTGATTATACAAAGGTGTGGTAGAAGCCTCTTGCCTCCCCCCACCCCCAGCAACTCCCACAGCACTTCCCTCAGACGAGACAATTTTGAGGAATCCCGAAGCTGCTCCTGGAGAAAGGCAGAGAGTTACGAGGGTCAGGAGGGCTTGAGGTCGATGGGTCGACGATGATGGGCAGATGGTGTTTTCCCAGATGCCGGCCATGAACAAAAGAAAGAGAGAGAGAGAGAAGAAGGAAGGGAGACAGAGAGGCGAAGCAAAGCAGAGAGAGAGCGATGCAGGAAGGAAGGAAGTTTTCTTCTGTCATCTCCGACCTTCCCCCGAGCCTACGTAGATATATGGGATGGAATATCTCTGGCCAGTTTTGCTGTTCGTCTAACCCAGCCTCCCACGGGGGGGCCACAAATCCCCCCGCAGTGTCTGAGCCGGCAGAGCAAAGGCACGACCTTGAGGGCGCAGCAATTATAAAAACATTCCAGTGTCTTATCAACCTAGCAGAACACGCAGTTGCTAGTTGAAGAAAGCTCACTGAAATGAAAAAAGGAATCAGCAAAAGAAAAACTGGCTTCATCCTGGCTCAAACCAGGACAAATTTGGTACAGGGAAATCAGAGATGCCTTTCGTTACGTAGTTTCATTAATCATTCAGCATCCTATTTTGATCTTTTCCCCTGCTGTTCCTTGAAGTCACTGAATTTCCCCATTATCTGCATCCCAGCTCCATTCCTTTTCTATATATACTTCACTTTTGTGCATAACCTCAGTGGATAAGTTTAAACCTCTCTGATTAGAGTGTATTCCCATGCTTCCAGTATACTTAATGCAAGTTTGAGACCATGGCCATTCTGGGGTTCTTTGACCGCAAATTTGGAGGAGTAACATCATCAGGGGCTGGAACAGCAACAGGAACACTGCAATGCTGCTTGCCATCTGGTGTCAGAAGTGGGATTTCTTGCTGGGGCCTAGTGGCCTCCACTATCTGGCAGGATACTGTAAAAGAGAAATTGTCTCAGCAGGGAAAATCTAAACATGTTACCCTGTTTATAAAGAAGGAAAAATCCATTGTGAACTGATTCTATATTTTGTACCATTACTCATGGATATCCAGCCAATTCCATGTCTATTTTTTTCTTAATAGTGTATATGTATGAGTATTTTCTATATAGTGAGATATGGGGCTCTGGAGACAGAGGACCAGGGAAATGAGGATGTGGATAAAGCCCCATCCAGGGAGATGCTGAAGCAGTCAGCTCCACGCATTAGGACTGCTTTTGTTAAGAGCAAGAGGAGGGTAATTGTTATAGGAGATTCCCTCCTGGGGGGAACTCATATCTGGAGCAAAAGTTGTGTTCTCCTCTAACCCTCCAGTTCTGGGAAATGATGAATGGGTAAACAAGAAGATGCACCAGATCAATGCTTGGCTCCAAACCTGGTGCTGCCAGAAGGACTTTGGGTTTTTTGACCATGGTTTGATTTATAGGACACCGGGCCTGCTGGCAACAGATGGGAAAGCCCTATCTCACAAGGGGAAAAGGGTACTGGGGCAAGAGTTAGGGCTCATGGGCAGGGCTTTAAACTAGACTTGAAGGGG
The DNA here is from genome assembly GCF_020740795.1 of Apus apus. Classification (NCBI taxonomy): domain Eukaryota; kingdom Metazoa; phylum Chordata; class Aves; order Apodiformes; family Apodidae; genus Apus; species Apus apus. The sequence goes on along the minus strand of NC_067311.1, from coordinate 8,710,119 downwards.
AAGGGGGATAAAACCAGGCCCACCAGAGATGGGGTGAAGTGCCAAGGACAGGGGTGAAGTCAATAGCCCAGCTCAAGTGCATCTATGCTAATGCACATAGCATGGGCAACAAAGAGGATGAGATGGAAGCCACTGTGCACCAGGGCAGCTATGACATAGTTGCCATCACAGAAATATGGTGGGATGACTGTCACAACTGGAATGCTGCAATGAATGGATATAAGCTCTTCAAAAGGGATAGGCAAGGTAGGAGAGGCAGTGGCATGGCTCTATACGTTAGGGAGTGTTTTGATTGTATAGAGCTTGATTATAGTGATGGTAAAGTTGAGTGTTTATGGGTAAGGATGAAGGGGAAGAAGAATAAGGGAGATATTGTGCTGGGACTCATAGACCACCCAACCAGGATGAGGAGGCAGATTAAGTATTCTCTAAGTGGCTGGCTGAAGTCTCACAATTGCCACCCTTGTTCTGGTAGGGGACTTCAAGCTACCAGATGTCTGCTGGAAATATAACACAGCAGAGAATAAACAGTCTAGGAGGTTCCTTGAGTGTGTGTAAGATAACTTCCTGACACAGCTAGTAAGTGAGCCTACCAGAGGAGGTGCCTCGCTGGACATCCTGCTCACGAACAAAGAAGGACTAGTGGGAGATGTGGTGGTCAGAGGCTTTCTCGGGCTTAGTGATCACGAAATGGTGAAGTTTTCAATTCTTAGTGATGTAAGGAGAGGGGTTAGGAAAACTTCCACCTTGGACTTCCGGAGGGCAGACTTTGTTTGGTTCAGGACACCGGTTGAGAAAATCCCTTGGGAGACAGTCCTGAAGGGCAAAGGGGTCCAGGATGCTCATCAATAAAGAAATCTTAAAGGCCCAGGAGCAGCTGTCCCCATGTGTCGTAAGATTAAAGGGCGCAAAAGACAGCCAGCCTAGTTAAACAGGGAGCTTTTGATGGGACTTAGGAAAAAAAGGAGGGTTTACCACCTTTGGAAGAAGGGACAGGCAACTCAAGAGGAGTACAGAGATCCGTTACGCCAGATAGAGAGAAAATTAGGAAGGCAAAAGCCCAGCTGGAGCTCAACTTTGTCACTGTCCTGATTTGAGCCAGAATGAAGACACTTTTCCTTTTACTGATTTTTTTTTTCCCTCAGAAAGCTTTCTTTTAACTAGCAAAGTGTTCCAGCTAGGAATGATAACAAACGCTGGAATGTTATTGCCGGGACTCCAAGATCACGTTTTTGCTCTGGCGGCTCAGGCACTACGGGGAGATCTATGACCCCCCCGTAGGAGGCTGAATTAGACAGACAGCAAAATTGACCAGAGATATTCCATTCCATATATCTACGTAAGCTCAGAGATCACAGAAGACAGCTTCCTTCCTGCTTCTTTTTCCCTTCTCTTTCGTCCATGGCTGGCATCCAGGGAGGACTCTGTCCATCCATCACCATCGACCCTTAGGCTCAAGGTCTCCTGACCCTCATAACTCTACCGCTCTCTCTGTCAGCAGTCCAGGACTTTTGGGGACTGTTCCCAGCTAAGGAGAGTGCTGTGGGAGTTGCTGGGGGTGGGGGGAGGCAATAGGGGTTTGGACATTCCTGAACACATTTGTATATAATTCTATATATTTTCTTTTATCATTAGTGTTTAATTAAAGCTGTGTAGTTTAGTTTTCAATCCAGCCAAGTCTCTCTCTTTTTCTCTCTCTCCTTCCCTACCTGGGTGGGAGGGGGAGGGGATCGAGAGCATTCTTGTGGATCCTGAGTCAAACTATGACAACCACTGACATAAGGGACAACAAAAAAAGATTTTACAAATATATCAACAAGAAAAAAAGAGTCAGGGAGAATCTGCACCCCTTACTGGATACAGGGGGGAACACTGCTCCAAAGATAAGGAAAAGGTTGAGGTACTTAATGCCTTCTTTGCCTCTGTCTTTAATAGTCAGACCAGCTCCCCCCAGGGTCTTCAGCCTCCTGATCTGGAAGATAAGGACGGAGAGCAGAACAACCCCCCATAATCCAGGAGGAAGTAGTTAATGATCTGCTTCTGCACCTAGACATGCACAAGTCTATGGGGCCTGATGGGATCCACCTGAGAGTACTGAGGGAGCTGGTGGGGGAGCTCACTAAGCCTTTCTCCATCATTTATCAACAATCCTGGTCAACAGGGGAGGTCCCAGAGGACTGGAGGCTTGCCAATGTGAAGCCCATCTACAAGAAGGGCCAGAAGGAGGATCTGGGTAACTACAGGCCTGTTAGCCTGACCTCGGTACCCGGAAAGATTATGGAGAGGCTCATCTTGAGTGAGCTCTCACAGCAAGTGCAGGGCAGCCAGGGGATCAGGGCCAGCCAGCATGGGTTTATGAAAGGGAGGTCTTACTTGACCAACCTGATCTCTCTATGACCATGTGACCCACCTTTTGGATGAGAGGAAGGCTGTGGATGTTGTCTACCTAGACTTTGGTAAGGCCTTTAACACCATCTCCCACAGCATTCTCCTGGAGACGCTGGCAAATCATGGCATAGACAAGTGTACTCTTCACTGGTGTCCTGGTTTGAGCAAGAACGAAGCCAATTTTCCTTTTACTGATTTTTTTTTTCCCTTCAGTAAGCTCTCTTTTCAATCCAGACAAGTCTCTCTCCTTGTTATCTCTCTCCTTCCCAACCTAGGGGAGGGGGGAAGGGATTGAGAGCATAATTGTCTCTGGTTTAATTCCTGATCCTGAGTCAAACCGTGACAACTGGGTAAAAAACGGGGAGTTCTAATATATATCTAGTTGGGGTCACATGTAGTTTGAGGCCAGTTATCAATGGTGTCCTCAGTGCTCAGTTTTGGGGCCAGTCTTGTTCAATGTCTATCAGTGATCTGGTAGAGGGAACTGAGTGCACCCTCAGTAAGTTTGCAGATGACACCAAATTGGGTGGGAGTGTGGATGTGCTTGAGGGCAGGAAGGGTCTACAGAGGGACCTGGATAGGCTGGATCGATGGGCCAAGGCCAATTGTATGAGATTCAATAAGGCCAAGTGCCAGGTCTTGCATTTTGGTTACAACCCCATGCAACGCTACAGGCTTAGGGAAGAGTGACTGGAAAGCTGCCCAGCAGAAAAGGACCTGGGGGTGCTGGTGGACAGCCAGCTTAGCATTAGGCAGCAGTGTTCCCAGGTGGCCAAGAAGGCAAACAGCATCCTGGCCTGCATCAGCAATAGTGTGGCCAGTGGGAGTAGGGAAGTTATGATGCCCATGTGCTCAGCACTGGTGAGGCCAGACCTCAAGTACTATGTTCATTTCTGGGCCCCTCACAATAAGAAGGACATTGAGGTGCTGGAGCATGTCCAGAGGAGAGCTACCAAGCTGGTGAAGGGTCTGGAGAACAAGACATACGAGGAGTAGCTGAGGGAACTGGGGTTGTTTAGTCTGAAGAAAAGGAGGCTGAAGGGAGACCTCATCGCCCTCTACAGCTACCTGAAAGGAGGTTGTAGGGAGGTGGGTGTTGGCCTATTCTCCCAAGTGGATAACGGTAGGACCAGAGGAAATGGCCTGAAGTTGCGGCGGGGGGGTTTAGATTGGATATTAGGAAGAATTTCTATACTGAAAGAGTGGTCAGGCACTGGAACAGCCTGCCCAGGGAGATGATTGTGTCACCATCCTTGGAGGTATTCAAGAAATGTGTAGATGTGGCACTTCAGGGCATGCTCTAGTGGCCAAAGTTGTGGGGGTTTTTGTGGATGATTTTTGGTGGGCTGTGTGTGGTTTTTTGTGGTTTGGTGTTTTTGGGGGGAGATTATGTGGGGTTTTTTTGTTTGGTTGGGTTTTTTGGGTTTTTTTGTGCTGATGGTTGGACTCCGATCTCAGAGGTCCTTCCCAACCATGACGATTCTGTAATAGTGGTCTGGCTATTATAGAGAATACAGAGACACGTTTTCTCTGGTATCCCAATGTACCTATAATTTGTTGAAGTTCTTTCTTTGTACTGGGAGTTGAAGTCTTATCTAATTTTGTAATGGTGTCTTCTGGAATTACAGTTGTCACGGTTTGACTCAGGATCAGCAATTAAACCAGCAACAATAATGCTCTCAATCCCCTCCCCCCTCCTCCAGGTAGGGAAAGGAGAGAGATAACAAGGAGAGAGACTTTCCAGATTGAAAACTAAACTAGACAGTTTTAATGAAATACTAATGATAAAAGAAAATATGGACAAATATATACAAGTATGTGCAGGAATGGGCAAAACCCTATTGCCTCCCCCCACCCCCAGCAACTCCCACGGCACTCTCCTTAGCTGTGAGCAGTTCCGAAATGTCCCAGACCACTCTGCTGGGGATAGCAGCAGAGTAGACAGGAGCTGAGGGTAGAGTTATGAGGGTCAGGAATGCACGAGCCTAGGGATCAACGGTGATGGTCCTGCCTGGATGCCGGCCATGGACGGAAGAGAAGGGAAGAAGAAACAGGAAGGAAGTTGCCTTCTGTGATCTCTGACCTTACACCAAGCTTACGTAGATATATGGAATGGAATATGGTCAGTTTTGCTGTCTATCTAGTCCTCCCTAAGGGAGGGCTGCAGATATGACTCTTCTGCTCCTGTAACATCTGAGGCCACAGAATCGACAAGTAGAGTGAAGTGACCTCAGGGTCTCAGCAATAACACTGAAGTGTTACCAGTCCACTAGCTGGAAAACTTGCTGCTAGTTAAAAGAGAGTTCTCTAAAGAAAAAAAACATATCAGTAAAAGGAAAATTGGCTTCATCCTGACTTAAACCAGGACAACAGTCTGACCAGCAACCCACCAAGTTCCTAAGAATTTTACTTCTGTAGCTGGCCCCTGACATTTATCAGGAGATATTTCATAGAATCATAGAATGCCAGATTGGAAAGGACCTCAAGGATCATCTGGTCCAAATTTTCTAGGTAAGACTATAATTTATATGAGATGGCTCAGAACCGTGTCAAGCTGAGGCTTAAAACTGTCCGATGTGGGGGAATCTACCACTTCCTTTGAGAGACTATTCCAATGTTTGATTGTCCTCATGGTGAAAAATTTACCTCTTGTGTCCAATCAGAATCTCCCCAGAAGCAGCTTGTGCCCATTACTCCTTGACTTTTCCATGTGATTTCTTGTAAATAGGGAGTCTCCGTCTTCTTCATAGCAACCCTTTAAGTACTGGACCATGGTAATAAGGTCTCCCCTAAGCCTTCTTTTCTAAAGGCTGAACAAACCCAGATTTCTCAGCTTCTCCTCATATGGCAGGTCCTCCAGTCCTCTGATCATCCTTGTGGCCCTTCTCTGGACCCTCTCCAGCCTGTCCACATCCTTTTTCTAGAGTGGGGACCAAAACTGAATGCAATACTCCAGATGTGGTCTGACAAGCACTGAGTAGAGTGGGATGATTACTTCTTCATCTCTGCTGGTGATGCCTTTGCTGATGCAGCCCAACATCCTGTTGGCCTTCTTTGCTGCTGCAGCGCACAGTTCACTCATTTAGCTTGTTATCCACCAAGACCCCCAGGTCCCTTTCCACAGGGCTGCTCTCCAGCCAGGTGGATCCCAGTCTGAACTGCACTTTGTTCCCAGGTACAAGACCTTACACTTCTCCCCACTGAACTTCATAAGGTTCCTGCTAGCCCACTCCTCCAGCCTGACTAGGTCATCCTGGAAGGTGGCTCTCCCTTCTGGAGCATCAGCCTCTCCACTTGTCTTGGTGTCATCAACAAACTTCATCAGGGTGCTCTTGATCCCAACATCTAGATCACTTATGAAGATGTTAAACAGCATAGGGCCAATAGTAATCCCTGGGTGACCCCAGTTGTGACCGGTTACCAGTTTGAGGAGGAACTATTTACTATCACCCTCTGGGTATGGTCTGTCAGCCAGCTCCCCACCCACCGCACAGACCACTTGTTAAGGCCGTAACGAGTCAGTTTCTCCAGGAGGGGGCTGTGGGGGACTGTATCAAAAGCCTTGGAGAAGTCCAGGTAGACTATATCCACCACTCGCCCTGCATCAACCAAGCAGGTTACTTTCTCGTAGAAGGAGATCAGGTTTGTCAAGCACGATTTGCCCCTGGTAAATCCATGTTGGCTTTTCCCAATCACATGCTTCAATTGACTTGTGATTGTCCCCAGGAAGATTTGCTCCATGACCTTTCCAGGCACTGAAGTGAGGCTAATGGGTCTGTAATTACCTAGGTCCTCCTTTGAACCCTTCTAATAGATGGGGGTGACATGAGCCTTCCTCCAGTCCTATCACAGAATCATCCTGGTTGGAAAAGACTTTGAAGATCAAGTCAGACCATAACCTAAATCCACTAACCATAACCTAATCTACCCGTTCAGTGCTTAAATCATGTCCCTAAGCACCACATCTATATTTCTTTTAAATACTTCCAGGGACGGTGACTCCACCACCTCCCTGGGCAGCCTGTTCCAGTGTCCAACCACTATTTCGGTAAATAATTCCTTTCTAATATCTAGTCTAAACCTCCCCTGGCACAACTTCCTCTCATCCTGTCATTATTCACTTGAGAGAAGAGGCCAACTCCCACCTCCCTACAACCTCCTTTCAGATAATTGTAGAGAGCAATGAGGTCTCCCCTCAGCCTCCTCTTCTTCAAACGAAACAATCCCAGTTCCCTCAGCCTCTCCTCATAGGACTTATTCTCCAGACCTTTCACCAGCTTGGTAGCTCTTCTCTGGACATGCTACAGCAACTTGGCATCCTCCTTGTAATGAGGGGTCCAGAAGTGAGCACAGTACTTGAGGTGTGGCCTCACCAATGCTGAATACAGGGGCACAATCACTTCTCTACTCCGGCTGGCCACATTATTCCTAATGCAGGCCAGGATGCCGTTTGCCTTCTTGGCCACCTGGGCACACTGCTGGCTCATGTTAAGTTGGCTGTCAACCAGCACCCCCAGATCCTTCTCCACCATGCAGCTTTCCAACCACTCATCCCCAAGCCTGTGGCTTTGCATGGGGTTGTTATGACCGAAATGCAGGACCCAGCACTTGGCCTTGTTAAACCTCATACAATTGGCCTCGGCCCATTGATCCAGTCTGTCCAGGTCTCTCTGCAGAGCCTTCCTACCATCAAGCAAATCAACATTTCCTCCCAGCTTAGTGTCATCTGCACTCAATCCCCTCATCTAGGTCATTAATAAAGATATTGAACAAGACTGGACCCAAAAATGAGCCCTGGGGGACACCACTGGTGACCAGTTGCCAGCTGGATCCAACCCCATTCACTACAACTCTTTGGGCTTGGCCAGCCAGCCAGTTTTTTACCCGGCAGAGAGTGTACCTATGCCACGATCCACCAACTTCTCTAGGAGAATGCTGTGGGAGACAGTGTCAAAGGCTTTACCAAAGTCTAGATAGACAACATCCCCAGCTCTTCCCTCATCCACCAAGCGGGTCACCTGATCATAGAAGGAGATCAGGTTAGTCAAGCAAGACCTGCCTTTCCTGAACCCATGTTGACGGGGCCTGATCCCATGGCTATCCTGCACTTGCCATGTGAGTGCACTCAAGATGAGCCTCTCCATGACTTTACCACTACTGAGGTCAGGCTGACAGGCCTGATCCCAAGATCTTCCTTCGGGCCCTTCTTGTAGATAGGCGTCACATTGGCAAGCCTCCAGTTGTCTGAGACCTCCTTTGCTATCCAGGACTGTTGATAGATGATGGAGAGAGGCTTGGCGATCTCCTCTGCCAACTCTCTCAGTACCCTTGGGTGAATCCCATTGGGTCCTGTAGACTTTTGAGTGTCTAGGTGCTGCAGCAGGTCTCTGACTGCATCCTCATGGATTGTGGGGGGGTTGTTCTGCTCTCCATCCTTATATTCCAGCTCAGGAGGTCAAATACCCTGAGGGCAGCTGGTCTGACTATTAAAGATGGAAGCAAAGAAGGCATTAAGTAGCTCAGCCTTTTCTTCATCCCTGGTTGCCCTGTTCTCACCCTCATCCAATGAGGGAATGGGGATTCTCCCTGGTTCTCTTTTTGCTGTTAATGTATTTGTAAAAGCTTTTTTTATTGTCCTTTATGGTAGTGGCCAAATCGAGCTCCAGCTGGGCTTTTGCCTTTCTAATTTTCTCTCTGTATGTCCTCACGAGCTCCCTGTACTCATCTTGAGTTGCCTGTCCTTCCTTCCAAAGGTGGTAGACCCTCTTTTTCTCCCTGAGTCCCAGCAAAAGCTCCCTGTTCAGCCAGGCTGGTCATCTTCCCCAAGAGTTTGTTTTACGACACGCAGGGACAGCCTGCTCCTGCGCTTTCAAGACTTCCTTCTTGAAGAGCATCCAGCCTTCCTGAACCCCTTTGCCCCTCAGAACTCACTTCCAAGGGACTCTCTTTACCAGTGTTCTAAACAGGCTGAAGTCTGCCCTCTGGAAGTCCATAGTGGAAGTTTTGGTGACCCTTCTCCTTATTTCACCAAGTATCCAGAATTTAACCATTTCATGGTCGCTAAGCCCAAGACAGCCTCCGACCTCCACATCCCCCACCACTCCTTCCCTGTTAGTGAACAGCGGGTCCAGAAAAGCACCTCCCCTGGTAGGGTCACTTACCAGCTGTGTTAGGAAGTTATCTTCCATACACTCGAGGAACCTTCTAGCCTGCCTGCTTGTGGCTGAGTTATTGTTCCAGCAGATGTACGGTAGGGTAAAGTCCCCCACCAGAACTAGGGCTGGCGATTTTGAGACTTCTGCCAGCCACCTGAAAAGTGTTTTGTCTGCTTCCTCATCCTGGTTGGGTGGTCTGTAGCAGACTCCCAAGAGGATATCTGCCTTATTTGCCTTCCCCCTCATCTTTACCCACAAATACTCCACATTGTCATCACTATTATTGAGCTCTATACAATCAAAGCACTCCCTAATGTATAGAGCCACCCCACCTCCTCTCTTTCCTTGCCTATCCCCTCTGAAGAGCTTATAACCGTCTACTGAAGTGTTCCAGTCCTGAGTTCCATCCCACCATGTTTCTGTGATGGCAATTAGATCATATTTACCTTGCCGCACAAGGGCTTCCAGCTCCTCCTGTTTATTTCTCATGCTGCGTGCATTGGTGTAAATGCACTTGAGCTGGGTTATTGATTTCATCCCTGACATGGGCACACCACCCTTAGGCTCATCTCAAGTAAGCCTGGCTTTATCCCCCACCCCCTTCCAACCCAGTTTAAAGCCCTATCAATGAGCCCCGCCAATTCCCACATGAGAATCATTCTCCCTTTTTGAGACAGCTGAACTCTGTCTGTCCCTGGCAGGCCTGGTGCCATGTAAATATCCCCACGATCGAGGAAATCAAAATTCTGCTTGTGGCACCAGCCCCTAAGCCACATGTTAAGCAGCTGTGTTTTCCTATTCCTCTCAGTGTTCAGTGTAGTCTTCCCTGCCACAGAAGGTATTGAGGAAAACACTACCTGTGCTCCCGATCCTTCAACCAATCGCCCCAGTGCCTTGAAGTCCTTTTTAATTGCTTTGGTGCTTCTGTCCTCAACCTCATCACTTCCAACCTGTATGACCAATAATGGATAATAATCAGAGGGCCGTACCAGACTAGGGAGTTTCTTGGTAACATCTCTGACCCAGGCCCCAGGGAGGCAGCAGACTTCCCTGTGGGATGGGTCTGGTCAGCGTACTGGGCCCTCTGTTCCCCTCAGAAGGGAATCTCCTACAACAACTACTCTCCTTTTTTTCCTAACGTAAGCAGTCTTAATGTGTGGGGCTGGCTGAGTCCCCCCAGGCAACCCCCTGAATGGACCTTTATCTACTTCCTCCTTTGCCTGGCCCTCCAGTTCCAGAGCCCCATACCTGTTGTGCAAGGGCAACTGGTAAGGTGAGGGTGGGCGGGAGGGGGTTTGCCTGCCTCCCTGAGCAGGGACCTGCTTCCACTCCCCCATCTCTTAGCTCTCCTCCTACTGCTTTGTGGCAGGAGGGGAGTGGATCCTTAGTTTCTTGAGGAGCTTCTGTCTGCTGCCTTTGCCCTAGAGTGTGGCTCCACCAGTCTATCTCCCTCTCACACTCCCTGATACTCCTCCACCTTTCCAATTTCTCCTCCAGTTCTGCCACTTGATTGAGCAGATCATTCACCTGCTCACACTGCACACAAGCATCTTCTCTGCTGTCCTCCGGTACCAGTGCCAGGCTCAGGCACTCCCTGCAGTCAGACACTTGGATAGTTACATGTTTGTGAGGGAGTTCCGTTTGGGTCCCCACAGTCCTCCTAGCAACGGCTTTTGACCGCATGGTCACCATGATATGTATATACACACACTGCCTGAAATATATAATAAATATAACTGACTGAAAATATACTGCCTCATTAACTGATAATCAACTAGCTAGCTGCTAGCTCCTAACTGCTAACTGCCTAATGATTCTCACTGCCAATCTCAGCTCTTCTCTCCCCTCCCTAGTTTGCAGCTCCTCAGTGCCCTGCGGCTCGCCCTGCCTGCGCAAACTGCCATGCAAACTGCCGTGCCACGCCTCACAGATGTGCCACGCCCCCGTTTGCCTGCTCCTGTTCACCAGGCTCCCTAGAGGCATTTAAATCTACCACGCGGCTCCTGTCCATGCCTCTTCCGTGCCTGATTGGCTGCCGCGGACTTTCTGGTCCTGCTGGAGCTTGGGCTGTGAGTGGGGGGGTCCCTGAGCTCAGGAACCCCACTGCACAGCGCGATCGAACCCAGTCATTGCTGCTGCCACTGCTGCTGCCACTGCTGTCGTTGCCTCACTGACTGATTGTTTGCTCTTACCCCGTTTAAATCTCCTGCGCGGCTTCTGGCCACACCTCTTCTGAGCCTTAGGGACATCCGATCTCCACGACCTCTCAAAGATTATGGAGAGCAGCTTTGCAATGACATCAGCCAGCTCTCTCAACACCCTCGGGTGGATGGCATCCGGGCCCATCAATTTGTACAGGTCAAGCTCCTGTAAGAGTTGACGACACACTAACTTCCTTCACTGACAGCAGGTCAGTGTCTGCATCAACCTGGACTTTTGTTCCTATGGCCTGGGACCCAACAGCACTGGTAAATACAGAGGTGAAGAAGGTGTTGAAGACCTCTGCCTTTTCAGCATTATTGGTGACTAGTTCACCTCTCCTGTTTAATAGTGGGCCAATATTATTCCTCTGTTTCTGCTTGCGGTTAACACATCTGAAGAACCCTTTCTTGAAGTTTTTGACATCTCTAGCCAATGTCAGCTCAAGCTGAGCTTTTGCTTTCCTAACTGCATCTCTGCATACCCTGGCAATGCCCTTGTAGTTTTCAACCGGTAATGTTCCACTTTTCCACCTCTGGAACATTTCCCTTTTGGTTCTGAGCAGACCCAGAAGCTCACAGTTAAGCCAAGGGGGTCTCTTGCTCCACCTACTTCTCTTGCCTTTAAAGGAGATGAACTGGTTTTGTTTATCTAGGAGAGTGTTTTTGAAAACCTCCCAGCACTCACTAGCCCCTTTACCCTCCATGGAAGCTTCCCACGCGATCCCTTCCAACTGAGCCCTGAGTGAGCTGAAGTTTGCTCTTCAAAAATCTAAAACCTTTTTCCTGGAATTAACCTTCATCGTGCTCAGCAGTATCCCAAACTCCACAATATTGTGGTCAGTACAGCCAAGTCTGTCACTAACCATATTACATATTACAGAGCAGGTTTTCTTGGTTAGTGAGCAGCAAGTCTAGCTGTGCCCTATTCCTGGTTGGCACATCCAACATTTGTGTGAGGAAGCAGTCTTCTACACACTCCAGGAACTTGATTGATGCCAGGTGAGCCACAGTGTTGTTCTTCCAGCAAATGTCTGGATAGTTAAAGTCTCCCATAGGGACCAGGTTTTGTTGATGCAAAGCTTGCCTGACCGACCTGAATATAGCTTCATTGGTCACATTGTCTTGGTTTGGTGGTTGGTAACAGATGCCTACTGTAAGGTCTCCCTTGGAGACAACCCCTCTGATTTTGACCCAGACACATTGAATAGGGCTACCACAATTACCATTGTTGACTTCTACACATTCAAGGTTTTCCTTAACATAAAGCGTGATTCCTCCACCTCTTCTCCCCTGCCTGTCTTTACGAAACAGCCTATAGCCATCTATCACAGTCCTCTGGTCATGTGAATCATCCCACCATGTTTCAGTTATTCCTATGTGTCGCAAACCGATGGGGCCGTTCTCCACACTGTGATATCATAATTATCTGACTGGGCACAGAGCTCCAGTTCCTCCTGTTTATTTCACAGACTGCGTGTATTTGTATACATACACTTCAGGAGGCTGAACTTTTGGTTCTCATTAAAGGAGATAGCTGAGGCACATTTTACACTACTCTGGTTTGCCTGGTTGTTTTGCTTACTCATCCACGCTGGCCTCCTGGAGTTTCTACCTGACTTTCTCTTAGTTGGGATGCAACGCTCTTGGGCCTGGAGAAGGTGATCTTTCAATATCAGCCAGCTTTCATGGGCCCCTCTTCCCTCCAGGATGTTATCCCAAGATGCTCTGTTGAGCAGATCCCTGAAGAGGCTGAAATCTGCCCTTCTGAAGTCAAGGTTAGTAAGCTTACTGTGAGCCCTCCTTGCTGCCCTAAGGATTTTGAACTCCACCATTTCATGGTCACTACAACCTAGGCTGTCCTTGAGCTTAACGTCCCTCACCAGCCCTTCCTCGTTGGTGAGGACAAGATCCAGCACAGCACCTCTCCTTGTTGGTTCCTTGACTACTTGAAAAAGGAAGTTATATCATGAACCTTAGCTCCGGAAAGGCAGCACACCTTACATGATTCCCTTTCGGGTCTGCAGATGGATGCTTCAGTGCCCTTTAACAGGGAGTCTTCCATTACAAGTACACATCATTTCTTTTTGCAATATCTGCCATGTGCTTTTGGTTCTGTGGCATGTAGTGGGCCCTGCAATTCCCTGGATGGGGCTTTATCAACGTCCTCATTTCCCTTCTGCTCTATCTCCAGAGCCCTGTATCTGTTCTGTAGGGGCACCTGGGAAGGTGGGGGAGGTCTGGAGGGGACCTTTATCCTGTAGCTTCTTGCATATTGTTTGTGTTGTTTCTCTTGCTGAATTTTTCTCTTCACCGCCAATTAATATATCATCAGTGTACTGATAAACTTGTACCCCTTTTGGCATGTTTACCTGTCAAAGGAGTTCAAGCAATTCATATGTGCAATTGTTGGTCAATGTTTATATCCATGTGGCAAACAATTAAAAGTATACTGGACTCCTTCCCAAGTAAATGCAGATTTGTGTTTGTCTTTTTCCTGTAGTGGAACCATGAAAAACATATCTTTGATATCTAAAACTGACATCTACTCTGTGCGGCAGTGAGAGTAGCTATATTCAGAACAGCTGCTGTGAGTGGCCCATTGAGCCACTTGATAGTCTATTGTTAGGCACCACCTACCCTCCAGTTTCCGGACTGGCCAAACAGGGGAATTAAAAAGTGAATGTACTCCATAAATAATACCCTTTTGTTTTAGATCCTTGGTGACTTCATTTATTCCTTCTTTAGCTTCTGGAGGAATGGGATACTGTTAAACATTAGCCACCATAGATGTGGGCAGGACAGGAGCTGCCTTTAAAAGGTTAACTTCGTAGTTTTCTTCAGAAGTCATGGTTTTTTTTGAGTTTGCCAATCCAAATGACCAGACACTCCTGTTAGGTAATCGCCAAATTTTCCCTTTAAGGATATTGCATCCCAAGATTTTTTTGTCGTGATCTGCTATTGCAATAATATGTGTGGTCATTCTTTTTTCCCTAGCTAGCCACAGAGAAGCTTTAGCAGTATAGCTTAAATCACTTTCCCCATTAAATCCTGTTAGTTAATTCTTTTTCCTTGTAGGCTGTATGTTGAGATTTTTAGCATTTTCTAGGGTGATCACTGATATTTCTGCTCCTGTATCAATAAAAAAATGTTAAGGGTTGTTGTTTTGGTCCTCCTGGTAAATAAATGTGAGGCCCCCTGTCCTGGTTTGAGCCAGGATGAAGCCAACTTTCTTTTTACTGATTTTTTTCCTTCAGTGAGCTCTCTTAACTAGCACAAAAGTTTCCTGCTAGTGGACTGATAATGCTGGAATGTTTATATTACTACTGAGATGCCAAGGACACTTTGCTCTACTTGTTGAATTCACAGCCTCAGGTGCTAAGGGAGCAGAAGACTCATATCTGCAACCCTCCCGTAGGGAAGAGTGGACTAGAAGGCTGATAAGAGAGGAATGTTTTTGTAACTGCTGGGTCTTCAAGGTCACATCTTTGCTCTGCCAGCTCAGACACTACGGGGAGATCTATGACCGCCCCCGTAGGAGGCTGAATTAGACAGCAAAACTGGCCAGAGATATTCCATTCCATATATCTATGCAAGCTCAGAGGAAGGTCAGAGATCACAGAAGACAACTTCCTTCCTGCTTCTTCTTCCCTTTTCTTCTGTCCATGGCCGGCATACCAGGGAGGACTCCGTCCATCCATCACTGTCGACCCTTAGGCTCGAGCTCTCCTGACCCTCATCACTCTCCACTTTCTCCAGCAGCAGTCCAGGATTCTTCGGGACTGTTCCCAGCTAAGGAGAGTGCTGGGGGAGTTGCTGGGGGTGGGGGGAGGCGAGAGGCTCTTGCACATACCTGAACACATTTGTATATAATTGTATGTATTTTCTTTTATCATTAGTGTTTAATTAAAGCTGTGTAGTTTAGTTTTTAATCCAGCCAAGTCTCTCTTTTTCTCTCTCTCCTTCCCTACCTGGGTGGGAGGGGGAGGAGATCGAGAGCATTGTTGTCAGACCTGAGTCAAACCGTGACAATTTATTGGCACCCAACGTGGGGCTCGATTTTAAGCCCAGATTACACATTTTCATTAATTGGAAGTGTTCAAAATTCCATCTCTGATGGGAGGAATCCCTCAGACAGCAATGGGCAACAGCTCTGCTGTTGGATTGAAAACTGAACAGACACTTGCTGCAATGAATCTACTGGATCTTTTTCCAAACCTGCAATTGTACATGTGGTATACAACCAAGGGCATACTGCTCTCTGTAGCTGCTCTTGTGATTGTTTTATGGTTTATTGACAGAACTGTAGCCATAATCAACCGTATAATTACCAGCCTAGTGATCCTAGGGATTATGATACTGTTGTTTATGGGGGCACTGTATATATACAGTTATGGTACAGTTCCTAAAGTGAATGGAACAGTCCATATTGGTAATGGCAGTAGCAGGTTCAATTTTACCTCTCCATTTTCTCTCAAGCTGAATCTCCCAGCTCTTGATCTGAATAGCATTGTTGCAGTAAGGATGTTTCTGATGAATGTTTATAATGTATTGTGGATGCATAGGGTGAGGTGCTGTTCCACTCACTGTCAATCCCCCACAGGCAATGCTGCTGCCACCACCACTGCTGCTGCTGCCACCACTAGTGCTGCTACAAAAAAAGCTGCTTCTGCAAGTGCTGCTACTAACCTCCCAGACATCTGCTGGGAATACAAAACAGCAGAGACGGAGCAATCAAAGAGGTTCCTGGAATGTGTGGAGGATAACTTCCTCACACAGCTGATAAGTGAGCCGACCATGGAAGGTACCCTTCTGGACCTGCTTCTTGTGAACAGAGAAGATCTCGTGGGGTAAGTAAAGGTTGGAGGCAGTCTAGGGCACAGTGATTATGAGATGATTGAGTTTCTGATCCTTGGAGAAACAAGGAGAGGAGTTAGTAAAACTGCCACCTTAGACTTCCAGAGGGCAAACTGACCTGTTCAGAAGACTGATTGACAAAGTCCCTTGGGAGGCTGCCTTGAAGCATAAAGGAGTCCAGGAAGGCTGGACATACTTCAAGAAAGAAGTCTTAAAGGTACAGGAGCAGGCTGTCCCCGTGTGCCGAAAAACCAGTAAGTGGGGTAGGAGACCAGCCTGGCTAAATAGGGACCTTTGGTTAGACCTTAAGAACAAAAAGAGAGTTTATGACCTTTGGAAGAGGGGACAGGTCACTCATGAAGTCTATAAAGATGAAGTGAAACTATGCAGGGTGAAAATCAGGAGAGCCAAAGCACAGCTGGAGCTCAACCTAGCTACAGCTGTTAGGGATAATAAAAAATGATTCTATAAGTTCATTAACAACAAAAGGAGGATTAGGGAAAATCTCCATCCTTTATTGGATGCAGAGGGAATATTAGCAACAAAGGATGAGGAAAAGGCTGAGGTGCTCAACACCTACTTTGCCTCAGTCTTTAGCAGTGGAACTAGTTGTTCCATGGATACACAGCCACATGAGCTAGGAGACAGGGAGGGGGTGCAGAATGAGGTCATCACAATTAAAGAGGAAGTGGTCAGAGACCTACTCCACCACTTAGACACACACAAGTCTATGGGACCAGATGGGTTACACCCAAGGGTGTTGAAAGAGTTGGCAGACGTGACCAAGCCACTTTCCATTATTTACCTGAAGTCCTGGCTAACTGGGGAGGTCCCAATGGACTGGAGGATAGCAAATGTAACACCCATCTATAAGAAAGGCAGAAAGGAGGATCTGGGAAACTATAGACCTGTCAGTCTGACCTCGGTACCAGGGAAGGTCATGGAGCAGATCATCTTGAGTGTCATTAGCAGCCATATAGTGGACAACCAGGGGATCAGGCCCAGTCAGCATGGGTTTATGAAAGGCAGGTCCTGCCTGATGAACCTGATCTCCTTCTATGACCTGATGACCCAACTATTGGACGAGGGAAAGGCTGTGGATATTGTCTAACTGGACCTCCAAAAAGCATTTGACACAGTTCCCCATAGAACTCTCATAAAAAACCTGGCTGCTCATGGCCTGGATGAGTACACGATCTGTTGGATCAAGCACTGGCTGGACAGTTGGGCCCAAAGAATGGTGGTCAATGGAGTCAAATCCAGCTGGCAGCCAGTCACAAGTGGTGTTCCTCAGGGCTAAGTGTTGGGACCACTTCTGTTTAACATCTTTATTGACGATCTTGATAAAGACATAGAGTGTATCATCAGTAAGTTTGCAGATGACACCAAGTTAGGTGGGAGTGTTGATCTGCATGAGGATAGGGAGGCTCTACAGAGAGACTTGGATAGAATAGATCATTGGACTAATGTTAATGGTATGGGTTTCAACAAGGCCAAGTGCTAGTTTCTGCACTTGGGCCACAACAACCCCATGCAACACTACAGACTTGGGGAAGTGTGGCTGGAAAGCTGTCTGGCAGAAAAGGACCTAGGGGTTCTAACTGACAAGTGGCTGAATATGAGCCAGCAGTGTGCCCAGCAGGCCAAGAAAGCCAATGGCATCCCGGCTTGTATTAGAAATAGTGTGACCAGAAGTAGAGAGGTGATTGTCCCCCTGTACTCAGCATTGGTGAGACCACATCTGGAGTACTGTGTTCAGTTTTGGGCACCTCAATTCAAGAGAGTTATCGAGGTGCTGGAGTGAGTACAGAGGAGGGCAATGAAGCTGGTGAAGGGCCTAGAGAATAAATCTTATGAAGAATGCTTGAAGGAGCTGGGAATGTTTAGTTTGAGGAAGAGGAGGCTGAGGGGAAACCTCATCGGTCTCTACAACTACCTGAAAGGACATTGTAGAAGGTTGGTGCTAGTCTCTTCTCACAGGTAATTAGCGATAGAACAAGAGCTGAAACAGGATAGGTTTAGACTAGACATAAGGAATTTTTTTTTTCACAGAAAGAGTGGTTGGACACTGGAATAGGCTGCCCAGGGAGGTTGAGTCACCATCCCTGGATGTGTTTATGGTTGTTTGGATGTGGTGTTGGTGGATATGGTTTAGGGGAGAACTTTGTAGAGTAGGGATGATGGTTGGACTCGGTGATCCCAAGGGTCTTTTCCAACCTGAATGGTTCTATGATTCTATGAAAGACAGCTGCTTCTGCAAAGATTAAGTCCACTCCCATTCAAATCAAGCTGGTTAATCCTGTGACCAGGAGCAAAGCAAAGGTGAAACGCTCCTTCCTTTTTACCCGCTTCTGTTTGAGACATCCAGAGTTTCTTCAAGCAACGATAGAGAGTGAAATTGAGGAAGCAGATGATTCTAAATCAGGTGATGGAGCAGGTACCTCTCAAAGAGATAAAGAAGCAGGCCCTTCTCAATCAGATGATAATGATGACCTTGTCCAGCCTTTCTCTATGAAGGAACTGCGCCTCTTGCGAAAGGACTTCATGTGCACTGATGGTGAGGGAATTCTTCCTTGGTTGCTCCGATGCTTTGATAATGGGGCTGAAACCTACAACGTGGACGAGAGAGAAGCCAAGCAGTTGGGATCCCTGGCCAGAGATGCTGGTATTGATAGAGCACTTAGTAGTAAGACAGGAACTACCGCCCTATGGGACTGACTTCTTTCAGCTGTGAGAGAGAGATACCACCACAAGGGTGACATCGAATGGCGCCGAAACAGAACACCCACTCTTGAGAAAGTCATCACGTATTTGAGAGAAATAGCTGTGCGAGAGGTGATCTATGACAAAGATGGACTTACAAATCCTGATGACGTTCTGTGCAACACACAGATGTTCCGGAGGTTTGCTCAGGCTGTATCAGCAGCACATGCCCATATATTCTCATGTAATAAATAAGATCCAGTTTGTTAATCAAATCAGGCTTTCTTAAAGGCTGGTGAAAAATTACAATGTTTTGACACTTCACATACCTAAATCACAGGCATCTGGTGTGCTTTAACACTTCAAAGGGAAGAGCTAAGTTGTGCGATAAGCTGTAAAGGGTCACCCATAGGACACCGATGAAGATGAGGAGCCTTCAGCCTCATGACCACCAGGAGGCGGGATAAGACCGACCCCCTAGCAACACGTTGCTCAGACACAGAATATACCAGGAATGACACATATACGGGAACCAGAAGAGTATATAATCAGCTACTTTCGGGAAATGGGTGTGCGCCGTTGGCGGAGCAAAGACTCCCCCGGCCGCCCAGTGCTGTTTTGTTTGCTGCCGCTTGCTTAATAAACTAATTTGATTAATTGGACTGGTTCCTGTCAATTATTGGGCCACAATCTATAACAAATTTGGTGCCGTGACTCAGATAGAGGCAATTTGGCTGTAAACCTCACGGAGGAGGCACCCTGCTGAGTAAGCGGCCCCTGTTGAGGGTTTTTACACCGAAAGCCTCTACCGACGAACTCGAAATTTGGCAGCAAACAAATAAAAGGCAGCAAACAAATAAAAGCCAGCAACCCCGTAAACTTTGTGCACGAAGACCCGAACGAAGACTCAGGAGTGAGTAAGTATAGGCCGGTTATCCGTTCGGTTGGGGTTGGGTATCCCGGAGTGTGCCTGTGTGAGACGTCCACTTGAGGACGAAGCAAGTGCGGACCCCTTAGTAGTGCGGTTCCCATCTCCCGCGAGGGACTGGGCCACGAACAGGGGGAAAAGATTGTGTGTGTGTGTGAAGGCGCTCCGGAAGATGGGACAGAAGAAAAGCAAGCCTTCTGATCCCATGGGTGGGTCGGTGCCTAAGGTTAGGTTACCCCAGATACTGCCAGACAGTCCGTTAGGATTAATGATTAAATATTGGGATGATTACCCTTCTAGGCAGGGTAAGGATAAAGCAAAAATGATACATTATTGCATGGAAGTTGAGGTGGAAAACAAATTAGAGGTGACCACCTGTATTGGCCTGGTTTTGGGTCCTTTGAAGATTGGATATGCCAGGCTTTACATATTTATGTTAATTCCAAGGAACCCTTTAGCCTGGAGGAGAGTGAATATGCACACTTATGGATAAGGTCAGAGACTAGAGTAAATCTATATCCCTTGAGAAAGAAGAAACAGGGGGGTAGGAAAAAACCCCGGAACGAGGATGAAATCCCTACCTCACCCCCTCTTATGTACCACCAGCATCACCGCCACAGCCTTCACCGCCCCCAACAGCGCCAGACTTGTTCAATACAGATTCTCCCTCTGGTTCTCCTGAAACTAGACGAGTAACTCAAAGTCAGACTAGGATGAGGGAGGATAAAAGTAACTTATATCCGCTTAGAGAAGTTGCTATGGGGGGAGCGCAACCTGGCATGGGATATGTTTCTGTCCCTCTGAACTCTGGGGACGTTAGAGAATTTAAGAAAGAAATGGGAAACTTGTTAGAGGATCCCCTAGGAGTTTCAGAATGGGTAGACCAGTTCTTAGGACCCAACATTTATACCTGGGAAGAACTGCAGGCCATATTGGGCATATTGTTCACTGCAGAGGAAAGGGAAATGATCAGGAGAGCTGGGATGAGGATTTGGGACCAACAACATCAGCAGGGTCCTGCGGCAGATATTAAATGGCCTCTTCAGAGACCTAATTGGAATAACCAAAACGAAATAGACAGAGGCCATATGCAAGATCTGAAGACCATAATTGTCCAGGGGATAAGGGAATCTGTCCCTAGGGGACAGAATATAAACAAAGCCTTTAGTGAACATCAAATGAAAGATGAAACCCCTACAGAATGGTTAGAGAGATTGAGAAAGAACCTCCAACTGTATTCAGGGCTGGACCCTAGTACACCGGTAGGGCGAGCCTTGTTAAAAACCCAATTTGTAGCTAAATCATGGACGGACATTAGAAAGAAGCTGGAGAAAATGGAGGATTGGCAGGATCGGGGTTTGGATGAATTGTTAAGGGAAGCCCAGAAAGTGTATGTCCGCAGGGAGGAGGAAATACATAAGAAACAAGCCAGAACGTTGGTAGCTGCAGTCAGAGAAGGGCAAAGGACGTCAACCCCTGGAAAAGGGTTTGAAGCTCGCCAGACAAGACAGGAGACCCGAGAACCTTTAAGAGGGAGAGAACGGGGAACTGTGGTTTGTTTTTATTGTGGAGGAAAAGGGCATGTTAAAAAGGACTGCAGAAAGAGAATGATGAATGAGAAAATGTTCAAAGACTAGGGGTGTCAGGGGCTCTATTTGCTGGGAACCCGAGAAAAGACAGAGCCCTTGATAAAACTAAAAGTGGGTCCCCAGCAACAAGAAATTGAGTTCCTAGTGGACTCGGGAGCAGAAAGATCTACCGTTCAAAAATTGCCCCAAGGATGTAAAATATCCTCGGTGACTATACAGGTTATTGGAGCAAAAGGAGAACCTTTTGGAGTACCTGTAATAAAGGATGTGTTTTTTGAAACCCATTCTAAGGTAGGGATGGGGTCCCTGCTGCTCATGCCTGAAGCAGACTATAATTTATTGGGGCGAGATTTGATGATCAAATTAGGAATTGGCTTAGAAGCCAAAAATGAAACACTAAAAATTAAACTGTGTCCCTTACGAGTAATAGATGAAGAGAAAATAAATCCTGAAGTCTGGTACACCCTGGAAACAGTAGGTAAGTTAGATATTGAACCCTTTTCAGTAACAATAAGGAACCCAGAAATACCAGTCAGGATAAAACAATACCCCCTTCCTAGAGAGGGGAGGTTAGGTTTGAAACCTGAGATCCAAAGATTACTTGAAAAGGGGTTGCTAGAACCCTGTATGTCTCCTTTCAATACTCCCATCCTGCCTGTAAAAAAGCCGGATGGAAAATATAGGCTAGTACATGACTTACGAGAAATTAACCAGAGAACAATAGCTAGATTCCCCGTGGTGGCGAATCTACACACCCTCCTGAGTCAAATAGGGCCCGATAATCAATGGTATAGTGTAGTAGATCTGAAGGATGCCTTCTGGGCATGCCCTCTCAAAGAGGATTGCAGAGATTACTTTGCTTTTGAATGGGAAGCCCCAGATAACCATCGGAAACAACAATTACGGTGGACGGTATTGCCCCAAGGGTTTACCGAATCTCCGAACTTGTTCGGACAAGCCTTAGAACAAATCCTGAAGGGGTATGAGTTAAGTGAAGGAGTCACACTGGTCCAGTATGTGGATGATTTGCTCCTAGCTGGTAATAGCGAAGAAAAAGTGAGGCAGGAGAGTATTAAGTTACTAAATTTTTTGAGTTTACAAGGATTGAAGGTATCAAAATCAAAACTACAATTTGTTGAGAAGGAAGTGAAATATCTGGGACACAGATTAAGCAAGGGAACTAAGAAATTAGACCCCGAAAGGGTGAATGGCATATTGTCATTATCGGCTCCTAGAACTAAAAGACAGGTTAGACAATTATTAGGCCTCTTTGGCTATTGCAGGCAATGGATTGAGAACTATAGCAAAAAGGTGAAGTTCCTCTATTCCAAATTAACTAAGGATGGATTACTGAAATGGTCGGAGGATGATGATAAACAATTAGAAACACTAAAAACTGATTTAGTAAATGCCCCAGTTTTGAGCCTGCCAGATGTAAAGAAACCATTTTATCTATTTATCAATGTTGATGAAGGGACCGCATTTGGGGTATTAGCACAAGAATGGGCAGGAAGAAAGAAACCTGTGGGATACCTATCTAAACTCCTGGACCCCGTAAGTAGGGGTTGGCCTACCTGCCTTCAAGCGATAGTAGCCGCAGCCCTTTTGGTAGAGGAAGCCCATAAAATTACCTTTGGAGGAGAATTGAGGGTATTATCACCTCACAACATCAGGGGAATTCTGCAACAAAAAGCTGACAAATGGATAACAGACGCCCGGCTCCTAAAATATGAAGGCATCCTAATCTCCTCTCCCAAACTGGAATTCGAGGTAACAAGCGTGAAGAATCCAGCACAGTTTTTGTATGGGGAGCCGAGTGACAAAATAAATCATGATTGCCTTTACAACATTGAGGAGCAAACGAAAATCAGACCAGATTTAGACGAGGAAGAACTTGGAGAAGGAGAAAAGCTATTTGTAGATGGATCATCCCGGGTAATTGAAGGAAAGAGAAAATCAGGATTTGCAATCATTGATGGAAAAACATTTCGTGTAATAGAATCAGGACCTCTGAGTCCTAGTTGGTCTGCAAAGGCTTGTGAACTATATGCTGTATTAAGAGCCTTGCAACTTTTAAAAGGTAAAATTGGAACCATATATACGGATTCAAAATATGCCTTTGGCATAGTGCATACTTTTGGAAAAATTTGGGAAGAAAGGGGTTTAATAAATTCTCAAGGAAAAGGATTAATACACCAGGAATTAATAATCCAGGTCTTACAAGCATTACGAGGACCAGTGGGAATAGCCGTAGTACATTTAAAAGGGCACCAAAAAGGATTAAGCCCATTAGTCAGAGGAAACAATCTTGCTGATCAAGAAGCAAAAAGAGCGGCATTAATGGTGATCCAGACTAAAAGAACTCAGGAGGACTGTGTAACTTGTGGAAAGGAATCAGACGAATTCCCATGTTATGAGTGTTGGCAGGATTTTGGAATCGATGCAGTCCCTTGCAGATGTCTAATTTATGATGAATGTGACAACCCCAAGTATAGCCATTGCCATCTACATGGAAAAATTCACTCAATCCTGAGTTTTACAGTGCAGGAAAAAGATAAGCTGACTCAGATGGGAATCAGGGAAACAGAAAAAGGAAAGTGGAAACTCCCGGATGGCCGGGAAGTTCTCACAAAACCTCTGGCCTTGAAAATCATGCAAAAATTCCATGAGAACACCCATTGGGGAACTCAGGTGTTAGTGGATCAGTTTGCCACAAAGTATATGTGCATTGGTGTATACAATATAGCAAAGAGAATAGCTAGCAAATGTATGACATGCAAAAGGGTCAATAAACATCAGTTATGGGAAAAAGCCCTGGGGGGAAAAGAACTGGCTCACAGACCATTTGCTAAAATCCAGCTGGACTTCACTGAACTTCCAAAGGTGGGACAATATAAGTACTTATTAGTAATCATAGACCACCTAACCCACTTTGTGGAAGCATTCCCGACAGCTAGAGCCACCGCTCAAACCGTAGTGAAGACTTTGCTGGAAAATATAATCCCTAGGTATGGATCCATTGAGGTAATAGCCTCTGATAGGGGCTCCCATTTTGTTTCAAAAATAGCAAGGGAAGCTCTCTCCTCTTTGGGGACAAAATGGGAATATCATACTCCCTGGCATCCACAAAGCTCGGGAAAGGTAGAAAGAGTAAATGGGGAAATAAAGAAACAGCTCACAAAATTGATGTTAGAAACCAAGATGTCATGGGTAAAGTGCCTCCCCTTAGCACTACTGAATATAAGAACACAGCCCCGAACTGATGTAGGAATTTCCCCCTTTGAAATGTTATATGGGATGCCATACGATTTAGAAATTCTGCAGGACAACCCCCAATTTGAAAATTCACAAATTAGACCTTATATAATTCAACTCATGGCTAGGAGAGTAAAGCTGCAGAATAAGGGCTTAGTAGTACAGAGACCCCCCTTGGATGTAGCCATGCATAACATAAAGCCAGGAGACAAAGTGCTAATCAAATCATGGAAAGAGTCCTCATTAACCCCCCGTTGGGAAGGGCCCTATCTCGTTTTACTCACCACAGAAACAGCCATCCGGACAGCAGAGAGAGGCTGGACCCATGCGAGCCGCGTAAAAGGACCATTAAAAGACTATTCTTGGGAAGTGACAAGCCCGCCTGGAGATCTGAAGATTGCCTTCAGGAGGTTGTAAATGGACACACATATAACTGTGGTACAAGTGAGCGACTACAGCGTATCGGTGGGGTTGATACAGGGGACATAAGAATCAAGTGTGACATTCCGAGCTGTAACTGTTATCCTTTTTATTTGTTTTATTTGTAAAGGGTGTCAAGAACGGTGGGGGACCCATTGCCGTTACGGGATACCCCCTCGAGGGGTTTGCCAACCTTGTGGGGACAAAGAGTGTGAGCTCACCAAATTGGCTCTAGACATAAAAATATTTAATGGTGAAATCCAGGAGCAATCTAGTGAATGGCGGGAGATATTTGCACGGGGTATAAAACCCGAGTACTATTGCTATCACCCTAGCGAACCTGCTCCATTTGTAATTGACATTATTGAAGTGTGTTGTCGCAAGACACTTAAAGGGGTTCAGTGCGATTCACCTGAAATACACAGAAGCAAGCGACTAAAAATTGCATTTATTCTCCTGAAGACTACCCCTGCTGCCGAGAATATGATATCCCTCGTGGCTCGAAACAACCGAGTCGACGAGCGAGGCAGAGGAGTAAAAAGCTGTGGAGAACAGAACCCAAAGAGTGGGACTGTACAAAGACACTGGGAGGACTGCCTCAGTGTTAACCAAGGGAATCGCACGAAACGCCCCGGGAGGAGTGATAGCACTGAAAAGGACTGGGTAACTGGAGTGAGTGTTCAAACTAAACTTATCAACCGGCCGGGTTTCCACCCTCCTCGACACACTCTAATTCTAATTCTACTAAATCTTGTAAGTGTACACGGATACTCTCACCAACCATTTAAATGGATATTAAGTAGGTGGGAGGATCATCACGTGATTCAAACTGTCACTAGTCCTGGAGCACCAACATTTAAAACACACTTATGTGAGTTAGCTCCCATAAAACCCTGTTTAAATCTTATGGGGCATTATCTGTGTCCAAGCTCCAATCCCGGGAGAACATATTGCAATGCTCCCAACCAGTATTATTGTGCTTATTGGGGATGTGAAACGATCGCCTCAAATTGGAACCCAGGAGCAGGGCCAGATAGGTACTTGACAGTTAAATGGGGCCCTCAGGGATGCAGGCCCCCCCCAGCGTGATCGATCTGGGGAATTATCAATCCTGGAAATTGCATCCATCTAGAATTAACTATACAACAACCTCTTGATGAGGGGTGGCTTCTGGGAAAAACTTGGGGAATACGGAACCTGGAACCGATAGAGGGGGACTCATTTACATAAAGAAAGAAATAGTCCCTAATGACCCTGATCTGGTGGGACCGAATGAGGTACTAGCGGGGGAAATATCCCTCTCGTCGGATAAGGGGATACCTAATGGAACAGATACTGAGACTACTACAACAACAGCAACACATATTAACACCCAGGAACCTAGGGGCAATTCTCTTTGGAAATTGGTGCAAGCCAGTTATCAAGTATTGAATGCTACTTATCCAAACTTGACAGAGCACTGCTGGCTGTGCTATAACATTCGACCACCTTTTTATGAGGCAACTGGGGTAACTGCTAACCCTAAACGAATCAATGGGTCAAACCCCTCACAATGTCTGTGGAAAAAGGAAACCAGTCAGAGCCAGGGAATTACATTGGCTCAAGTAACCGGGCAGGGGAGGTGCATTGAGAACGTGCCCCACAATAAGAAGCACTTGTGTAAAGCCATGATCCCCTCAAATAGGAAACCACCAGCTGACTGGTTATTACCAGCAAAGAATACCAAATGGGTCTGCTCCTCCATAGGAGTAACTCCTTGCTTATCGCTGAAATTATTCAATGAAAACCAGGATTATTGTATCCAAGTGTTATTAGTTCCTAAAATTATATATCACCCAGAGGAATTTGCCTATGAATATCAAACAGTCCCAAAACATCATTTGAATAAACGAGCACCCTTTACAGCCCTAACAATAGCCACGCTGGTAGCTTTAGGTGCAACTGGAGTCGGTACAGGGACAGCCTCCTTAATTCAACAAAATCAACAATTCAATTCCCTTAGAGCAGCTGTAGATGAAGACCTAGAAAAAGTAGAGAAATCTATTAGTGCTTTAGAAGCCTCCCCGAGATCCTTATCAGAAGTAGCATTACAAAACCGTCGAGGATTGGACTTATTGCTTGCACAGCAAGGGGGGGTTGTGTGTTGCTCTAGATGAGGAATGCTGCGTATACGCAGATCACACTGGAGTAGTTAGAGACACCATGACAAAACTACGAGAAGGATTAGAAAAAAGAAAGAAAGAAAGAGAAGCACAGCAAAGTTGGTATGAATCTTGGTTCAATTATTCCCCATGGATGACTACGCTATTGTCTACCATCGCAGGACCCATGATACTATTAATCTTGGGATTAACATTTGGCCCTTGTATATTGAACAAAGTAATTGAAATTGTAAAGGGCAGACTGGAAGCTGCCCATTTAATGCTTATCAGGGCTAAATACGAGCCATTAGATAAGGAATCAGCAATGGAAGAAACATTAGCTTTAAGTCACGCTGGACTCCAAAGATTTGATGAACAAAATGGTAAAAGAAAAAGGGGGGATTGTAATAAATAAGATCCAGTTTGTTAATCAAATCAGGCTTTCTTAAAGGCTGGTGAAAAATTACGTTTTGACACTTCACATACCTAAATCACAGGCATCTGGTGTGCTTTAACACTTCAAAGGGAAGAGCTAAGTTGTGCGATAAGCTGTAAAGGGTCACCCATAGGACACCGATGAAGATGAGGAGCCTTCAGCCTCATGACCACCAGGAGGCGGGATAAGACCGACCCCCTAGCAACACGTTGCTCAGACACAGAATATACCAGGAATGACACATATACGGGAACCAGAAGAGTATATATAATCAGATACTTTCGGGAAGTGGGTGTGCGCCGTTGGCGGAGCAAAGACTCCCCCGGCCGCCCAGCGTTGTTTTGTTTGCTGCCGCTTGCTTAATAAACTAATTTGATTAATTGGACTGGTTCCTGTCAATTATTGGGCCGCAATCTATAACACTCCTTCATGGGATGCTTTGAGGATGATGCAAGACCAGTTGTGAGGTGGCTTTCAAAGCATGACAGTATGGAGATATAATCTCTGGTTTCCATCTCAGAGCCTTATCTCAGAGCATAGTCTCCCTGTTTATCAGGATTTTCTGACACAAATTATATATTCAGGATAGCTTTTTAATTATTTCGGTGGGTCCATTCCTGACTGGGAGCCTGTTTGCTTCCACCGGATATATAACCGATTGATAAGCTCCTCTCGGAAGCAAACACACACAGATTATGTTTTTAAAATACCACTTTACTGTAAAAGTTTTCAAAGTGCGTGTGTGGGCAAAAACTGGATATGTAAACGTACCTGGTCGGTAAAGAGAGAAAAAGTAAAAAAAAAGACTATTCTAGTTTGGGGTAGAGAGAGAGTCCGAAGCCTTTCCCGTATAGGGTCGACGAGGTGCGTGTGAGTAATGGGCCTATTACACACCCGGGGGGAGAACGCATTACAGGTGAAAGGTTTGAATGGTAAAGTTATGCTCACGTCCTCCTGGAGCCGGGGGGGCGGGTGGCAGCGGTGGCAGATACAGCGTAGGTGCGTCACCAGCGGCAGGGACAGCAGGGGCGGCGAGGCTGCAGCAACTGCTTTCTTCTTCCTTCTGGTGCCTCTGGCTGGCAGCCGAGCTACCATTTGCCTGGGCACGCAGGGGACTGCTCTTTTTGCAGTTTGGGCACGGCACAGGTGGCAGAGCCACTCACCACTATCGCCTTTAAGAGCTTTCTTCGGCGATCTCAGGAGCGCTGGAGAGGCGAGGAGTCTGACGAGCTGTTTTCCTCACTGGATCCGGGTCTGGTGACAAAGTCACGGCCTGTGGTGGTCTCAGCGAGGGCTGCTTTCAGCTCGGCTCCTTTTATTTGGTTTTCCTTCTCTCTTTTGTCTTCTTTTTTTCTCTCTCCTTTGTACCAGCAGCAGCGGGCAATGGGCGCGGTAACGACCCCCAACGATCGTCTTTATAGGCCTCGCATTCATTGCTTTTGCAAGTCTTAGGCCACCGCTCCCAGGCCTACGAGCAGCTCGTGACGAAGTCCCAGCCGTATTGCCACTGTTTCTTCTTTATTTTGAGTTTATTTTTTCTGTTACTTCTCTCTATTACAGTCAATTTCAGTGAGAGACATAGTTTTTTGGAGGCTAGTTCTCCACACTTCACCCCCTGGCTCTTACTAAATTGATACCTAAAAACTTTTCCGGGTTCTTCTCCCTGTTTGGAGGCTGCTTACAGAAATTGCAGTTATATATTATAGAACACTAAATTACATGAAAAGGTTCAAACATGTATCCCTGAAAAAGAGTCATAACACTTTAAATACTGTGCATAAACATTTGTCCTGGTTTGAGCCAGGACGAAGCCAGTTTTTCTTTTGCTGATTCCTTTTTTCATTTCAGTGAGCTTTCTTCAACTAGCAACTGCGTGTTCTGCTAGGTTGATAAGACACTGGAATGTTTTTGTAATTGCTGGGCCCTCAAGGTCGTGCCTTTGCTCTGCCGGCTCAGACACTGCGGGGGGATTTGTGGCCCCCCCGTGGGAGGCTGGGTTAGACGAACAGCAAAACTGGCTAGAGATATTCCATCCCATATATCTACGTAGGCTCGGGGGAAGGTCGGAGATGACAGAAGAAAACTTCCTTCCTTCCTGTCTACAGGCAGCTGAAAGCAGCCTCACAACTGCAGTCCTTGGTCCTCATGGGAGATTTTAACTATCCCGATATCTGCTGGAAGACTTATACAGCCAGCCTTTCACAGTCTAGGAGGTTCCTCCAATGCATTGATGACAACTTCTTAATGCAAATGGTGGATGAGCCGACTAGAAGAGGAGCGCTGCTGGATCTTGTGCTCACCAACAAGGAGGGCCTTATTGAAGCAGTGGTGGTCAATGGCAACCTTGGCTGCAGTGACCATGAGATGGTGGAGTTCAGGATCCTGTGTGGGAGGAACAGAATTTCCAGCAGGACCAGAACCCTGGACTTCTACAGAGCAAACTTCGACCTCCTCAACCAATTGTTAAGGGAAGTCCCATGGGACAGAGTGCTAGAAGGTAAAGGGGCTCAAGATAGCTGGACAATATTCAAGGACCACTTCTTGCAAGCACAGGATCAGTGTGTCCCAATGGGTAGAAAATCTAGTAAGGGAGCTAGGAGACCCGCATGGTTAAACAAGGAACTGCTGGGCAAACTCAAGTGGAAAAAGAGAATCTATGGATTATGGAAGGAGGGACTGGTCACTTGGGAGGAATATAGGAATGTTATCAGGGAATGTAGGGAGGCAACTAGGAAAGCTAAGGCCTCCTTGGAACTTAAACTTGCAAGTCGGGTTAAGGACAGTAGAAAGGGCTTTTTCAAATACATAGCCAACAAAGCTAATACCAGAGGCAATATAGGCCCACTGCTGAATGAGGTGGGTGCCCTGGTGACAGAGGATATGAAGAAGGCAGAGGTGCTGAATGCCTTCTTTGCCTCTGTCTTTACTCCTGCAGGCTTTTCCCATGAGCCCCAGATTCATATAACCCCAGAAGTAGTCAAGATAGGTGAGGACATAGTAGATGAGGATTGGGTTAGGGATCAGTTGATCAATCTGGACATCCATAAATCGATGGGTCCGGATGAAATGCATCCAAGGGTGCTGAGGGAGCTGGCGGAGGTCATTGCTAGTCCACTCTCCATCATCTTCGGTAAGTCATGGGTAACTGGAGAGGTGCCTGAGGACTGGAGGATAGCAAACGTCACTCCAGTCTACAAGAAGGGCAAGAAGGAGGACCCGGGTAACTATAGACCGGTCAGCCTCACCTCCATCCCTGGAAAGGTAATGGAACAACTTGTCCTTGGCACTATCTCTAGACATATCAAGGAGATGGGGGTCATCAAGAGCAGTCAACATGGTTTTACCAAGGGTAAGTCATGTTTGACTAACCTCATAGCCTTCTATGAGGAAATTACTAGGTGGATAGATGATGGTAGAGCGGTAGATGTGGTCTATCTTGATTTCAGTAAAGCATTTGACACCGTCTCCCACAGCATCCTTGTAGATAAGTTGATCAAGTATGGGTTTGATGATCAGGCAGTGAGGTGGATCAAGAACTGGTTGAAAGGAAGAAGTCAGAGAGTTGTAGTCAATGGGGCAGAATCTAGTTGGAGGCCTGTGACTAGTGGAGTCCCTCAGGGGTCAGTACTGGGACCGGTGTTGTTCAACATCTTCATCAACGACCTGGATGAGGGCACAGAATGTACCCTCAGCAAGTTTGCTGATGACACCAAGCTGGGAGGAGTGGCTGACACACCAGAAGGCTGTGCTGCCATTCAGAGAGACTTAGACAGGCTGGAGACTTGGGCGGGGAAAAACCTGATGAAGTTTAACAAGAGCAAGTGTAGAGTTTTGCATTTGGGGAAGAAAAACGCCATGCACCAGTACAGGTTGGGGGCTGAGCTGCTGGAGAGCAGTGTAGGTGAAAGGGACCTGGGGGTCATGGTAGACAGGAGGATGACCATGAGTCAGCAGTGTGCCCTTGTGGCTAAGAAGGCCAATGGCATCCTGGGGTGTATTAGAAAGGGTGTGGTTAGTAGGTCAAGAGAGGTTCTCCTCCCCCTCTATTCTGCATTGGTGAGGCCACATCTGGAGTATTGTGTCCTGTTCTGGGCCCCTCAGTTCAAGAAGGACAGGGAAGTGCTTGAAAGAGTCCAGCGCAGAGCCACAAGGATGATTAAGGGAGTGGAACATCTCCCTTATGAGGAAAGGCTGAGGGAGCTGGGTCTCTTTAGTTTGGAGAAAAGGAGACTGAGGGGGGACCTCATCAATGTTTACAAATATGTAAAGGGTGAGTGTCAAGACGATGGAGTTAAGCTTTTTTCAGTGAAGACCAGTGATAGGACAAGGAGTAATGGATACAAATTGGAGCATAGGAGGTTTAAGATGAATATCAGGAAAAATTTTTTTACTGTGAGAGTGACAGAGCACTGGAACAGGCTGCCCAGAGAGGTTGTGGAGTCTCCTTCGCTGGAGACATTCAAAACCCGCCTGGACGCCTTCCTGTGTGATGTACTCTAGACGACCCTGCTCTGGCAGGGGGGTTGGACTAGATGATCTTTCGAGGTCCCTTCCAACCCCTAGGATTCTATGATTCTATGATTCTATGATTCCTGCTTCGCTCTCTCGCCGCTTCGCTTCGCCTCTCTGTCTGCCTTCCTTCTTCTCTCTTTTCCTCTTTCTTTTGTTCGTGGCCGGCGTCTGGGAAAACACCATCTGCCCATCATCGTCGACCCATCGACCTCAAGCCCTCCTGACCCTCGTAACTCTCTGCCTTTCTCCAGGAGCAGCTTCGGGATTCCTCGAAATTGTCTCGTCTAAGGGAAGTGCTGTGGGAGTTGCTGGGGGTGGGGGGAGGCGAGAGGTTTCTACCCACACCTTTGTATAATCACATATATATATATACTCTCATATCACATATTAGTGTTCTAAATAAAGCTGCACGGTTCAGTTTTCAATCTAGCCAAGTCTCTCTCTCTTTTTTTCTCTCTCTCCTTCCCTACCTGGGTGGGAGGGGGAGGGGATCGAGAGCATTGTTGTCAAACTGAGTCAAACAGTGACAACATTAAACAGTGCACTGAAGAACATTGACAAACTTTATCTTAAAAAGTATCTTAAACATCTATTCTGCTTTTATCCCCTTTTCCAAAGTTCTCTCCACTCTCCTGTTGGACATTATATTACATATGGACATAATACAAGGTATAATAAAAGTTAATAAAATAATTCCAACAATTAAATAAAACCAATCCCCAATTCCCCCTAGAAAAGAAAACCAAAACCATTTAGTCCAGTTGACCCCTTCCCAAGTCTGGACAGGAACATAAGCAGCTTCTTTAATTTGTTTTGCTAAGTCTTTTATAATGTGTATCATTTTGTTCCATTTGTAGTACACTCTAAATTTTGATTCAGATTCCTATATAAGATGTTCCCTTCCAGAGTTTGGGGAGAAGTTGATAAGTTGAATATCCACTCTTGCTGACCTCTACATATGCATCAATTAATGAAATTCAAAAATGTTGCTAATATTTTGTTCCAAATTAATAAAGTGGTTCTTATTCCATGGGTCATGTATTGCTTTATCATCAGTTAGTTGCTTCAAGTCTGGTCTTGTAATTGCGATACATTGTGCCAGCATCAACACTCTGAGAACTCTGATCATTGGTGCTACTGTGATGTTACTGTTCTGTGTTCAGGAATGACCAGTTCCCGATACACAGTGTCACTAGATCACTCTCTAGAGGATGATCAGTCCTCTTTTGAGTGGTCCGTGATATACACCGTTTCTCAGAGTCCTAGTGTTACCAGTGTAACTACGTTATATATATTATTTACAATATAAGAAAAACAAATTCAACCCAAGGAATTAAAAAATAATAGCTACATACATCCATTACATTACATCAAGATATGAAGACAAATCCAACCCAAGGAAGTAAAAAATAATAACTATATACATTTACTGCATTACATAACTCAATAGATCAAGGTTCAAAATTCAGGTGAGGAAAGGGTTTATCTCCAGAGTGGCTTTCTTCAGTTAAACAGGTGGTTCTCTAAATTTAGGCAGGTCTGTATAATTAGCCATTATGTTAATTAACACAAACTATCCAGTTAGTGCTAATTTTGTATTGTTTTCCTTCTTTGTCAAGTGCTTTCCATGTATTTTGATTGATAGGTAGGTTTAATATTAAGTTAATTTTACCGATATTGGCTAAATTAACTACAACAGTTTGTCCTGGGTTGAGTGGGACTTTCTTCTTGTTGATTGAAGTTTCTGAATCTTTCACCCCGGGCTTGTTAGCAACCAAGTGGATTGGAATAGAACGCATTTAGCTGGAGGCACCCATTCACTCCCCAACGACTGTTTACAATCCTTAACGCTTTATTCAACCTTTCATCCCATCGGGGATGTTGGGGTTTTAAAATTATCTTTATTAACCCGTTGGTTCTTTCCACAATCCCATTAGCCTGCGGGTAGTAGGGAGTATGGAAAGTTCATTTAACACCTTCACTCTTGGCCCACTGTTGGACAATGTGTGCAGTAAAGTGAGATCTGTTGTCAGACTGAATACTTTGTGGCTTAGGTAGTATACTGAATAGTTTTTCTAAGAAATTTACAGTGTTGTGCCCTGTAGCTTTTGAACATGATTCTGCATATGTTAAACCTGAGATAACCTCCACAGCTACAATTACATAGCATTTTCCTTTTGACTTTCTAAAGGGACCAATATAATCAATTTGCCAAGTCTCCCACAATTTTTTATTATCCCTTATATGCAGAGTGTCTTTAGTGAGGGGGTGTTCACCTAATCTAATTTTAGACTGGTTGCAAGCAGATACAGTAGTTTTGCACATCTCTTTGGTGACAGGCCTGCCCCTACATTGGGCTTCTTTATACAGGCCGTAGTTGCCTGAATGACCCCTTTTACAATGAAGCCATTCAAGCAATCTTCCCCATTCGTTTATTTCCCCTTGCATACCGGGAGTCTTCACAGAACACAGCAGTTAACACAACTATTCCTTCAAAATTACCAGCTGCTTCTGTACTGCAATACATATCAGGACTGGAATCGAATAAGATTTTGTACTGAACTTCCAGAAGATCAGGAGATGAGCAGTAGATGCTAAAGACTCAAGAGAAATTTTGGTACCTTCATGCATTCAGATATCAAACTTCTACATATTTCACTTCATCCAATCACTAATTCATAAGCCCTTGGAGTTGTATGTGAACATTGTTAGAAATGAAATGTAGTGTTGTTTTTGCATTCTAGTGTTAGAAACATAGTGTCGGGCCTGGAAACTGCTCAGGTAAAATGCCAATCAGCATGACCATAAAAGGGATGATGGAATGCTGCCTATTGTTAAAGGTATCAACTCGCACACCCGATTAGTCAACTAATTCCTTGCTTCCATTTAATGGAATGCTCAGGAGGCTTGAACATAACCCCTTTGAAAATTGCTCTGCAAAAGGCAAATGAGGTGGTGAGGCAAAAGCAATATCCCATCTCTATTGAAGGAAAAAAGGGTCTTCAGCCGGTAATTAAAACCTTGCTCAAAGATGGGCTATTAGAACCCTACATGTCTCCTTTTAATACGCCTATCCTACCAATACCGAAGTCTGATGGATCTTACAGACTGGTAAACAGTAAAGGGAAGGAGTTGGCCCACGGAGAACTTATTCAGCAATTGCTGCAGAATCTGATGCTGCCAGAAGAAGTAGCAGTGGTGCATATTAATGGGCATCAGAAAGGAAACTCCCCACAAGCTAGAGGGAACAGGCTGGCAGATGAAACTGCTCGAGAAGCAGCCCTACAAGCAGAAGTAATAACAATGAATTGTCTCATTCCTGAGGTGCCAGCTAAAAAGAAAAAGAGACTATTAAGAAACTGGGGGCAACAGAACAGAATGGAAAATGGTTACTCCCAGATGGTAGAGAAATGTTAAACAAACAGACCATGAGGGAAATATTAGCTGTTCTGCATCAAGGTAGCCATTGGGGAACACAAGCCATGTGTGACCGGGTGCTACGAAAATATGGGTGCATTGGAATTTATACAATAGCTAAGCAAATTTGTGAAGGATGTGTGGTTTGTAGAAAGACCAACAAAAAGGTGCTAAAAAGGCAGCCAACAGGGGGGCGAGCTCCAGCTTTAAGACCTTTTCAGAGTATTCAAGTTGATTTTACTGAATTACCAAAGATGGGCAGAGCTAAATATTTACTGGTTCTAGCAGATCATCTAACAGGGTGGGTAGAAGCATTTCCCCTCAATACGGCTACTGCAGCAACAGTGGCAAGGGTAATCCTGGAACAGATCATTCCCAGATATGGGATAGTGGAAAACATTGATTCAGATCAGGGAAGTCACTTTACCTCCAAAGTGTTGCAAGACTTAATGAACAGCCTGGGTATTTCTTGGGATTTCCATACCCCTTGGCACCCTCCCTCTTCTGGAAAGGTGGAAAGAATGAATCAGACCTTAAAAAAGCAGTTGTCAAAGTTAATGCTGGAAACCAAATTGCCTTGGACTAAGCGCCTACCTATTGCTCTGCTAAGAATTAGGACTGCTCCTCGCAAAGACATAGGGGTGTCACCTTATGAAATGCTGTTTGGGCTGCCATATTTAGGCAAAGGTGATGGACTTCCACAGTTCAAAACTAAAGATGTTTTTCTGAAGAACTGTATACTCGGGTTGTGGTCTTCTTTGTCCTTCCTTAGGCACCAAGGGCTCCTGGCGCAGACTCCACCCTTGGAATTTGCAGTGCATCGATTTCAGCCTGGAGACTGGGTCCTGGTTAAATCCTGGAAAGAAGCCAAACTCCAACCAACCTGGGAAGGACCATTTCAAGTTCTGTTGACTACAGAGACTGCCATCCGGACAGCTGAGAAAGGGTGGACTTATTATACCCAACTCAAAGGACCAGTAGAGGCTCCACCTGAGAAAGAACAGTGGCAGGCCTACCCAACTGAAAACCCCTTGTGCCTTAAACTGAAGAAGCACTAGAATGGATCAGTGCTAACTGATGAAGTAGAGTTTGTAGTAATTCTGGTTATTATAGTTATTGGGTTAATGTTTATATATTGTGTGGAAAAACATAGGTTCTATGGGCATAAAAGGAGAAGAGAACCTTTTAGTGAAAATGAGGGGGATCATCATAATAGTGAGTTGTTGTCTGTGGATCCAAAAGTAGTAACCTTGACAGAGGTCAAGGATATAAAGCAAACCTTTGAAATTGAAACTGGATATGGAGATACAAATGCCTGGGTAGAATGGGTCAAATATACAGTGGATGCTTGTGCCTCAGGGAGGCCTATGGCACAGATAGTTCCTTTTCCATTGGGGTGGAGCAAAGATCGACAGGGAATGAAATGCATGATTGCTTTACATCAAGACACAACTGCATGGGGTGATGAGGCTTGCAAGTCTCTGTCGCTGCTTTTTCCTGCTGTACAGATCAAAGACCTCAGAGTGCCTCCTGCTTTCTCTGTAGTGCCCGGTAACCATACAGCTTGTCTCTCGCGACAGGATGTGAATGCTGCCAGATATCTCGGAGATTTGGAGATGTATATTGAGTCACTGAATGTGACTGGTGACAAAGCAGGAAACTACTCAGCTATGAGTGTCCCCAGGGCAGAACTGTGGTGGTATTGTGGAGGAAAAATTCTAAGGTCTGTGCTCCCTTACAATTGGAAAGGTACGTGTGCTCTTATTCAATTGGCCATTCCATTCACCCTGGCATATGTAAAAGAGCCTCATGTTGGGAGAGAGAGAACAAAAAGAGGTCTAGGGATATCATTTGATGATAGGATTTACATTGATGCTATTGGGGTCCCCAGGGGAGTTTCAGATGAGCACAAAGCTAGAAATCAGATAGCTGCAGGATTTGAATCCTTCCTGTTCTGGTGGGCAACAGTCAACAAAAATGTGGATTGGATAAATTATATTTATTATAATCAACAAAGGTTCATCAACTATACAAGGGATGCAGTCAAAGGAATTGCAGAACAACTGGATGCCACCAGCAGGATGGCATGGGAAAATAGAATAGCATTAGACATGATACTGGCTGAAAAGGGGGGTGTATGTGTAATGCTAGGGAATAAGTGCTGTACTTTTATCCCAAATAATACTGCCCCTGATGGTACAATAACTAAGGCACTGCAAGGACTCACTACTCTAGCAGATGAATTAGCAGAAAATTCGGGGATAGTTCGCTCACTGGATGGTTAGAGTCCTGGTTTGGGAAATGGAAGGGGATGGGAATTTCCATTTTAGCATCCTTAATTATAATGACAGGAGTACTGATTGCAATAGGATGCTGCATAATTCCATGCATACGAGGTCTTGTTCAATGTTTCATTGAAACTGCTTTTTCAAAGCAAATGCCTCTAAAGCCACCTTCATACGCTGACACAATGCTATTATTAGATGAGCAACATCCAGACTGCCTCTCCCCTGAAGAGAGATGTGAAAACATGTTGTCCGAACTAGAGGCATCTTACAGAACAACTTGAGATAATGCAAAAAGCAACAATAGGGTAAATAAAAAAAGAGGGAATTGTTAGAAATGAAATGTAGTGTTGTTTTTGCATTCTAGTGTTAGAAACAGTGTCGGGTTTGGTTTATATATATATATATTCTAGTGTTAGGAATATATAGTTTGTTTGAGATAAGTGAGATATCTGCACATTTCAAGGACACCGGGAGTGGTTTATGGCCCAAGAAACTGAGCGAGTGAATTGGGCTCCATCTGGGGAAGAAGGATTTATGGCCTAAGATAAGACCGAACAAAGCCACTTCTATATTGCTCCTCAGGGCAGGATGACACCAGTAGATTTGTTAATTGGGAAGACAGCCAAGGGGGCAAGAAAGGTCAAAATTTTACCTTAAAAGGTAAAAAGTAAACTGCTAGAATGGAATGTGTAAACAGGGGCGAGAAACTTATAGGATAATTAGAAGCATCGGATAGGCTGTAAACCCTGGAGTACCCAGCCAGTGGGGAAACAGGGGAGGGAACTTTGCATTGGGAATAGGGAATATAAACCGTTATTCACCTTACTATGGGTGTGCCTACTTGTTTAGGTCACCCATTCTTGCAAGAATGTAAATAAACTGTGCTTCACTGAAGGATCTGTTTGGGCTTGTTTCTCACAAACATCAATATTTTTATTTTTTCATGGAGACAGATCTACATATTTCCATAAACAGAAAGGTTTTTTTTTCCCCTTTGTCTCTAATTTCCCAGCTACCACCTACTTAGCATATTGGATGACCCACAAAACCAGAT
This sequence comes from Apus apus, assembly GCF_020740795.1. NCBI lineage: Eukaryota > Metazoa > Chordata > Aves > Apodiformes > Apodidae > Apus > Apus apus. The sequence continues at coordinate 8,671,778 of NC_067311.1, read as the reverse complement.
TTATTACCTTGCATTTCCAGTACAAACCTGGAAGTAGTAGGCGAAGCCTGCTGTGTGGACCAGTGGACCATGAGCTGTATGTTGGCTGCTTCTGTGGTTACTTTAGTATTTTGTTAATTTTCCATTTAACTCAGTAAAGAGGATAACACATTCAGTACTATTTTATTGTAAGCGCATTGGTTGGCATGTCTGCAGAACTCAGGGGGTCAACAGATATGCAAATGCCTGCCACAACTCTCATCTGCTGTGGTTCCCACTTTCCCCTGTGAGTGAATACAGAGCTGAGAGTGGTCTGGAGAAGAAAAAAAACAAACACCACCACCAAAAAAAAACAAGAGAGGAGAGGAAAAGAGCTTGTGTTGTTGTCGTGGTGGGCCTAACCTGAAGACAAAGAACCAGCTATGTGGCCGCTCGCTCACTCCCCCCCCCACCCCTGTGGGAAACTGTTCTTTTCTTCCCCACATAAGTCTAAACAAAATGCCTTTTAAGTCAGCGAAGTCTTCTCCTGATTATCCCCAGCTAACGGACTAAAACAGACTTGCTTCTCAAGGACAACTGAACCCAAAACAACAGATGTGGTACAGGACAGAAAGGATGGGTGACAAGTCACACTTTGCCCCTGGTAGTCACCACCCTAACGTGGGGCTCATGGATGCTCATTGGCTCTGGACAGTGACATTGACAGGACAGGTGGGTCACAGGGGTATAAAAGGCAGCGAGTGCAGCAGGTGGGACCCCTTCCCTCCTCCCTGAGGCTCGTTTGGACACTTTCTGCGTGGGACACCCCCCTGCTGCGGACACTGCTGCTGGGACCCTGCCTGCCTGCCTGCCCCAGGTCCAGCCTGAGCCTCAGCGCCGATCGTGCTGGGTCCCGAGCCCTGGGGTCGGGCCCGGAGCCCCCCTGTGTTGCTGCCGGTTGAGGGGAAACCAACGGCAGCTGCACCCGCTGCCGAGCCGCGAGAGGCTACCCCTCCGACACCACGGGCTGCGGACCTTCCGTCCTGCCTGGCGAAAAGGGGCCACCAACCGCCGCTGCCGCTGGGAACAGAGCCGTCGGGGACAAGCCGCCGGAGGATAACATCAACACACACACACACACACACACACACACACACACACACACATTCTTCTTCTCATACTCGCACACACAGAGCGACCTCTTAAGGAGGACTGACATTGGGCTTCCTTCCCCCCTTCCCTCCTCCCTTTGGTCCTTAATCCTCTCCCTTAAAAGCACAGTACCTTTTGCATTACCTCCCTAAAGGACACTTTCTTACTGTATATATATATACATCCCTGGTAGCCATTCACATTTGCATTTCCCCTAAACATCATCCCTCAGTTTGTGTTAACCCTTAATAACCCAATTAATTCGTGGAGTAAACCTTGGTTTTAGAGGCAATTTCTGAGCGGGGGGGGGGTGGGGGGTGCATTCTAACTACCACCCTGAAATACGGTCCCGCAGTGGCCGTTCCTCCATGAGAGGCGAGTGCCACGTGTGACCCTCGGTCTTATTCAAAAACCCCTCCACATCGGGGGGGGTAATCGCGAAAACATCCTGACAGCCGGTAGCCCCCCAATACCGGCTCGCGACAACCCCACATTCACACACACTGGGATGGGGAGGACAAAGGCCAACTCGAAATTCATAGATCAAGACAAAGGGCAAGGAGGGTTTCACTCACCATTTATGGCCATGGGCAAAACAGACTCAACTTGGGGAAAAATAATAATTTACCACTTATCAAATGCACACAGTGTTGTCCCAAAAGCAGGGTCCATTACCCGGTGTGCAAGAAGCCAATCCATAGAGTTGAGATATTTGCTTTAATACCTAGTTCTGTGCAGAAAAGGGAGCAGGGTGCTATTCCACAAAGCAAGCTCAGTTTCCCAAAACTAAGACCCTGTGGCGCCTACAGACAACACTCATGTTGATTCTGACCCACCTGGGCAATCTACCAGCGGGAGACTGGAGACAGGACCAGGACCAGAGACCAGGACAAAGATGACAAAGGACTAGAATCAACAAAGACCCCCACAGGAGACCCTTGAGCACACATAATTACAAAGATAGCCAATTCCAGGAAATAAAATGACTATGTAGAAGAATTCTGGGAACTCATTGACATGGAACTGAATATGCATGTTTTTGGTGTATATTAGTAGGGGTGTTTCACTGACTCGTTGGAGCACTCATGGTGGAAATATCCCCAGTGCTGCAATAAAGAATGCCTGCTCAATAACAGCTTGTTTGTTGTTATTGGATCTTAATCTTGGAATCCTTACCCAGCCGCACCTAGCCTCCCACTGCGGTGAGGAGTGTTAGAAAGCAAGGGGGTTTGGAAGCTCCGAATTTTTGTTTCACTTCCCTAGTAATTCTAAATCATGTTTCACATCCTGGGATACATTTGGAATGTCTATACAGCAATGGCCTACCCTGCCCCTTAGGTGGCCACAAACCCCATGCTCCTTTAATAAGAGCAAATCTAATGCCATTCTATTTTGTAAGGTCATTCTTGAGGTTGCCTGTAACTGCAGATTTAATTCTCTGAATCCCTTCTTGGTGACATTTGCCAGTTTTTCCACCTGTCTGATCAGTCTATCAAGCCATTCCCTATTTCTATATGATGCTATGGGATTTAAGAGAGATTCTAGAGCCAATTTTTACTCCTGTTGATGGTTCATTCCATGTTTCATCTGTTTCTGACCTCTTTACTTGCCTTATATCCAGATTTTCTAGGGATCCCTTAAAGGGAGATTTTTTCCAAATTGGGCACAGGGTTGGCATACCTAAGGTTATCTCTTTTACTTTTCAGTCCAGAGGTAAATGCGTTGTCCAGATTCCATCACTCATTGCCCAAACTAAGTGTTCTGGGCTCTGAATTGTAGTTTTTCTACAGCTAAATATTGTTCCTCTCCTGGGTATATATGTTGCAGTTAAATTTAGACCATTCTTAAGTCCTCAACATAAACATCCATATTTTAAAACTGCAGCCAAAGGGGGAATATTTTGGATTGCTAGGTTTACAGTACTGCAGTTATATACCTTTTCACATTTCCACCTAGATACTACTTTTTCCTTTTATCGCAGTGCATTTCCTTTATCATTTACTGATGAAAACACTGCAAAAGCTGTCCCGTCCCATGTAAAGCACCAGGAGGTTCTAGCCATATACTGAAATTGAGATAATATAGTCATGGACCATATAGAATCCCTTCGCACTTCTGTCTGTTGGTTATTCTGATTGGTTTCCTGGCATTTAAGTTCTATAATTATTTGGCTAACATTTCTCTTAATTAGTTCAGTGTAAGAACAATATCCTCTATTACTTTTATCACAGGTCGGTCCACTACAAAGAAAACACATCTGAGCTGATAGATCTCTTATTGATTCAAAATAAGAATTTGGTAACTTTTGGCAATCAGCTCTATTCCCTGGGTATTTCCATCTTTTCTGGATATTTTCTATTTGTTCTCTCCATTCAATATGGGGAACCTGTTTGCAGTGGGTAGTCTCATTTTTGTGCTCTAAATTAGTCAAATTCATTGTTAAAATTCCCCATGGAACTGATTCACCTACTGCTCTTGACATTGGTAGGCAAGCAGTAATCTGTGTTACTTTCTGCAAATTGGCAAATTGTTTAATCAAGCCAACCATCAAATTTTCTTCTGGTGCTTTCCTTTGGAAGTGTATCAGCTGATCTGTTTCTACCTGCCTTTTGTTCCTTGACCTCAGATCTAACTTATCCTCATAATTCTCAGTTTCATTTTGTTTTTCAATTTTTGTCTCAAACCAGGCTCCCACTAGCATTAGTCTCCAAATCAAAATAAGACCTATAACAACAATCCCAAACTAGTATGTAAATTTAGACATGTTTTAAGGTTAATTTTAAAGTATCTGGATCTCTACTGATGATCTTCCATGAAGGGAGTGCCTTCTTTGCTCTGGTGTAGTGGATCCATGCCTCTGATTCTGCAATCTTGATAGCTGTAAAGGTAGTTAGCAGCACCAGAAAGGGTCCTTTACAGTGTTCCTGTAAAGGTTCAGAGGTCCATGTCCTCACATAGATGTAATCTCCAGGTTGAAAATCATGTACTGGATTTTCTAAGGACAGGGGTCTGTTCCACACCATGGCGTTCTGAAGTGCAATTAAGGGTTTTCCTAGAGAAAGCAGTTATACACATCCTGTTTTCCTTTTACATGCATGTTTGGATTTGATTCTGGGGATTCATATGGTTTCCCATATAGTAATTCATAAGGACTGACCGGCTGTACCCTGATTCGCAGCAAGGCCAATGGGAGTGTCTGAGGCCACTTCAAATTAGTTTCTTGACACATTTTGATAATTTGTCTTTTTAGTGTCTGATTAATCCTTTCTACTTTTCCACTAGATTGTGGCCTCCATGGTGTATGTAAATCCCAAGTGATTCCCAGGGATTTGCATACACTTTGCACAACTTCAGCAACAAAATGTGGACCTCTGTACGAAGAGATCCCAATAGGGATTCCAAACCTTGGTATTATTTCTTGTAATAGCTATTTTACAACCTCTTTTGCCTATGTAGTGCGACAAGGAAGGGTTTCTGGCCATCCTGTAAAAGTGTCAACCCCCACCAGAATGTATCAATACCCATTTTGTCTGGGTAGCTCTGAAAAGTCTATTTGCCAGTAATCATCTAGTTCTGTGCCAGATTTGAGCTTACCCATCTGAACTTTTTTCTTCATCACTGGATTATTCTTTAAACACATATCACATTTTGCAGTTATTATTTTGGCTATCCCTACCATTTTGACTGATACCACTTATATTTTTAAAAGGGTAACTGTGGGGAACGGTCCATCTTCTCTCCCAGTGATTTCTGATCTATAAAAGAGGGCAAGATCCGCAGGCCCGCAGGTCGGTGCTCTCTGCCTGATCGGGACGAGACCCTGCTGCAGTACCTGAACCTGCCTGGAACGCCAGCCTCGCTGTCCGGAGGAGCCGAGAGGGAAGGGGGGGCTGCCCCGCGACCGCTGCCCGGAGAAGCGGAAAGGGGGGGGCCGCCTGTGCCCGCGGAGCGGGGACCGTGCCCGCTCCCCGGGGACCCTGCCTGCCCAGCCTAAACCAAACCGGACCAAAGTAGGAGATGGCCCAGCCTGCATTCGCCACCTGCTTCGGGACTAGAGCCGTGCTTGCCGCAGCTGCTGCTGCTGCTGGGAGGGGTCGCCCCGGTTACCGGGAAGCCGGCCCCCCCACGGATCTCCTGCCGAGCCTGCCAGCCGCATCCCGGGAACCACGCGCTACGGAAGGAGGGTAAATACACACACACACACACACACACACTCTAACTTTCCTGCCGGGCTCAACTCCTACCCTTTCACTCCATTGATTTTACACTCATCCTCGGAGTGTGCATGTAATAACACCATAGTACCTTTGAATCCCTTTTCCAATATACACCTAGACAACCTCTCCTGAACCTTGATCCCTTAATTTGTGTTGACCCTTAATAAACCGATTAATTCGTAAACTAACCATTGGTCTCAGTAGCAATTTGTGAGCGTGGTGGGAGGGTATTCTAATCTACCCTCTAAGATACGGTCCCGCAGTGGCCGTTCCTCTGTGAGAGGCGAACGCCACGTGTGACCCTCGGGCTCATTCATAAACCTCTCCACATTGGGGGGGGAAGTCGCAGAAACATCCTGACAGCTGGTAGCCCCCCAATACCGGCCCACGACAGTAACTAAGGCTTCCACACCCTAATGACATGCTTGGTGTTTTGTCTGAATTATTTCTCTCATTAGGAGGGGTGGTACTACTACTACTACTACCTGTCCATTAGGTGTGACCCACCAGCCAGCTGAATTTTTCTTTGCATCCAATAGTTTTCCTAACTTATCATCTTCCTCTGAATATTTAGGTTCTTCCTTCGGAAGAGATATTGTTTTGGTTGGAATCAAAGCCATTTGCAAAGACTTTTCTCTTGCCACCTTCCTGGCAGCTCTATCTGCTAAGTTATTCCCTCCAATATTTTGTATTTCCCACCTGATGTGCTTTACAGTGCATGATTGCCACCTGGGTAGGCTTCTGAATGGTTTTCAGTAATTGCAAAATTTTGTTTTGATATTTGATCCTTGGTAGGATTATAATCCTCTTTCTTTCCACAGGATTCCATGGATGTGTACTACCCCAAAGGCATATTTTGAATCAGTCCAAATATTCACCTTCTTTCTTTCACTTAATTCAAGGGCCCTGGTTAAGGCAACAAGCTCTGCCTTCTGGGCTGACGTAGTGCCAAGCAATGCTTTTGCCTCTATGACTGAGTTTGCAGTTGTTACTGCATATCCAGTGTATCAAACTCCATGTTTCACAAAACTGCTGCCATCTGTGTACAGCTCCCAGTTGGAGTTTTCTAACAGCGTGTCCTTCAAGTCCTCCTGACTGGAATACACATGTTCAATGGTGGTGAGGCAGTCATGTTCCAGTTGTCCTTCTTCCTGTGAAGAACTTAGAAAAACTGCAGGATTCACCAGGTTAATTGTTTACAAAATCACATAATCTTGTTCAGTCAATACCACCTGGTATTTCATCATTCTGCTAGGGGATAACCAATGTCCCCCCTTTTGTTCTAAAACAGTTGTGACCATGTGTGGGACATACACTGTTATTGTTCTTCCCAAAGTCAGTTTTCGGGCTTCTTGGATAAGCATCACTGTAGCAGCAACTGCTTGGCGACAAGTAGGCCACCCCTTACTTACAGTATCCAGTTGTTTGGAGAAATATCTGACTGGTCTCTTCCAGCTTCCTATTCTCTGGGTCAGCACTCCTGTCACGGGCCGGTATCGGGGCTACTGGCTATCAGGATGCTTCTGTGACTTCCCCCCCCAATGTGGAGAGGTTTGTGAATGAGATCGAGGGCTCACACATGGCGCTCGCCTCTCACAGAGGAATGGCCACTACGGGACTGTATCTTAGAGGGTAGATTAGAATAGCCTCTCACCATGCTCACAAACTGTTACTGAGACCAATGTTTAGTTTACAAATTAATCGGTTTATTAAGGGTCAACACAAACTGAGGGATCAAGGTTCAGGAGAGGCAGTCTAGGTGTATATCAGAAAAGTGATTCAAAGGTACTATGGTCTTATTAAATGCACACTCCCGCTCCCAATATGATTCCTATATTAACAGTTTCTCCTAAAAGCCTCCTACGAGGGGGGTCATAGATCTCCCAGTAGTGTCTGAGCCAGCAGAGCAAAGACGTTACCTTGGAGTCCTAGCAATTACAAAAACATTCCAGCGTTTGTTATCATTCCAAGCTAGAACACTTTGCTACTAGTTAAAAGAAAGCTTACTGAAGGAAAAAAAAAAATCAGCAAAAGAAAAATTGGCTTCATCCTGGCTCAAACCAGGACAATGCTCAAAGAGTAAGGGGCTTGTTGTTAGTAGGGGTCCCTCTAGCCTGTAGGTGTGAATTTTAGTATGCTAATGGCTCATAAAAATGGTGATTTCAATTACTCAAAGTGTTTTTCTCCAGTGCTCAAGGCTGTAACCAAGATAAGCTGTGGGGAGTACTGCTTTCCATCCATTTCATCTGTCTTGCAGGTGTCCTGCAGGCCTGTCTCAAGGCTGGGCTGTTGACTCCTTTGGGTGTTGTCTGGATGTCTGCTGTTCTTCTGGATGCTGGTTTAGCTGTAAAAAGAAGCAGGGTCAAGGAACCTTCACGAAAGATCCAGTTCCTGGGAATCAGGTGGCAAGATGGACGTCGCCAGATCCCAATGGACATGATTAATAAAATAACAGCTATGCCCCCACCATCTACTAAAAAGGACACTCAAACCTTTTTAGGGACTGTTGGTTTCTGGAGAATGCATATTCCATGTTACAGTGAAATGGTGAAACCTCTCTATGAGGTGATCTGAAAGAAGAGTGACTTGAAAGGGGGTCCTGACCAACAGAAAGCTTTTGAGCAGATTAAAAAGGAGATTGTGCTGGCAGTGGCCCTTGGACCAGTTCCAACAGGGCCAGACATCAAGAATGTGCTCTACACTGCAGCTGGACACAACAGCCCTAACTGGAACCTCTGGCAGAAAGCACCAGGGGAGACTCGAGGTCGACCCTTGGGATTCTGGAGCCAGAGCTACAGAGGTTCCGAGGCCAACTACATGACTACTGAGAAGGAGATACTTACAGCATATGACGGAGTTAGAGCCGCTTTGGAAGTGATCAGCACTGAAGCGCAGCTCCTTTTGGTGCTCAGATGACCAGTGCTGAGATTCATGTTCCAGAGTAACCTTTCTCCTATCCATCATGCCACCGATGTGACTTGGATTAAATGGACTGTTTTAATCACCCAGCGAGCTCGAATAGGAAGACCTAATCATCCAGGCATTGTAGAAGCAATTACAAACTGGCCAGAAGGCACACACTTTGGAATGCCACAAAAAGAAGTGGGGAGATGGGCTCAAGAAGCTCCACCATGTGATCATCTACCTGAGACTGAGAAACAATATGCTCTTTTCACCGATGGCTCCTGTTGTATTGTAGGGAACCGCCGGAAGTGGAAAGCTGCTGTGTGGAGTCCTACACGACTAGTTCCACAAGCAGCTGAAGGAGAAGGTGAATCGAGTCAGGTTGCAGAGACGAAAGCCATCCAGCTGGCTTTGGACATTGCTGAGCAAGAGAGGGGTGGCTGAAAATCTATCTCTACACTGACTCGTGGATGGCAGCAAATGCCTTGTGGGGTTGGCTAAAGCAGTGGCAGCAGATCAACTGGCAGCGAAAAGGTAAACCTATTTGGGTTGCTGACCTGTGGAAAGACATTGCAGCTCGGATGGAGAAACTGGTTGTAAAAGTGTGTCATGTAGATGCACACATACTGTTGAGTTGAGTTGAGCCACTGAGGAACATCGACACAAGCAACGAGCAGATGAGGTTGCTCAAGTGTTCCAAATAGACTTAGACTGGGAACATAAGGGTGAGCTCTTTCTGGCTCGATGGGCCCATGATGCTTCAGGTCATCAGGGCAGAGATGCAACATACAAATAGACCCATGACCGCAGGGTGGACATAACCATGGATGCTATTGCGCTGGTTATCCATGTCTGTGAAATGTGCACTATAATTAAGCAGGCTAAATGGTTGAAACCTTTGTGGTATGAGGGGAGGTGGTCAATGTACAGGTATGGAGAGGCCTAGCAAATTGACTACATCACACTGCCTCAGAGCCGCCAGGGGAAGCGCTATGTGCTTACAATGGTGGAGACAAGTACAGGATGGCTGGAGGCATATCCTGTGCCTCATGCCACAGCCAGGAATACTATCCTGGGTCTTGAAAGGCAAATTTTGTGGAAACATGGTACTCCAGAAAGAATTGAGTCAGACAATGGGACTCATTTCAAAAACAGTCTTGTCAGTGACTGGGCTAAAGAGCATGGTATTGAGTGGATCTACCATATCCCATACTATGCACAAGCCTCAGGGAAAGTTGAAAGGTACAATGGTTTGTTGAAGGCTACCCTGAAGGCAATGGGTGGTGGAACTTTCAAAAACTGGGTCAAAAATTTGGCAGAGGCCACCAGGTTGGTTAATACCGGGGGATCCATCAATCGGGCTGGCACTGCTCATTGAGACCTTCGACATACTGCAGATGGGGATAAAGTCCCTGTGCTATGTGAAAGGAACCTGCTGGGTAAAAGTGTTTGGGTCTATCCTGCTTCAGGCAAAGGTAAACCTGCCTGGGGTGTTGCTTTTGCTCAGGGACCTGGACATACCTTGTGTGTGATGATGGAGGATGGTGAAGTACAATACGTACAAGGTACAACTCTGGGGGAGAATTTGACAGCTGGTAAAATATAGAGCCTGTATGTAATATCTCGTATAGTATAAGGGGTGGAATGTCCTGGTTTGAGCCAGGATGAAGCCAATTTTCCTTTTACTGATTTTTTTTTTCCTTCAGTAAGCTTTCTTTTAAGTAGTACCAGAGTGTTCCACTAAGACTGATAACAGTGGAATGTTTTTCTAACTGCTGGATTTTCAAGGTCACACCTTTACTCTGCCGGCTCAGACACTACCGGGAGATCTATGACCCACCCCCCACCCCCCATCCCCGTAGGAGGCTGAATTAGACAGACAGCAAAACTGGCCAGAGATATTCCATTCCATATATCTACATAAGCTCAGAGGAAGGTCAGAGATCACAGAAGACAACTTCTTTCCCTCTTATTCCCTTCTCTTCCATCCATGGCTGGCATCCAGGGAGGACTCCATCCATTCATCACCGTCAACCCCTAGGCTCGAGCTCTCCTGACCCTCATCACTCTGTCCTCTCTCTGGCAGCACTCCAGGACTTTTCGGGACTGTTTGCAGCTAAGGAGAGTGCTGTGGGTGTTGCTGGGGTGGGGTGAGGCAAGCGGCTCTTGCACATTCCTGAACACATTTGTATATAATTTTTTATATTTTTTTTTATCATTAGTGTTTAATTAAAGCTGTGTAGTTTAGTTTTCAATCCAGCCAAGTCTCTCTCTTTTTCTCTCTGTCCTTCCCTACCTGGGTGGGAGGGGGAGGGGATCGAGAGCATTGTTGTCTCTGGTTTAATTGCCGATCCTGAGTCAAACCGTGACAGTAATGAAAGTAAATTTGTAGCGAGCGCGCTTACCTTCCCCTGACTTTCAAGTGCAGATCCACCAGCGGTATTGTAAAACCTTTCTCCAACACTAATCTTGATGATTGCCTGTTTCAATTGCAAAAACCCAGTTTGGGTGCCATTTGCAGTGGATGAAAACACGGACTCCAGGGTGAGAAGCAATGGAATAGTTTATTTTGAGAAAATGCTCCCTTGTATACTTTTACAGTGGGAACTGAGAATAATCAGCCAGGGTACAGAGAATGTAAACAGCACTCACACCTGCTCTTTGGCATATACACAGACCTCGGGTTCCCAGGATGTAGGCAGTCTCACACCGAATACATGATAAGAAGTGTTCTGATTTTTGTCAACATTCACAGTGGTGCTCACAGCAAGCCTTGGCCCTTAGCTGGTCTCATATTGTTTTTATCTACTCCTTTATAGATAAAGGAGGCCTGTTTTCTTTCCCATGGCTATTCTCCACATCTAAGCACTACATCTATATTTCTTTTAAACACTTCCAGGGATGGTGACTCCACCACCTCCCTGGGCAGCCTGTTCCAGTGTTCAACCACTTATTATTATTTATTATTATTATTATTTATTATTTATGTATTGGTAAATAAATTATTTCTAATATCTAGTCTAAACCTCCCCTGGTGCAACTTCTCGTCCTGTCATTATTCACTTGAGAGAAGAGGCCAATTCCCACCCCCCTACAACCTCCTTTCAGGTTGTTGTAGAGAGCAATGAGGTCTCCCCTCAGCCTCCCCTTCTTCAAACTAAACAATCCCAGTTCCCTCAGCCTCTCCTCATAGGGCTTATTCTCCAGACTTTTCACCAGCTTGGTAGCTCTTCTCTGGACGTGCTCCAGCAACTTGGCATCCTTCTTGTAGCGAGGGTCCCAGAACTGCACACAGTGCTCAAGGTGTGGTCTCACCAATGCCAAGTATTTGGCACGATCACCCCTCTACTCCATTTGGCCACACTATTCCTAATGCAGGCCAGGATGCCATTCGCCTTCTTGGCCACCTGGGCTCACTGCTGGCTCGTGTTAAGTCGGCTGTCCACCAGCACCCTCAGGTCCTTTTCTGCTGGGCAGCTCTCCAGCCACTCTTTCCCAAGCCTGCAGCATTGCCTGGGGTTGTTGTGACTGAAATGCAGGACTCAACACTTGGCCTTATTGAACCTCATACACTTGGCCTCGGCCCATCGATCCAGTCTGTCCAGGTCTCTCTGCAGAGCCTTCCTACCATCAAGCAAATCGACACTTTCTCCCAGCTTAGTGTCATCTGCAAACTTACTTAGGAAGCACTCAATCCCCTCATCTAGGTCATTAATAAAGATATTGAACAAGACTAGACCCAAAACTGAGCCCTGGGGGGCACCACTGGTGACCGGCCGCCAACTGGATCCAACCTCATTCACTACAACTCTCTGGGGTCAGCCAGCCAGCCAGCCAGATTTTTACCCAGCGGAGACTGCATCTGTCTATGCCACGATCCACCAACTTCTCTAGGAGAATGCTGTGAGAGACAGTGTCAAAGGCCTTTCCAAAGACCAGATAGACAACATCCACAGCTCTTCCCTCATCCACCAGGCAGGTCACCTAATCATAGAAGATCAGGTTAGTCAAGCAGGACCTGCCTTTCCTGAACCCATGCTGGCTGGGCCTGATCCTATGGCATGTGAGTGCACTCAAGATGAGCCTCTCCATGATTTTCTCTGATACTGAGGTCAGGCTGACAGGCCTGTAGTTCCCAGGATCCTTCTTCAGGCCCTTCTCGTAGATAGGCGTCACATTAGCAAGCCTCCAGTTGTCTGGGAACTCCCCTGTTATCCAGTACTGTTGATAGATGATGGAGAGAGGCTTGGTGATCTCCTCTGCCAGCTCTCTCAGTACCCTTGGGTGAATCCCATTGGGTCCTGTAGACTTTTGAGTGTCTAGGTGCTGCAGCAGGTCTCTGACTGCATCCTCCTGGATTATGGGGGGGTTGTTCTGCTCTTCATCCTTATATTCCAGTCACTCCAGTGCTGGCGGCGAGGGAAGCAAGCAGTCCAGAATCAATGTGATTGATAAAGCAAGCTCCGACTTATTGAATACACAGTGTTACTTTTATACCCTTTTCCAAACCTACTTGTAGTGAATTCATTGGATAGTAACTACTTGTAGTGATTTCATTGGATGGTAACTACTTGCAGTGATTTTACTGGATAGTAACATACACACTGAGTTCCAGGGTTCTTCCTTGTTTTCTATTATTCTACTTCTCTACCTTGTCCTTGCGTTAGTCTAAGCTAACAGAGAGATTATTTATACTTGTGTTAGGCTAAAAAAAGAGATTGCTTGTACAGCTGCTATTTGTGTTACACTCTCAAGGCCTCTCGAGGAGATAGCAAGGGCCCATGACCCTGCTGCTCAAGCCATTCTGCAACACTCCAGTCAAAGGAAAAGGGCAGGAAAGGGCTGACAGAATTGGAAAAGTGAATGAATGATTGAAGGAGTGGTGCCATAGTCAGGGCTTTGGCTACCTAGACCATAAAGCTCTTTTTGCTATACCTGGTCTGCTGGGGGCCGATGGGGTCCACCTGTCACAGAAAGGGGAAAGGGCCTTTGGTCGGAGGCTGGCCAATATAGTTAGGCGGTCTTTGAACTAGGGATGCCGGGGGAGGGGATCCTCAGCTCATTCCACGCCCACCATGGTAAGGACAGAGCTACTAACAGATGCCTTGGGCCTGGAAAAGGATCATGGGCCAACAAGGAAACACATGAGACTGCTTTGAAGAGGGCACATCTCAAAGGCCTCTGTGCAAATGCACAAAGCATGAGGAATAAACAAGAGGAGCTGCACACGTTGGCATGCCTGCAGGGCTATGATGTTATTGGGATTACTGAGACATGGTGGGATGGCTCATATGACTGGAGCGTGCGAATGGCTCAGTATAAACTGTTTAGGAAGGACAGGGATAGCAAAAGAGGAGGGGGTGTTGCCCTCTACATCAATGACCAGCTGGAGTCCATGGAGCTCCATCTGGGGATAGATGAGGAGATGACAGAAACCCTCTGAGTCAGGATTAAAGGGAAGTCAGGGGCAGGAGATATGGTGGGGATCTGCTACAGGCCACCCAATCAGGATGACCAAGTGGATGAAGCCCTCTTTAGACAGATAGGAGCTGCTTCACACTCTCAAGCCATGGTCCTCATGGGAAACTTTAATCACCCTGACATCTGCTGGAGGGACAACACAGCAAAGCACCAGCAATCCAGAAAGTTCCTCGAGTGCATTGATGACAACTTCCTCCTTCAAATGGTAGAGGAAGCAACCTGAAAAGGAGCTTTGCTGTACCTTGTTCTCACCAACAGAGATGGGCTGGTGAGTGATGTGAAACTCAATAGGAGACCATGCTGCAGTGACCATGACAACGTAGAATTCAAGATCCTTAGGGCAATGAGAAAAGTACAAAGTAAGCTGAGAACACTTGATTTTAAAAGGACAGACTTTGATGTCTTCAAGGATCTGCTTGGTAGGGTGGAATGGGACAAAGCCCTGGATGGGAAAGGAGCCCAGGAAAGCTGGTCCATATTCAAGAAGCACTTCCTGTGTGCCCAGGACCAATGTGTCCCATTGAAGAAGGCAGGCAGGAGTGCCAAGAGGCCTGCGTGCATAAGCAGGGAACTCCTGGACACACTTAGGTGTAAAAACAAAATTTACAGAGGGTGGAAGCAAGGCCAGAGACCCTGGGAGAAGTACAGAAGAGTAGTTAGAGAAGCAAGAGATCAGGTTAGGAAAGCAAAAGCACAGAGAGAATTGGATCTGGCAAGGGTAGTTAAGGGCAATAAGAAATGTTTCTGTAGGTACATTAATGATAAAAGGAAGACTAGGGAAAATGTGGGCCCACTTCAGAAGCAAACGGGAGAGCTGGTCATCCAAGACATAGAGAAGGCTGAGGTACTCAATGACTACTTTGCCTCAGTCTTCACCAGCAAGGACTCTGGTCACGCCCCCCATGTTACAGAAACCAAAGACAGGGACTGGGAAAAGGAGGATCCCCCACTGTAGATGAAGAGGAGGTTCGAGACCACCTAAAGGTGAACAAGTCCATGGGACCTGATAGGATTCCCCTTGCTCCTGCAAGAACTGGTGGATGAAGTTGCAAAGCCACTGTCTATCATATTTGAGAAGTCATGACAGTCTGGTGAAGTTCCTGATGATTGGAAATGGGGAAACATAACCCCCATTTTCAAGAAAGGAAAAAAAGAAGACCCAGAGAACTACAGGCCAGTCAGTCTCACCTCTGTGCCTGGCAAGATCTTGGAGCAGATCCTCCTGAAGATCCTGCTAAGGCATGAGAACAACAAAGGGGTGATTGGTGACAGCCAACACAGCTTCACTAAGGGCAAGTCCTGCCTGACTAATTTGGTGGCCATTTACAATAGGGTCACAGCCTTGGTGGACAAAGGCAGAGCAACAGATGTCATCTACCTGGACCTGTCCAAAGCCTTTGACACTGTCCTGCATGACATTCTGGTCTCAAAACTGGAACAATAAGGATTTGATGGATGGACC
This sequence comes from Apus apus, assembly GCF_020740795.1. Lineage (NCBI taxonomy): Eukaryota > Metazoa > Chordata > Aves > Apodiformes > Apodidae > Apus > Apus apus. The sequence continues at coordinate 8,656,604 of NC_067311.1, read as the reverse complement.
ACTTGTTGGATAAGGAACTGGCTGGGTGGTCACACCCAAAGAATTGTGATCAATGGCTCGATGTCCAAATGGAGACGTGTGATGAGTGGTGTTCCTCAAGGGTTGGTACTTGGACCAGTGTTATTTAACATCTTTGTTGGCGACATGGACAGTGGAACTGAGTGCACCCTCAGCAAGTTTGCTGATGACACCAAACTGTGTGGTGAAGTCAACATGCTGGAGGGAAGGGATGCCATCCAGAGGGACTTTGACAGGCTCAAGAAGTGGGCTCATGCAAACTGCATGAAGTTCAACAAGGCCAAGTGCAAGGTTCTGCACCGGGGTTGAGGCAATCCCATGCATGAATACAGGTTGGGAGGAGTAAGGATTGTAGATAGCCCAGAGGAGAAAGACTTGGGGGTAGTGGTGGACCAGAAGTTTAACATGAGCCGTCAATGTGTACTTGCAGCCCAGAAAGCCAACCGTGTCCTGGGCTGCATCAAAAGAAGCATAGCCAGCCAGCCTAGAAAGGTGATTCTTCCCCTCTACTCTGCTCTGGTGAGACCCCACCTGGAGTACTGTGTCCAATTCTGGAGTCCCCATCATAAGAAGGACATAGAACTCCTCAAGTGTATCCAGAGGAGAGCCACGAAGATGATCAGAGGGCTGGAGCACCTCCCCTATGAAGATAGGCTGAGGAACTTGGGATTGTTCAGCCTAGAGAAGAGGAGGCTCCGTGGTGACCTTATAGCAACTTTCCAATATCTGAAGGGGGCCTACAAAAAAACTGGGGTAGGGCTTTGTGGGAAACTGTTCTTTTCTTCCCCACATAAGTCTAAACAAAATGCCTTTTAAGCCAGCGAAGTCTTCTCCTGATTATTCCCAGCTAACGGACTAAAACAGACTTGCTTCTCAAGGACAACTGAACCCAAAACAACAGATGTGGTCCAGGACAGAAAGGATGGTCAACAAGCCATCCTGTGCCCCTGGTAGTCACCACCCTAACTTGGGGCTCATGGATGCTCATAGGCTCTGGACAGTGACATTGACAGGACAGGTGGGTCACAGGGGTATAAAAGGCAGCGAGTGCAGCAGGTGGGACCCCTTCCCTCCTCCCTGAGGCTCGTTTGGACACTTTCTGCGTGGGACACCCCCCTGCTGCGGACACTGCTGCTGGGACCCTGCCTGCCTGCCTGCCCCAGGTCCAGCCTGAGCCTCAGCGCCGATCGTGCTGGGTCCCGAGCCCTGGGGTCGGGCCCGGAGCCCCCCTGTGTTGCTGCCGGTTGAGGGGAAACCAACGGCAGCTGCACTCGCTGCCGAGAGGCCGCCCCTCCGATACCACGGACCTGCCGTCTTGCCTTCCAAGACGGGGCCACCGACCAACGCTGCCGCTGGGAACGGATCCAGTGGGGACAAGCCGCTGGAGGGTAACATCAACTCACTCACTCACTCACACACACACACACACACACACACGCATTCCTTTCCTCATACCCGCATACACAGCACGACCTCTTGTAATCGGCAATAACCAGCCAGAAAAAATAATTTAGAAATTAATGAATTTATTTGAGGTAAGTGAGCAAACAGCGCTGGGCGACCGGAGAGTCTGTGCTCTGCCAACGGCGTGCACGCGGCTCTGCGCGGGCGTCCCTTTTATACAGTTCTTTTTCCCGCCGTTCGGGGGGTCCACCCCTCTCGGAAAATTCCATCCTTGTCCCACCGTTTTTGGGAGGTCCTACCCCCTCTTGGAAAATTCCATCCCTTTTCCCGCCGTTGCAGGGGGGGGTGTCTGTCTCTCTCTCTCGGAAAATTCCATTCTCTGCGTTGTTGTTGTTGTTCTCCGGGACTTGCACAGTCAATCAAGATGTTATATAACTTATAGTTCTATCTACCTGATATGGCCGTCCGCATTTAGCATTAAATAACAAGGTATAACTTTCAACATTAACCATTACATAACAGAACATAACTACTAACATTTAACGAACATTGCAGCTTAACACCCAGCCCCGTACATTCACATTTGATCAGCAAATTAAATTCCTGATTCACCTATAACAAATTCCCCCCTTTTCTTTTTATACTCTTAATTTGCTTATCAAATCTTAAAACAGCTTCCTTGGCGGCTCCAAAAAAAATTCTTTACTTCAGTTAGTTTGTAATGTTACTGTCACAACACTTTCAGCTGTACAGTTTCTATTTGGTTTCAGATCGGAGCGTGGTACAATCCTTTTGTGTCCAATTAGTCCTTAAAAACTTATCCCTGTGTGGAGGAGTCCAGGAGGAAGCAATGGTAACATGTTCCCAATATCAACAATAATATCGATTGGGACTATTGCAATACCCTTTTCCTGGACATAGATAATAGGGGATCTGGTGCAAACATGGTTGTATGGGTACTAAGTCACAGAGTGAGGCAACGAAGCTGGGAGGGCCTGCTGTAATATTTCGTCTAATTATATGAGAACCCTTCCATCTCGCAAGGATCCATTCATAAGGTCGATGAGGATTATTTCCCTGTATGCCAATTATCCAAACGAAAATAAGCCAAACTCCTGTTTCACATTCCAATTTTGTTCCACCTCTCATCACCATGGGAGCGAACACAACTCTTCTCATCAGGCCCAGCATTATTAACCTCCACACTTTTACCCCTCTGCCTCCTTTGTCTACTCCTTTGCAGGGAGCAACGAGGTATATTTTCTTCTCGGCAGCAGTGGTATTCTTCAGGAGTTCCTGGGGCCTTGTTGTTATGATTTCTTTCCCTGCTCAGCTCCTTATGGTGGCATTTAAGAGATCTCTTTAAATTTATTTTGATTCCTGATACTTCAGGCCTCTCCCAATTTCCCTGTTCCACTCCTCCTCAGTAATGTCCCGAAAGTTTGCAAACATTACCTGCCCTCCACAACACTGCTTAATAATTCTGGTAGATTTTACTCCTTTAACATGATGAACTAGAGTGATTAGAAAGTACCTCAAGGGAGCCAACTCAAAGTGGTCTCTATTTTCTAACACATATTGCCCCTGTCCCCCATGGTTGTCATCAGGCTGACCATTAGATTTTGTCCACTGTTTGTCTAATATTCGTTGCCAAGACTGAAATATAGTGTCATTTCTAAATTTTTGATCACGCTGTTGGCAAAGGTATGAGCGTTGCAAAACTACCGTTTTTACCCATAGGATCCCTTTACAATTCCCACATAAAATTTTTACCCAAAATTCACAGCTTTTATCCTCACAATGGCAAACAGTCTTTAAAGCTAAGTCTATAGTTGCTGAACGTAGAAGATGTCTTCCTCCTGAAATCACTAGCTCCTGAGGTAGGAAGGTTGCCTCAGAGGCCAAAATTCTTCCAAAGAGCTCCTCTACCAATGGTCTCAACAGTTTAGCCCACCTGGATTGCTGTTGAGCTTCCCACTCTTCTTGAGCTTGCATGAGTCTTACACCTTTCGGGTAATTTTTAATTTCATAAGGTCTGGTCCTGGACTCACTGTCCACTCAGTCGGTTGGATGGGTCCCTTGACTCTACTGGCATGAGTCCATCCTCTTTCAGCTGTTCGAATGGCTGTATCTGTGGTAAGTAAAACAACAAAGGGTCCCTCCCAACAAGGTGTCAAAGAGGATTCTTTCCAGGATTTGACTAGCACTTGATCACCAGGTTGAATCTTATGTATTGTAATGTCTAAAGGAGGTCTCTGGACCACCAACCCCTTTTTTCTCAATTCCTGCCTTCTCTTCATCAGTTCGACTATGTATTCCTGTAAAATTTTATCCTCAATCCTGGGATGCTCTATCGGAACTCCAAAGTCATATGGCATCCCATACATCATTCCAAAAGGTGAGATTCCTGTATCGGTACAAGGTTGGGTTCTAATATATAATAGAGCTAGTGGTAAACATTTTACCCAGTTCATTTTGGTTTCTATCATTAATTTAGTCATATGTTTCTTTATTTCTCCATTCATTCTCTCTACCTTCCCCGAGCTCTGTGAATGCCATGGGGTATGATATTCCCATTTGGTCCCAAAAAGCCCTGCTGTCTCTTTAATAATTTTTGAGGTAAAGTGCAGGCCCCTATCTAAATCGACCACAGCTATAACTCCGTACCTGGGGATAATTTCTTCTAATAAGATTCTAATCACTGTTTTAGCTGTGGCTTTGGCTACAGGAAAAGCCTCTACAAAATAGGTAAGATGGTCCACCAGCACCAATAAGTAACGACACCTCCCCACTTTAGGTAATTCAGTAAAATCTGCCTGTATCTTTTCAAATGGTCTCTTGGCTATTTCCCTACCACCTTGAATTCTCTCTCTTAGTTGTCTCTTGTTCACCTTTTGGCAAGTTAAGCACCCTTCCAATATCTTCTTAGCCATTCCATAAGCCCCTACACAAACATATTTAGTCTCAAATTGATCCACTAAAGCTTGAGTTCCCCAGTGAGTTTGTTGGTGTAGTTTCCCCATTATTTTCTGAGCCAATCCCTTTGGAAGGACCTCTCTACCATCCAGTAACATCCACTTGTCACCCTGTTCCTTGGCTCCTGTTTGTTGTAATTTTTCCTTCTCTCTATCTGTAAAACTTTTAACCATATGGAATGATTCATTCTCATTATTTAATTGCCCTAATACTTAACAGTGCTGCCCTTTTGGCTTCCTCATCAGCTAAGTTGTTTCCCCGAGTAGGGGGTTTAAAGCCTTTTTGATGTCCTTTTACATGTACAACAGCTATCTTTTGTGGCCCTCGTAATGCCTTCAATGTCTCCTTAATCAGTGTTCCGTGGACTAATCCTTTCCCCTGAGTATTGATTAATCCCCGTTCCTCCCAGATTTTTACAAAGGTATGAACTACTCCAAAGGCATACTTAGAGTCAGTGTAAATTGTTCCTATCTTACCCTTTAACACTTGTAGGGCTCTCAATAGGGCATATAGTTCACAAGCCTGAGCCGACCAAGTTTTCTCTAAGGGCCCTGATTCCTTTACTTGAAAGGTCTTCCCATCTATTATAGCATATCCTGATTTACGTTGCCCATTTACTACTCGGGATGAACCATCTATATATAACTTCTCTCCTTCCTGTATCTCTTCCTCCTCTAAGTCTTCCCTAACTTTGATCTGGGACTCTATCACTTGGATGCAATTGTGTACTAGTTCCTGAGCAGGTTCCCCATACAAGAACTGTGCTGGATTCTGCAGATTTGTAATTTCCAGTTCTAATTTAGGTGAGTGAACTAATATTCCTTTGTATTTTAGTAATCGGCTATCAGTTAACCATTTATCTGCCTTTTGTTGTAGGATGCTCCGTATATTATGAGGGGTATACACCTTTAATTCTCCCCCAAAGGTTACTTTCCCAGCCTCTTCCACTAATAAGGCTGTGGCCACGATTGCCTGTAGGCATGTAGGCCATCCCCGACTCACAGGGTCTAGCAATTTTGAATAATATCCCACAGGTTTCTTCTGTCCTGCCCATTCTTGTGTTAATACCCCATAAGCTGTACCCTTATCTGTATTCACAAAAAGGTAAAACGGTTTTCGGGTGTTTAGTAAACTTAGTACAGGAGCATTTACTAAATCAATTTTTAATTCCTCCAAATGTTTTTAATCTTCATTATCCCATTTTAATAATCCTTCCCTAGTTAATTTGTTATATAGGAATTTTACTTTACTGCTATAATTCTCAATCCATTGTTGGCAGTATCCTAATAATCCTAAAAGTTGCCTCACCTGTCTTTTTGTTTGGGGAGCTTGGAGGGACAATATGCCATTAACCCGTTCAGGGTCCAGTTTTTTACATCCTTGGCTTAGCCAGTGTCCTAAATATTTTACCTCCTCTTCAGTGAATTGTAATTTTGATTTTGACACCTTCAAACCCTTTAGACTTAAAAAGTTAAGTAGTCTGATACTCTCTTGCCTAACCTCTTCCTGTTTTTCCCCTGCTATTAACAAATCATCTACATATTGTATTAGTGCTACATTTTTCCCTACTTCAAATGACTCCAGCAACTGTTCTAAAGCTTGTCCAAACAAGTTAGGGGACTCAGTAAATCCCTCAGTGTCACCATTTGACTCAGTTTGACAACAATGCTCTCGATCCCCTCCCCCTCCCACCCAGGTAGGGAAGGAGAGAGAAAAAGAGAGAGACTTGGCTAGATTGAAAACTGAACCGCACAGCTTTAATTAGAATACTAATGGGTGATATGAGAGAATATATATATATGTGATTATACAAAGGTGTGGGCAAAAGCCTCTCGCCTCCCCCCACCCCCAGCAACTCCCACAGCACTCCCCTCAGACGAGACAATTCGGAGGAATCCCGAAGCTGCTCCTGGAGAAAGGCAGAGAGTTACAAGGGTCAGGAGGGCTTGAGGTCGACGGGTTGACGATGATGGACAGATGGTGTCCTCCCCGGACGCCGGCCACGAACGGAAGAGAGAGAGAGAGAAGAAGGAAGAGAGAGAGAGAGAAGAAGGAAGAGAGAGAAAAAGGAAGGAAGGAAGGAAGGAAGGAAGGAAGGAAGGAAGGAAGGAAGGAAGGAAGGAAGGAAGGAAGGAAGGAAGGAAGGAAGGAAGGAAGGAAGGAAGGAAGGAAGGAAGGAAGGAAGGAAGGAAGGAAGGAAGGAAGGAAGGAAGGAAGGAAGGAAGTTGTCTTCTGTCATCTCTGACCTTCCCCCTGAGCCTACGTAGATATATGGAATGGAATACCTCTGGCCCAATTTGCTGTCCGTCTAACCCAGCCTCCCACGGGGGGGCCACAGATCTCCCTGCAGTGTCTGAGCCGGCAGAGCAAAGGCACGACCTTGAGGGCCTAGCAATTATAAAAACATTCCAGTGTCTTATCAACCTAGCAGAACACGCAGTTGCTAGTTGAAGAAAGCTCACTGAAAAGAAAAAAGGAATCAGCAAAAGAAAAACTGGCTTTATCCTGGCTCAAACCAGGACACTGAGGTAAGACAGTCCACCTTAATTGTTGTTTATGATTGGTTTCCGGATCTTCCCACTCAAAGGCAAAATAATCCCTACAATTTTCTTTTAATGGACAAGCCCAAAAAGCATCCTTTAAATCTATTACACTATACCATTTGCAGTCAGGAGAGAGCTTGTTCAATAGAGTATATGGATTTGCCACAACCGGGAATCGAGTGACCGTTCTTCTGTTCACTTCCCGTAGGTCCTGCACTAGCCGATATGAGCCATCTCGTTTCTTCACTGGTAGTATTGGGGTATTATGTGGGGACATACACGGTTCCAATATGCCTTGTGCTAATAATTGCCTAATTACGGGCTGTAATCCCCTTCGACCCTCATGAGATGGGATATTGTTTCACCCTTATCGGGTCTTCAGGGTCTCTTATTGAAACCTCAAGAGGTTTTATATCTAATTTTCCTACAGAATCAGGAGTATACCATACTTCAGGGTTTCTTTTTGCTTCATCCTCAACAGTAAGAACACATAGTCTTACTTGTAACTTCTGTTCCTTAATTTCCAAATTGACTCCTAAATCTACCATTAAATCCCTTCCCAATAAATTATACTCTGCCTCAGGGTCTAGCAGGAAGGTCCCTACTGCAAATTTTGTAGGTGTTTCTATCTCTACTCCTTTTATGATGGGCACTTTAAAGGGTTCTCCTTTAGCTCCAATAACTTGTGTAGTTTCTGGTGATGAAGAACATCCCTGTGGTATTTGTTGTACTGTTGATTTCTCTGCTCCAGAGTCCACTAAGAACTCAAATTCCTGTTGCTGGGGACCCAATTTTAATGTTATCAAGGGCTCTGAACTTCGCGAGGTCCCCAGCAAATAGAGCCCCTGACCCCGCTAATCCTCTTTAAACACGTGCTCATCCTGCAAACGTTTCCTACAATACCTTTTCATATGTCCCTTCTTATGGCAATAGAAGCATTCCACATTCCCTGACACCTGTCTCAACATTTCAGGTCCATATTGAGTCTCTTGATATCTTTCTCCCACTTCCTGTGAATTCTTTCGCCTTTCATGTTCCCTTCCTTCCTTATGCCCTTCTCTTACTGCTGTTACCAATATTCTTGCCTGTTTCCTTTGACTCTCTTCCTCTCGCCTCACATACACTTTCTGAGCTTCTCGCAATAACTCATCCAAACCCTTTTCTTGCCAATCCTCAATTATTTCCAATTTCCTTCAAAAATCTGTCCAAGATTTGGCTACATATTGTGTTTTTAATAAAGCCTGTCCCACAGGTGTGTCAGGATCTAGTCCTGAGTAAAGCTGCAAACTTTTTCTTAGCCTTTCTAGCCACTCTGTGGGGGTTTCATCTTTCTTCTGATGTTCACTGAAAGCTTTATTGATATTCTGACTTGATATTCTGAATTGATATTCTCTTGGAACTGATTCCCGGATTCCCTGGATAATCATATCTCTTAAATCTTCCATGTTATTTCGATGTGCTGGATTTTGATTGTCCCAATTGGGCCATTGTGAAGGCCATTTATTATCTGCACCGGGTCCCTGTTGATGTCTTTGACCCCAATTTCTCATTCCTGCCCTCCTAATCATCTCTCTTTCCTCAGCTGTAAACAATATTCTCAAAATCGCATGTATTTCATCCCAAGTATACGTATTGGGGCCAAGAAACTGATCTACTCTCTCAGACACTCCCAGAGGGTCTTCTAATAAGTTTCCCATTTCCTTTTTAAACTCTCTTACATCCCCTGAATTTAGAGGTATTGACACAAATCCTACCCCTGGCTGCAGACCTCCCATTGCAATTTCTCTCAAAGGAAAGAGGTGATTTCCTGATCTTTCCTGCTCCCTGGTTTGGCTCCTAGTAACCCTCCTATTTTCTCCACTAAGATGGTGTATGGGAGGTAATGAGGGTAAAGAGTCGTGCTCCTGAGGAGAAGAGGGGGTGACTTCTGAATCCCTTGAGACAGGACAACTGGGGATCGGTACAGGAGCGGGGGGAGGAGGAAGGTAAGAAGGGGGTGACATTAGTTGTAATTCCTCCAATTCCTTATTCCTTTTCTTTGTACCCTTTCCCCCCCACAGGGTATATAAAAAGGTTCTAGTATCTGATCGAATCCACAAACTTGCATACTCACTTTCCTCCAGGCTATGAGGTTCCTTGCTGTTAACATAAATATTCAAAGCCTGGCATATCCAATCCTCAAAGGATCCAAATAATGGCCAATACAGATGATCTCTTCTAATCTGCCTTCCACCCCACACTACCATACAAAAATGCACCATTTTTTCTCTACTCCTTCCTTTCCTAGAGGGCCAATCTTCCCAATGTTTTATCATTAGCCCTAAAGGACTATCTGGAGGGATAGCTGGCAACCCTCCCTTTAAACTGATCTTCTTATCAGTTCTACTTGACTTCTGTCCCGCCCTACTCCCGGGACGCCCTATTTTTCTATCGGTCCCCTCCGCGGACCGATCTTCCGCAAGTATGCCTCCGCATTTCCGGGATGCCATATTTTACTATCGGCCCCCTCCGCGGACCGATCCTCCAGAAGTACGCCTCCGCAATTCCGGGATGCCCTATTTCCCTATCGGTCCCCTCCACGGACCGATCCTCCGGAAGTACGTCTCCGCACTCCCGGGAAGCCCTATTTTTCTATCGGTCCCCTCCGCGGACCGATCCTCCGGCAAGTGCCTTCTCTCACACATCAATCGCTTCCCCTCGTTCATGGGTCATGCCCTCGCAGGCAATGAGAACCGCACTACTAGAAGGTCCGCACTCGCTTTGCCCTGATCGGACGTCTCAGTCACTCGCACTCCCGGGATCCCATACGCCCCGACCAGACGGATTCCGCTTACCGCTGTGTATTTTTTTCGTCGTTCGGATTGTCATGCACAAAAATTACGGGGAACTGCAGTATCTGATCTTTTAATTCTTTGCTCACCTATCTCACGGTTCGGAATACAGGATTCGGCTCAACCACTCCAGACCCCGGGACCGTCCGAAGACGGGGGCGCCCTCCCGGGGGCGGGAGCTCCGGGCCAAAGTGCCTGTATCCGAGTCACGGCACCAAAATGTAATCGGCAATAACCAGCCAGAAAAAATAATTTAGAAATTAATGAATTTATTTGAGGTAAGTGAGCAAACAGCGCTGGGCGACCGGAGAGTCTGTGCTCTGCCAACGGCGTGCATGCGGCTCTGCGCGGGGGTCCCTTTTATACAGTTTTTTCCCGCCGTTCGGGGGGTCCACCTCTCTCGGAAAATTCCATCCTTGTCCCACCGTTTTTGGGAGGTCCTCCCCCCTCTCGGAAAATTCCATCCTTGTCCCACCGTTTTTGGGAGGTCCTCCCCCCTCTCGGCAAATTCCATCCCTTTTCCCGCCGTTGCGGGGGGGGGGGGGGTGTCTGTCTCTCTCTCTCGGAAAATTCCATTCTCTGCGTTGTTGTTGTTCTCCGGGACTTGCACAGTCAATCAAGATGTTATATAACTTATAGTTCTATCTACCTGATATGGCCGTCCGCATTTAGCATTAAATAACACGGTATAGCTTTCAACATTAACCATTACAAAACAGAACATAACTACTAACATTTAACGAACATTGCAGCTTAACACCCAGCCCCATACATTCACATTTGATCAGCAAATTAAATTCCTGATTCACCTATAGCACTCTTAAGGAGGACTGACGGGCTTCCTTCCCTCCTCCCTTTGGTCCTTAACCCTCTCCCTTAAAAGCACAGTACCTTTTGCATTACCTCCCTAAAGGACACTTTCTCACTACATACATATTGATATCCCTGGTAGCCATTTACATTTGCTTTGTCCCTAAACATCATCCCTCAGTTTGTGTTAACCCTTAATAAACCGATTAGTTTGTGGAGTAAACCTTGGTATTAGAGACAATTTCTGAGCGTGGTGTGGGGGGGTGCTTTCTAACTACCACCCTGAAATACAGTCCCGCGGTGGCCGTTCCTCCGTGAGAGGCGAGTGCCACGTGTCACCTTCGGTCTTATTCAAAAACCCCTCCACATTGGGAGGGGGAGTCGCAAAAGTATCCTGACAGCCGGTAGCCCCCCAGTAGTGGCTCGCGACAGGCTTTTTACAGAGGTGTATAGGGAGAGGACAAGGGGATATGGTCTGAAGCTTAAAGAGGGGACATTCAGGTTGGACATTAGGAAAAAGTTCTTTCCTGTGAGGGTGGTGAGATGCTGGAATAGGTTGCCCAGGGTGGTTGTGGATGCCCCCTCCCTGGAGGTGTTCAAGACCAGGTTGGATGGGGCCTTGAGCAACCTGTTCTAGCGGGAGGTGTCCCTGCCCATGCAGGGGGTTTGGAATTAGGTGATCTTTAAGGTCCCTTCCACCCCAAACCATTCTATGATTCTATGATTCCATCTCAGGAGGACGAGTACCCTGAGGGCAACTGGTCTGACTATTAAAAATGGAGGTGAAGAAGGCATTAAGTATCACAGCCTTTTCTTCCTCCCTTGTACCACTGCCCTTCATACTGCTAAGGTTTCAACCATTTTGCCTGCTTAATTGCAGCACACATTTCACAGTTGTGGATATCCTATGCAATAGCATCCATGGTTAAGTAGTCCACCCCTCAGTCACGAGGCCATCTGTATGTTGCATCTCTTCCCTGATGACCTGAAGTGTTATGGGCCCATCAAATAAAAAGAGTTCACCCTTATGTTCCCAGTCCAAGTCTATGTGCAACACTTGAGCAGCCTCATCTGCTCATTGGTTGTGTTGATGTTCCTCAGTGGCTCGACTCAGAGGTACATGTGCATCTACATGACACACTTTCACCACCAGTTTCTCTATCCAAGCTGCAATGTCTTTCCACAGCTCGGCAACCCAAATAGGTTTACCTTTTCACTGCCAGCTGTTCTGCTGCCACTGCTTTAGCCAACCCCACAAGGCATTTGCTGCCATCCACGAGTGAGTGTAGAAATAGAGTCTCGGCCACCCCTCTCGCTCAGCAATGTCCAAAGCCAGCTGGATGGCTTTTACCTCTGCAAATTGACTTCTTCAGCTGCTTCTGCACCTAGTCATGTAGGACTCCACACGGCTGCTTTCCACTTTTGATGGTTTCCTACAAGATGACAGGAGCCATCACTGAACAGAGCAAATAATTTCTCAGTCTCTGGTAGATGATCATATGGTGGAGCTTCTTGAGCGCGTCTCACCACTTCTTGTGGTGACATTCCAAAGTGTGTGCCTTCTGGCCAGTCTGTAATCACTTCTATGATTCCTGGATGATTAGGGCTTCCTATTTGAGCCTGCTGGGTAATTAAAGCAGTCCATTTACTCCATGTTGCATCGGTGGTATGATGGATAGGAGAAAGGTTACTCTTGAACATGAAGCTCACTACTGGCAATCTCATAGAGAGATTTCAAAATTTGACTGTAATCAGGAAAGTGCGTTTTCCAGAAACCAACAGTTCCTATAAAGGTTTGAGTGTCCTTTTTATTATTTGGTGGGGCCACAGCCGTTATTTTGTTAATCATGTCCATTGGGATTTGGCGACATCCATCTTGCCATCTAATTCCCAAGAACTGGATCTCCAGCTTGTACTGAAGTTCTAGCATTTTCAGCACAGCAATACCGAGCAGTGGTGTAACCTCATTCAGGCCATGATAGTCCACTGTTAGCCTCCACTCACCATCAGGCTTTCACACTGGCCCAATCATAGAATCATAGAATCATAGAGGTTGGAAGGGACCTCTGAAGATCATCGAGTCCAACCCCCCTGCTGCTGCAGCAGGAACACCTAGGGCAGATCACACAGGAACACGGCCAGATGGGTCTTGAAAGTCTCCAGCAAAGGAGACTCCACAACCTCTTTGGCAGCCTGTTCTAGTGTTCCGTCGCCTTCATAGTAAAGATGTTTTTCCTCATGTTGAGGTGGAGCTTCCTGTGTTGTAGCTTGGTGCCATTTCCCCTCGTTCTCTCACAGGGCTCCACTGAAAAGAGACTGACCCATTCTTGTCATCCAATCTTCAGATATTTGTAGACATTAATAAGGTCCCCTCTCAGTCTTCTCAAGACTGAACAGCCTCAAGTCTCTTAGCCTTTCCTCACTGATATGGCCCAGATTTAACAACCCAGGAAGGTTAGAACTGGACCTGTTACTTTCTAATCTGCTGCAATAGAGGAGCTTAGGTGCAGCTGAATCCAGTCATGTATGTGTTACAACTCAGACTGGGCAGCCCAGGGAGATTAGGACTGAATCCCCTTGCTTTCTAGACTTCCTTCAGAGAGGAGCCCAGGTGCAGCTGGGCTCAAAATCCTTCTCTCAGACCTGGTCTTTTCCCAGAGAGAGTAAATGTATTACAGTCTGAGTAAAAGCTCGACCATCCAGTACCCCTTGATCAGGTTAAGGTCCAGTGACATGCAAAGTCTGTTTATAACAAATAACACATTATTACTGTCAACGTTTGACTCAGTTTGACAACAATGCTCTCGATCCCCTCCCCCTCCTACCCAGGTAGGGAAGGAGAGAGAGAAAAAAAAGAGAGAGACTTGTCTAGATTGAAAACTGAACCGTGCAACTTTATTTAGAATATTAATACATGATATTAGAGTGTATATATATATATAGTGATTATACAAAGGTGTGGGTAGAAGCCTCTCGCCTCCCCCCACCCCCAGCAACTCCCACAGCACTTCCCTCAGATGAGACAATTCCGAGGAATCCCGAAGCTGCTCCTGGAGAAAGGCAGAGAGTTACGAGGGTCAGGAGGGCTTGAGGTCGATGGGTCGACGATGATGGGCAGATGGTGTTTTCCCAGACGCCGGCCACGAACAAAAGAAAGAGGAAAAGAGAGAAGAAGGAAGGCAGATAGACAGGCAAAGCGAAGCGGCGAGAGAGCGAAGCAGGAAGGAAGGAAGTTTTCTTCTGTCATCTCCGACCTTCCCCCGAGCCTACGTAGATATATGGAATGGAATATCTCTGGCCAGTTTTGCTGTTCGTCTAACCCAGCCTCCCACGGGGGGGCCACAGATCCCCCCGTAGTGTCTGAGCCGGCAGAGCAAAGGCACGACCTTGAGAGCCCAGCAATTACAAAAACATTCCAGTGTCTTATCAACCTAGCAGAACACGCAGTTGCTAGTTGAAGAAAGCTCACTGAAATAAAAAAAAAAGATCAGCAAAAGAAAAACTGGCTTCATCCTGGCTCAAACCAGGACAATTACACCAGTAGAAGTTAATATTGAACAACCTTTCAAACAAAACCCACCCACATATATATATTAAGCAAGGAAAAGGGGATGAAAAGAAAAGGCAGGAAGACAATAAAGAGAGTGTAATAACAGGAAAATCACCGGCCCTGGATCCAGCGTCATCAGTCCAGCCAACAGGGGAGGGTCGGTGTCGATAGTCGATGTTGATGAAACTCCCAAAGCCCACCATTGCAGCTCCCTCTTTTATAGGTCTATAATCTTGATTTCACAATTATGAGCATGTCTGATTGAGCCATACCTGTCAGCAGCTGGAGCAGGGGACCTATGCCCCCTCCACCCCTAGATCCTTATGGTTATCTCAATCATTGTTGTCATCTCAACTGTTATCTATGCAGGCCAGAGGCTGTATGCAGGCCATCACTCCAGTCTCCATCCTCCCAAGCAGGCCTTTTGGGATGCATATGAAACTTTGTTCAAGGGGCTACAATGGGGTTTCTCAGACACCATTTCCCAAAATAGGTCCTGAGGGCTGGTCCCTCACACTCATATGACAGGTGTTCTAGCCCCTTAAATCATCCTTGTAGCCCTCCATTGGACTCTTTCCAGCATATCCCAATCCCGCTTGAACTGGGGAGCCCAGAACTGGACGCAATACTCCAAAAGTGGTCTTATGAGTGTTGAAGAATGGCTTGAGCAGCAAGGCCATGGATCCTTGCAATCTCCTTGAGAGACCTTTAGAGTTATAACACAAGTAGCAACTGTACAAGCAATCTCTTTGTTAGCCTAACACAAGTATAAACAGTCTCTTTGTTAGCTTAATAAAGGTAGGCATTAGGCCTTGTATAAAAGAATATAACAAGGAAACTAACACAAGGACAAGATAGAGAAGTAGAATAATAGAGAATAAGGAAGAACCCCGAGAACTCAGTGTGTATGTTACCATATAAAAGGTGGAGCGTGTAAATAGAGCTATCCGATGATATCACGACTATACATTGAAATCCCTACAAGTAGTTTTGGAAAAGGGTATAAAAGTAACACTGTGTATTCAATAAATTGAAGCTTGCTTTATCAATCACATTGATTCTGGACTGCTCGCTTCCCTCGCCGCCGGCAAGTGGCGCCCGAACAGGGGACCCCCATTCCTTGTTGTCACCGAAGTTGGCGGGAGTTTCGGAAAAGCACCGGTAGCAGCGACCGGGGAGCAGAAGACCAGCCGCGGAATGCAGGCATTTGACAGGCTAATCCGTGCTTGAACTGACCTGCTAGCAGAGGTTCGCCGTCCGGATTGTTGGGCTACTTATGACGATTTTGATGAAGAGCGCGCTCTAAGATAAGGTAAAAGGCTGCACTAAATTATTAGGGTCAGGAATATATAGATATACTGGCCGGAAATGGAAAGTGAGGTAGCCCTTGATTTATTATTACGCTTTTTAGAAAAGCAGGCAGTAAAGGATATTGACCTTAAAAAGGAGTTAACGGGGTTGGTAGCTTTTGGGAAAGATCAAGGTTGTTTTAAGGATCCAGGTGCGTTGTTTCAGGTTGAGGCGTGGCGAAAGTATGGTGATTTGTTATGGAATAGGGTAATAGATAATGATAAGGGTGCGAAAAAGTTAATGAAGCCGTGGCGGGCAGTGATAAATTGTCTTAAACAGTATCAGGCAGAGGAAAAAATAGCAGCAATTGCTTCCAGTCATTTGAAAGGAGTAGGTACGGAAAAAGAGGCAGGCAAGCTCCAGTTAGGGGTTGATTATGTGCCCACCCCCCCGACAGGGTGTTCGGTGTTAGTGAAGCCTTTGATTGATAGTGCTTCTGGGGGAGGGGGACCATCGGCTCCGCAGTTAGAAAAACACAATGGAGAAGGCAGATTGTCAGAGAATGCCGAGGAGGAGTTGAAACGAGAGACAGCAGAAGATCATAAGAACGAGCTGGTAGTGAAAAGTGATACTAATCAGGAAGAGAAGTTTAGAAAAAGTTCCGCGGGAGTGTTGCGTCTAAACTGCCAGGAGATCTCTCGGACAGCTATTGAGAAGGGTGATGATGACTTGTTAAGTGTTATGCAGGAATCTTGTGTGTTCCCGGTGTTCTTTGAAGTTACAGATCAAGGGGCAAGAGGAGAGTATAGTCCTCTTGATTGGAAGTTGTTGTCAGAGTTACGTGCTACGGTAAATGAATCTGGGTTACACAGTGAACCTACCAGGCAAATGTTGAATTATATTTGGGGCAGTGGAATTCTTTGCCCAGAAGATGTTAAGACACTTGTGAGAATGATTATGACGCAGTCGCAATTAATGTTGTGGCACGCGCATTGGAATAGACTTTGTGACAGGGTAGTTAACATCCCCCGCGGTCAGCAGGACCCATTGCATGGTGTTACGGTGGAACATTTGATGGGTGTAGGTCCTTTTGCTACTGTAGATATGCAGGTACAACTAGGTCCGGCAGTATTAAGGGAATCAATGCGGTTAGCCCGCGTAGCTATAACAATGGTTAAGACAGCACCACCCATCCCGTCCTATATGTCTATTAAACAGGGCAGGGAAGAGTCGTTTGCTAGCTTTGTGGACAGAGTTACGGATGCAATTGATCGTTCAGATGTGCAGGAGTGGATGAAGGGAGCATTATTACGGCAATGTATTATGGAGAACTGTAATGCCGCTACTAGGGCTATTATTGTGACGCTGCCTGGGGATGCTTCTGTAGAGGAAATGTTAGATCGGACAAGTAGGGTGCCGGTTGGACCGCAAGCAAGGTTGGTAGAAGCAGTGAAAGATTTAGGGAACAATTTAGTGCAAGCCCAGAACCGAGTCTTAGCAGCCCTTGCACCTCTTCCGCAAAATCTGTCTTCAGGCAGACCTCCAAAAAATAAAGACTTAAAATGTTTCCGGTGTGGGCGCAGAGGACATTTGCGACGCCAATGCCAGGTGCAACAGGTTCGGTGTGAAAACTGCGGATTGAACAGCCATAATACAGAAGCCTGTCGCAGAGGATCGGGAAACGGGAGACGGAGCGCCAGGCACCAACAGCAGTTCATGTAGCAACAGCTCCATCTCGCGACAATTGCAAACTACTGACAAATTACAGCCTGCAACACCCGGAAGCCTCGGCTTGGACTTGGCAACCGCAATAGATGTGACTCTCATTGATAACAAACCTCAAAAGATTCCTACTGGAGTCAAAGGACCGGTGATGATTAAGGGACAGACACACGGAGCACTATTGTTAGGACGTTCGTCCAGTGGATTCAAAGGACTATTTGTACTTCCTGGTATCATTGATCGAGACTATCATGGAGAAATTGAAATAGTTATCCAGACACACTTTCCTCCTATGTTTATTCCACAAGGAAGCAGGATTGCTCAACTTGTTCCTATGCAACAATTAACGGACGCAGCACAGACCCCTCAAGTTCCGGAGCGAGGTCGTGGAGGATTTGGTTCAACTGGAGGACTTACTTTGCTTACCATGCACGTGGATCATCGCCCTCTAGTCAGCGCAGTGTTAAAGCACGAAAATGAATCATTACAGTTTATGGTTCTTTTGGACACAGGAGCTGACTTGACTATTGTTTCTAGCTCAATTTGGCCCTCTCATTGGCCACTACAGGGTGTGATGGACAGTGTAGAAGGTGTAGGAGGAGCTGCTTCAGTGCAACGAAGCCAGAAAAGAATTCAAATCATCATAGATGGAAGAGCTGTATTTACACCAGTAACAGTAATGCCACTACCCTACAAGGTGAATGCCTTGATTGGTCGGGATGTTTTAAATCAGCTTGGGATTGTTTTGACCACTGATAGGCCTTTTTGATGGCGGTCACTGTGAGCACTTTCCCGATTCCATTACAGTGGTTAACTAGTGAACCTGTCTGGATCGAGCAGTGGCCGCTGAAGAAGGAAAGTCTACAACAAATGCATGAGCTAGTGAATGAGCAGCTACAGCAAGGACATATAAAACCATCTACTAGTCCCTGGAATACACCTATATTTATAATAAAAAAGAAATCTGGCAGATATCGTCTATTACATGATTTACGTGCTGTTAATCAACAGATGCAATCTATGGGGGGGCAAGGCGGGGCTCGGCGCGTGCGCGCGCCCGAGGTGGGGAGGCGGCGGTGCATTTGCCGCCCCCCCCCGCCCCCCGCCGCACATCCTTTCAGCATGGAGACCGTTCCTGTTGATGGGGAGCTTGATAGAAATTCATATCACGGTGATAACAGAGACTCCCATGGACCATCAACAGTGGTAAAAAACAGCGATGTATCACAGCTTTTAACTCCAGGGAAAATGAGCCAGCGCCAGGGAAAAGAAGTCTATTTTACTCCAACCAAAGAGTTACTCCAACCATCTCTCAGCCCAGGAACTACTCACAGCCATGGACCGTTGCGGGTACCCAGCATGTGGACACGTCCAGCAAAAAGAGAAGATACAGTGACTGTTGATTCGCACGGTGCCAACCACGACTCATAGAAGAGAAGCTGCCTAAAGGACCTGAGATCATGGGACTGAGCGGTTGGACTGTTTTAAATTGTCTAGTGTTGGTAAATTGGGTAGCTAATGGAGGAAAAGCCATCCTCCTTGACATTAGTCCTCGACAGAATCTGTGGGTTACCTGGGTGAATCAAACTGGACAATCAGCTTTTTGTTTATCTCTTGCATCAGCTGCTGACCCATTTCGTACATGCTTAATAGGGGTGCCCTCTTATGACCGGAGTCAGTTTAAGGGATACAGTAATGGGAGCTGTGAGAATAAAACAACAGTTAGTGGCTGTAGCGCTAAATTAATCAATGGGTTAAATGTTAGCCTACCTTGGGATCCTCAGGAGGTAGACTTATTGGGGTCCATGACAATAGGTAACACCTCAAAAAATTGGACTCAGACTTGTATAATGTTGACAGGATTCCAAAGAGGGACAAACGTGACCACACCTACTGCTGGGTATGACTATCAGTCACAGGGAAGTTACTGTGGAACTAACTCTTCAGCGAGTCAAGGGTTGGGAGCTCTGGGTGCAGAAACATCTAAGAGGAACCAGTCAATTTGGGTAAATAATACTGCCAAGGCCTTACCTCCGGGAATATTCTTAATTTGTGGTGATCGTGCCTGGCAGGGGATCCCCAAGAACGCCTTTGGTGGACCCTGTTATTTGGGAAAGTTAACGTTGCTGCACCTAGACCATACACAAATACTCAACATACTGGCCAATGGTGGTAGGCGTACAAGAAGGTTCCTAAATACCTTGACCCCAGATTGTAACGACAAAATAGCACTATGGTCAACCACGGGACGAGTGTTTGCCTCAGTGATACCTAGTATAGGTACTGCACATGCATTGGCGTCCCTTGGAAAATTGGCATGTTGGGCCGTTAAACAAGCTAACGTAACTTCGGCTATCTTAAGTGCCATGGCCCAAGACATGAACAACCTACGGCATGCTGTCCTACAAAATAGAGCGGCCATTGACTTTTTACTCTTGGCCCAAGGACATGGATGTGCAGAGTTTGTAGGGATGTGTTGCTTCAATCTATCAGATCATAGTGCCTCCATTCATAAACAGCTCCAATGGTCAAGGGAACACACTCAGCAAATCACAGTTAACAACAATCCATTTGACTCCTGGCTGACATCCATATTTGGAGGAATTTCTCCTTGGCTGATATCAATCATTAAAGAGGGATTGCGTTGGGTTTCTATGCTATTGCTTATTGTGATTGTAATCAAGATAGCTTACCATTGTATTATGAAAAATGTAACAAGATTGTCTGATAAGATATTGCTTGTACAAACAGAAAAAGGGGGAATTGTTGAAGAATGGCTTGAGCAGCAAGGCCATGGATCCTTGCAATCTCCTTGAGAGACCTTTAGAGTTATAACACAAGTAGCAACTGTACAAGCAATCTCTTTGTTAGCCTAACACAAGTATAAACAGTCTCTTTGTTAGCTTAATAAAGGTAGGCATTAGGCCTTGTATAAAAGAATATAACAAGGAAACTAACACAAGGACAAGATAGAGAAGTAGAATAATAGAGAATAAGGAAGAACCCCGAGAACTCAGTGTGTATGTTACCATATAAAAGGTGGAGCGTGTAAATAGAGCTATCCGATGATATCACGACTATACATTGAAATCCCTACAAGTAGTTTTGGAAAAGGGTATAAAAGTAACACTGTGTATTCAATAAATTGAAGCTTGCTTTATCAATCACATTGATTCTGGACTGCTCGCTTCCCTCGCCGCCGGCATTATGAGGGCAGAGTAGAGGGGGAGGAGAACCTCCCTTGACCTGCTGGCCACATTGTTAATACATCCCAAGACACTATTGGCTCTCTTGGCCACAAGGGCACATTGCTGTCCCATGGATAACTTCTTGTCTACCAGGACTCCAAGGTCCTTCTCCACAGAGCTGCTTTCTAGCAGGTCAATGCCTAATCTGTATCGGTGCATGGTGTTTTTTCTCCCCAGGTGCAGGACTCTACACTTATTCTTGTTGAACCTCATTAGGTACATCTTCACCCAGCTCTCCAGTCTGTCTAGATCTCACTGAATGGCTGCACAGCCTTCAGGTGTATCAGCCAATCCTCCCAGTTTTGTATCATCAGCAAACTTGCTGAGGATACACTCCATCCCCTCATCCAGGTCATTGATGAAGATGTTGACTAAGACTGGGCCCAGTATTGACCCCTGGGGAGCACCACTAGTCACAGGTCTCCAACTGGACTCTGCACCATTGATCACAACCCTCTGGGCTCTGTTGTTTAGCCAGTTCTCCATCCATCTCACTGTCCACTCTTCTAATTCACACTTCCTGATCTTATCCACAAGGATGTTATGGGAGACAGTGTCAAAAGCCTTGCTAAAGTCAAGGAAGACAACATCCACTGTTCTCCCTGCATCTATCCATTCTGTCACACCATCATATAAGGCTATCAGATTAGTCAGACATTATTTCCCCTTGGTGAATCCATGCTGGCTACTCCTGATAACTTTATTTTCTTCCATATGCTTAGAGATGACCTCCAGAATAAGCTGTTCCATCATCTTTCCAGGGATGGAGGTGAGACTGACTGGTCTGTAGTCACCTGGGTCCTGTTTCTTGCCCTTCTTGAAAACTGGAGTGACATTAGCTATCCTCCAGTTTCCTAGGAATTTTCAAAGACAATGGAGAGTGGTCTAGCGATGACTTCTGCCAGTTCCCTCAGCACATATGGGTGGATCCCATCAGGGCCCATGGATTTGTAGATGTCCAGTGTCCTTAACTGATCTTTAACCCAATCTCCTTCAATCAAGGTGAAGTCTTCCTCACTCCTGACTTCTTCTGTGGTCTGGAAGGTTTGGGAATCCTGAGGGTCAGCCTTAGCGATAAAGACCGAGGCAAAGAAGACATGAAGTAACTCCGCCTTCTCCATATCCTCTGTCACCAGGGCACCTGCTTCATTCAGCAGTGGGCCCACATTTTCTCTGGTTTTCCTTTTACCTCCAATGTACTTGAAGAAGCCTTTCTTGTTGTCCTTGACTTCCCTTGCCAGGTTTAATTATAAGGAGGCCTTAGCATTCCTTGTTGCATCCCTACACCCTCTGACCACATTCTTGTATTCTTCCCAAATGGTCAACCCCTTCTTTCATGATCTATAAATTTCTTTCTTCCACTTAAGTTTGTTCAGAAGTTCCCTGCTCAACCATGCAGGTCTCCTGGCTCTCTTACTTGACTTCTTACTCTTTGGGACACTTCAATCTTGAGCTTGGAGGAGGTGATGCTTGAATATTAACCAACTCCCTTGGGCCCCCTTTTCTTCCAGTACCTTATCCCATTGGATTTCTCCAAGGAGTTCCTTGAAGAGGCCAAAGTTAGCTCTTCTGAAATCCAGGGTTTTGACCCTGCTAGACGCTTGGTACCTGCTGCACATGATTCTGAATTCTACCATCTCATGGTCAATACAACCAAGGCTGCCCCCAACCGTAATGTCTTCTCTCAGTCCTTCTCTGTTTGTCAACACTCGGTCTAGTAGTACACTTCTCCTTGTTGGTTCCTCCACCACCTGAGCCAAAAGATATCATCAATGCACTGGAGGAACCTCCTGGACTGTACCTGCCTGGATGTGTGGCCTTCCCAGCAGATATCAGGGTGACTGAAGTCCCTCATGAGGACCAAGGCCTGTGATTGTGAGGTGAGTCTCAGCTGTCTGTAGAAGGCCTCATCAACATTCCCATCCTGATCTGGTGGCCTGTAATAAACACCCACAACAGTGTTCCTCATATTACTCTGCCCCTTAACCTTCACCCATAGGCTCTCAACCTGCCCTTCATCCACCCCCAGAGAGAGCTCAATACATTCCAGTTGTTCTCTCACATAAAAAGCAATTCCTCCACCTCGCCTTGCTGGCCTGTCTTTCCTAAAAAGGAAGTACCCATCCATGACAACGTTCCAGTCATGTGAGCTATCCCACCATGTCTCAGTGACTGCAATGAGATCATGGCCGTGAGACTGCACACAGATGTCTAGTTCTTCCTGCTAATTCCCCATGCTGCTTGCATTAGTGTACAAGCAATTGAGAGAGGGAAAAATAAGACTGTTGAAGGGTGAGTGAGTCCTGCTGATCACTCCTTGGCTTTCCACGTGGCAGCGCAGAGTGGAGAGCGGCAGCGCCACCAGCAGCGGTGAGAGCTGCTCCTTTAATTACTGAGGATTAGAGAAGGGGCCGGGCTTCCTGGAGACGGCGAAGCCGGAGCAGAGCGAGGAGACCCGAGTCTGAGCGGGAATCCTGAGAGGAACAGGAAGGCTGACGTGGCGGGGGGCATGGCTGAGAACGGCGGCAAGGTTTAAAAGCGGCCATCTCGGCAGCTCCCTCAGAGCACGCGGCAGCACAGAGCGGAGAGCGGCAGCGGCCGTCACAGGAAGTGGCACGAGGGCGGAGAGCATGAGGGCGGAGAGCACAAGGGCACGTGGTAGCTTTCTCTAGCATGGTGACAACACGTCCTAAAACCGTATTGAAAAAGGACGTGGGAACTCAGACAGAGGTTCTGAGCAGGCACGCAGCTGTGCAGGTCTCTGACTGCAGCGAATGCCTGAGCTTGGCACTGGTACCAGAGGGAGCCAGTGGCATCGCGTGTGTGCGGTGTGAGCAAATCAATGATCTCCTTAGGCAGGTGGTTAGACTGACAGAGGAGGTTGAAAGACTAAGAACTATCAGAGAATGTGAGAACGAAATAGATTGGTGGAGCCAAACCCTGAGGCAAGGGCAGAAGGAAGAGGTGCTAGAACAAGTGATGGATCCCCTCCCCTCTTGTCCTCAGACAGAAGGAGAGAACTTAAGAGACGTGGAGGAATGGAAGGAGGTCTGTCCTCGGAGAGGCAAGCAAAAACCCTCCCAACCCACTCCGCCCTCTGAATTGCCCTTGAAGAATAGGTATGAAGCCTTGGTACTTCAAGGACAGGAAAATGAAGTTGGAGTGACAGATTTGTCTAGTGAACCGCCTAGGACTTGTCGCTTAGCTCCACGCCTTAGGACTTCTTCAGCTAAGAAGGAAAGGAGGGTAATTGTCGTGGATGACTCCCTTCTGAGGGGAACAGAAGGGCCCATCTGTCGACCAGACCCATCCCACAGGGAGGTCTGCTGCCTCCCTGGGGCTCGCATTAGAGATGTTAAAAGGAAACTCTCTAGTATTGTAAATCCCTCTGATTACTACCCACTGCTGATTTTTCAGGTTGGCAGTGATGAAATTATTACAAGAAATGTAAGGGCAATGAAGAGAGACTTCAGGGCCCTGGGACGGCTAGTTAGGGGGTCTGGAGCGCAAGTCGTGTTTGCCTCCATACCTCCTGCAAGAATGGGTGGAGAGGTAAACAGGAAGAGTTTACTGATCAATGAATGGCTACGAGACTGGTGCCAAAGGCAGGGCTTTGGTTTTTTTGATCATGGGCTGCTATATGAGACACCTGGCCTGATGGTGGCAGGTGAGATGCACCTGTCACAGAGGGGGAAAAGGCTTTTGGGGCAGGACTTAGCAGGGCTCATTGAGAGAGCTTTAAGCTAGATGTGAAGGGGGAAGGGGAGAAAACTGGGTCTGTTAGGGACAAGCCCAAGAGGAACATACCAGGGCCTGAAGGAAGGTGTCTAAGGAGGATTTGGTCCCACCAGTATGCTCTGCTTGCTTCCTGAAATGCCTGTACACCAATGCACGCAGCATGGGGAATAAACAGGAAGAGTTAGAGGTCCGTGTGTGGGCTAAGGGTTATGATCTGGTAGCAATAACAGAGACATGGTGGGACAGCTCACACGACTGGAATGTGGCCATGGATGGCTATGTGCTTTTTAGGAAAGATCGGTCGGTGAAGCGAGGTGGTGGAGTTGCTCTTTATGTGAGAGAGCAACTAGAATGTATCGAGTTTTGTGCAGGGGCTGATGAGGGGCAAGTTGAAAGTCTGTGGGTAAGAATTAAAGGGCAGGCTGGTATGGGTGATACAGTTGTGGGGGTCTACTACAGACCTCCTGATCAAGATGAGGAAGTTGATGAGGCTTTCTACAGGCAGCTGAAAGCAGCCTCACAACTACAGTCCTTGGTCCTCATGGGAGATTTTAACTACCCTGATATCTGCTGGAAGACTCACACAGCCAGCCTTTCACAGTCTAGGAGGTTCCTCCAGTGCACTGATGATAACTTCTTAATGCAAATGGTGGACAAGCCGACTAGAAGAGGAGCGCTGCTGGATCTTGTGCTCTCCAACAAGGAGGGCCTTGTTGAAGCAGTGGTGGTCAATGGCAGCCTTGGCTGCAGTGACCACGAGATGGTGGAGTTCAGGATCCTGTGTGGGAGGAACAGAATACCCAGCAGGACCAGAACCCTGGACTTCCACAGAGCAAACTTCAGCCTCCTCAATCAATTGTTAAGGGAAGTCCCATGGGACAGAGTGCTAGAAGGTAAAGGGGCTCAAGATAGCTGGACAACATTCAAGGACCATTTCTTGCAAGCACAGGATCAGTGTGTCCCAATGGGTAGAAAATCTAGTAAGGGAGCTAGGAGACCAGCATGGTTAAAAAAGGAACTGCTGGGCAAACTCAAGTGGAAAAGGAAAATCTATAGATCATGGAAGGAGGGGCTGGTCACTTGGGAGGAATATAGGACTGTTGTCAGAGAATGTAGGGAGGCAACTAGGAAAGCTAAGGCCTCCTTGGAACTTAAACTTGCAAGTCGGGTTAAAGACAATAGAAAGGGCTTTTTCAAATACATAGCCGACAAAACTAATACCAGAGGCAATATAGGCCCACTGCTGAATGAGGTGGGTGCCCTGGTGACAGAGGATATAAAGAAGGCAGAGGTGCTGAATGCCTTCTTTGCCTCTGTCTTTACTCCTGCAGGCTTTCCCCATGAGGCCCAGTTTCATATAGCCCCAGAAGAAGTCAAGATAAAGGAGGAGTTTGCCCAGGTAGATGAGGATTGGGTTAGGGATCAGTTGCATAATCTGGACATCCATAAATCGATGGGTCCGGATGAAATGCATCCAAGGGTGCTGAGGGAGCTGGCGGAGGTCATTGCTAGGCCACTCTCCATCATCTTCGGTAAGTCATGGGTAACAGGAGAGGTGCCTGAGGACTGGAGGATAGCAAATGTCACTCCAGTCTACAAGAAGGGCAAGAAGGAGGACCCGGGTAACTATAGACCGGTCAGCCTCACCTCCATCCCTGGAAAGGTGATGGAACAACTTGTCCTTGGCACTATCTCCAGGCATATCAAGGAGATGGGGGTCATCAAGAGCAGTCAACATGGTTTTACCAAGGGTAAGTCATGTTTGACTAACCTCATAGCCTTCTATGAGGAAATTACTAGGTGGATAGATGATGGTAGAGCGGTAGATGTGGTCCATCTTGATTTCAGTAAAGCATTTGACACCGTCTCCCACAGCATCCTTGTAGATAAGTTGATCAAGTATGGGTTTGATGATCAGGCAGTGAGGTGGATCAAGAACTGGTTGAAAGGAAGGAGTCAGAGAGTTGTAGTCAATGGGGCAGAATCTAGTTGGAGGCCTGTGACTAGTGGAGTCCCTCAGGGGTCGGTACTGGGACCGGTGTTGTTCAACATCTTCATCAACGACCTGGATGAGGGTACAGAATGTACCCTCAGCAAGTTTGCTGATGACACCAAGCTGGGAGGAGTGGCTGACACACCAGAAGGCTGTGCTGCCATTCAGTGAGACCTAGACAGGCTGGAGACTTGGGCGGGGAAGAACCTGATGAAGTTCAACAAGGGCAAGTGTAGAGTTTTGCATTTGGGGAAGAAAAACGCCATGCACCAGTACAGGTTGGGGGCTGAGCTGCTGGAGAGCAGTGTAGGAGAGAGGGACCTGGGGGTCCTGGTGGACAGGAGGATGACCATGAGCCAGCAGTGTGCCCTTGTGGCTAAGAAGGCCAGTGGCATCCTGGGGTGCATTAGAAAGGGTGTGGTTAGTAGGTCAAGAGAGGTTCTCCTCCCCCTCTATTCTGCATTGGTGAGGCCGCATCTGGAGTATTGTGTCCAGTTCTGGGCCCCTCAGTTCAAGAAGGACAGGGAACTGCTGGAAAGAGTCCAGCGCAGAGCCACAAAGATGATTAAGGGAGTGGAACATCTCCCTTATGAGGAAAGGCTGAGGGAGCTGGGTCTCTTTAGTTTGGAGAAAAGGAGACTGAGGGGTGACCTCATCAATGTTTACAAATACGTAAAGGGTGAGTGTGAAGAAGATGGAGTTAAGCTTTTTTCAGTGATGACCAGTGATAGGACAAGGAGTAATGGATACAAATTGGAGCATAGGAGGTTTAAGGTGAATATCAGAAAAATTTTTTTTTACTGTGAGAGTGACAGAGCACTGGAACAGGCTGCCCAGAGAGGTTGTGGAGTCTCCTTGGCTGGCGACATTCAAAACCCGCCTGGATGCGATCCTGTGTGATGTGCTCTAGACGACCCTGCTCTGGCAGGGGGGTTGGACTAGATGATCTTTCGAGGTCCCTTCCAACCCCTAAGATTCTGTGATTCTCTGATTCTGTTGAATGGATAGGTAAGCAGTTGCAGTAACATGGGGCAACCAGTGTCCAAGGAAAATAAGTCGTGTGCTGAGGTTTTGCAACGTATTTTAAAAGAGCAAGGTTTTGCAGTGTCTTCATCGAACTTAGTGAAATTGTTAGCGTGGATTAGAAAAAAATGTACTTGGTTTCCTATTGCTGGTGCTTATGATAGTGCTGTCTGGGCTAGAGTGGGGGAAGAGTTAAAAATTCGGAAAGACCTTTAGTTCACGATTTTACATGAGCTGGTAATCACCTGGAAGGCAGTGTATTCTGCCTTGAAAACGTTGCAGCCCGCTGAGGATCTGTTGCAGTCTAAGGCGACACCCCTGCCTTCTTGGGCTGATGAGGAAAAGGGTTCATGTGGGATTTTATGTGATAAAGTTAGAAAACCTAAGAAAGGTTTCGGCCCCGGATCTGTTGATCTGGAGGGCAAGTCAGATCTATACTTCCCCCGCTCCCCCCACCCTCCTCAACCCGGAGAGTTCCCCCCCCCCTCCCTCTGCTCCTGCTGCTTGAGAGCTTTTAGAATTACAAAGTCATAAATCAGTGTGGGGTCAGGGTTGTCTGGAGAACGCAGTAATTCCTTCTGCTCCGCCCTATGAAACAGTTGAGAAAACTGAGGGACCTCTGATTTATTCTGAAACAAAAATTCAGAACTTCCAAACCCCCTTGCTTTCTAACACTCCTCACCGCAGTGGGAGGCTAGGTGCGGCTGGGTAAGCATTCCAAGACTAAGATCCAGTAACAACAAACAAGCTGTTATTGAGCAGGCCTTCTTTATTGCAGCGCTGGGCAGCACTGGGGATATTTCCACCATGAGTGCAATGAGTTAGTGAAACACCCCAACTAATATACACCAAAAAAACATGCATATTCAGTTCCATGTCAATGAGTTCCCAGAATTCTTTTTACATAGTCATTTTATTTCCTGGAATTGGCTATCTTTGTAATTATGCGTGCTCGAGGGTCTCCTGTGGGGGTCTTTGTTGATTCTAGTCCTTTGTCGTCTTTGTCCTGGTCTCTCGCCCTGGTCCTGTCTCCAGTCTCCCGCTGGTAGATTGCCCAGGTGGGTCAGAATCAACATGAGTGTTGTCTGTAGGCCCACAGGTTCTTAGAAGACTTGATGTTATCACAACCTACAGGATGCTTGGCATAGTTGCCTGATAGTTTCACAAAGCACATCTGTTTTAAAAGTAACCCTTAGTACAGCAAATTGCTTATTTTAGTAAATGTTTATTCGGCTATATTTCTATTGAATTTACTAACGAATATCCTATGACTATCAGCTTGTCTGCTACATGCTCTGGTTTGTTTGTCTTGCCTGGTGTTATTGATTCCCATTTTGAAGGACAAATAAAAATTATGGTGTGGATGCCACACCCACCTTGTACTATTCCCTCTGGTCAGTCAGTGGCACAGCTTTTATTATTGCCATTCTCTGTCCCTGCTGCTGCTGATTGCAAGTGAGGACAAGGAGGTTTTGGGAGTACTGGTAACCTGCAGATATTTTGGACCTGACAGGTCACTGCTGGACAACTGCTTTTAACTGTCCTTATAAGAGGCCGACCTTTTGTCGGGATGGTTGACACTGGTGCCAATGTCTCGATCATAAATCAGTGTGATTTGACACAGGAATGGCCCTTGGCACAGGTGCAAGTATCAGTTACAGGCATAGGAGGAACTCAGATCCCACTTCAGAGGGCTCTCTCACTTCTAGAGGAAGGCCCTGAGAAAAAGCAAGCTGTGTTGAAACCCTATGTTCTTCACATTCCATGTACCTCATGGGAGAGAGATTTATTATCTCAGTGGCACATGACTCTGTCCATTAACCCATCGTGCCAAAATTTATCAGTAGGGCCACTGACATCCAGCCTCGACTCAAACTCATGTGGCTGACTGTGGGAAACGGTTCTTTTCTTCCCCACATAAGTCTAAACAAAATGCCTTTTAAGCCAGCGAAGGCCTTCTCCTGATTATTCCTAGCTAACAGACTAAAACAAACTTGTTACTCAAGGACAACTGAAACCAAAACAACAGATGTGGTACGGGACAGAAAGGATGGGTGACAAGTCGTACTTTGTCCCTGATAGTCACCACCCTAACTTGGGGCTCATGGGTGCTAATTGGCTCTGGACAGTGACACTGACTGGACAGGTGGGTCATGGGGGTATCAAAAGCCGTCGAGTTCTGCAGGTGGTCTCTCTCTCCCTGAGGCCTGTTTGGATGCTTTCTGTGTGGGACACCTCCCCTGCTGCGGATACTGGTGCTGGGACTCTGCTGCCTGCCTCGGGTTGAGCCTGGGCCTTAGCGCTGAGCGTGCTGGGGTCCTTGACCCCTGGGGTCGGGGCCGGAGCCCCCCGCTGTTTTGCTGCTGGTTGCCAGGAAAACCAACTGCTGCTGCACCCGCTGCCGAGCCACGAGAGACTGCCCCTCGGAACCACAGACTTCAGACCCTGCCGTCGCTGCCTGGCAAAACGGGGGGCCACCAACTGCCGCTGCCGCTAGGAAAGGAGCCGTCGGGGACAAGCAGCCGGAGGGTGACATCACCCCCCCCCCCCCCCCACACACACACTCCTCTCCTCTTACTTGCACACACAGCGCGACTTCTTAAGGAGGACTGACGTCGGGCTTCCTCCCTCGCTTCTCCCTTTGGTCCTCAACGCTCTCTCGGAGACAACGCCTTAAAAGCACAGTACCTTTTGCATTGCCTCCCTAAAGGACACTTTCTTACTGTACATATATATATATCCCTGGTAGCCATTTAGATTTGCATTTTCCCTAAACATCATCCCTCAGTTTGTGTTAACCCTTAATAAACCGATTAATTTGTGTAGTAAACATTGGTCTGAGAAGCAATTTGTGAGCATAGTGGGGGTGCTTTCTAACTACCACTCTAAAATACGGTCCCGCAGTGGCCGTTCCTCTGTGAGAGGCAAGCGCCACATGTGAGCCCTCGGTCTTATTCAAAAACCCCTCCACATCGGGGGGGTGAAGTCGCGAAAACATCCTGACAGCCAGTAGCTCCCCAATATCTGCTCGTGACACTGACTGACACTCTGGTTTGGGTAGATCAGTGGCCTTTGAAGGGCAAAAGGCTGGAACAGGCACAAAAATTGGTACAGGAGCAGTTAATATGTGGGCACATTTGTACCTTCTACCAGTCCTTGGAACACACCTATATTTTTTATACCGAAAAAATCTGGGAAATGGCATTTGTTACAAGACCTTAGGACAGTGAACGCTGTCATGCAGCCAATGGGGGTCTTACAACATGGAATTTCAAATCCTTCTATAATTCCTGCAGAATGGCCTTTGTATGTGATTGATCTTAAGGATTGTTTTTTTACCATATTGTTGCATCCTCATGGCTGTGCACATTTTGCCTTTTCAGTGCCTTCCATTAACAATCAAGGGACCATGCAAAGATACCAGTGGGTGGTACTGCCACGAGGAATGATGAACAGCCCTACCATATGGCAGATTATGGTGGATGGTGCCATTTCTCCCATTAGAGCAGAATTTCCACAAGTAACAATTTATCATTATATGGAGGATATACTGTTAGCTGCTAAACAGCAAGCAGATTTGTTACAGGCGCTGACTCAGCTGAAACACTCTCTGGTAACTTAAGGTTTGCAAATAGCACCTGAAAAAATCCAAGAGGAAGCACCCTGGAAATATTTGGGTTGGCGGCTGTATGCAGGTACAGTTTTCCCTCAACATCTCCCTATTGCTATCTCCATTCATACTTTACATGATCTCCAGAAGTTGCTAGGGACCACCAACTGGATTAGGCCTTTATTGGGAATCACTACAGAGGAATTATCTCCACTTTTTTCGCTCTTAAAAGGTGAGGCTGACTTAATGTCATCTCAATGCCTCACAGCTGAGACGAAACATGCATTAGACCATGTGGCTGACAAAATTGCATCTTCTCATGCGCATAGGTTGCAATCTGCTTTGCCCATCTCTCTGTTTGTGATTTATAGTTCTTTCCAACCGTATGGACTGATTGGACAAAGGAGAGAGACAGATATGAATCTCTTTGTCCTGGGATGGGTGTTTCTGTCACAAGCTTTTACCAAAACAGTGACTGCTGCACTGGACGTGGTCATCAGTCTGATTTCCCGAGGCAGGCTGAGAATTCAGCAACTCTCAGGAAAGGATCCTGATTGTATTTATTTCCCATTCACTAAGGAGGTCTTTGACACATTGTTACATGAATCACTGTCATTGCAAGCTGCTCTCGCTGATTATTTAAACATTTCTAAATTTTCTCTCCCACGGCACAAGTTGCTTCATTCTTTGTCAGATTTGCCTTTGCAGCCTCATATATTGGTGTCTGTGATACCACTGGAAGGTGCCCGTACAGTGTTTGTTGATGGCTCAGGGCGATTGCATGAGGCTGTGGTGGTTTGGTGACCAGAAACAGGTAAGGACTGGCAATCGTCAATAATTACAGTGGAAGGTTCCACTCAAGTGGTAGAACTGTCTGCTGTGCTCCATCCCTTTTCCCTTTTTCCCTCAGAGCCTTTGAATATTGTTGCAGATTCTTTATATGTGGTGGGTATTGTACAAAGGATAGCTGACTCTTTCCTTAAGGAGGTTCACAATCGCCAGTTGTTTGAATTATTTGTACGGTTAGCAAAGACCCTGAAGAACTGCAAACATCCTTATTTTATCATGCATATTCGGTCTCATACTACTCTGCCTGGACTGATAGCAGAGGCTAATCATGTTGCAGTCTCACTATGGTGGTTTCAACCTCTCAAGCCTTTGAGCGAACATGTCTGTCTCATGATTTTTTTCATCAGAATGCTAGTTCCCTTTGCAAAATGTTTGGCCTTACTATGGAATAGGTTAAGGACATTATACGTGCCTGTGCCGACTGTCAACAGCTAACTCCAGTGTCTCTTACTGAAGGTGTGAACCGTAGGGGATTAAATGCCAGTGAGCTGTGGCAAACTGCTGTCACGCATTATCCCGCTTTCGGTCGTCATGTTACAGTAGACACCTTTTCTGGGTTTGTGGCTGCTGCTGCAGCCACTGGAGAAAAATCTCGGGATGTCCGAAAGCATTGGCTTCATTGTTTTGCAGTTTTAGGGGTGCCTCATAATATCAAGATGGACAATGGTCCTGCCTATGTCTCTCAACTCACGCAATAATTTTTACAGCACTGGGGGATGTCCCATGTAACAGGCATTCCCCACTCCCCAATGGGTCAGGCTATTGAATGTGCACACAGCACCTTGAAGGCTATGTTGTTAAAACAAAAAAGGGGGAAATTCCCTTTCACCACAGGAGCATTTAGATAAAGCCACAAATTCCAGAACCCAATCCTCGAGATGAATCCCCTGCAGATCAGGATGAGACCACCTTACCAGAGACCTAAGCCACACGAAGGAGCAAGTGATGTAACATGGGGCATCATCCATATTTGTTTTTATTAGCTGAAGACTGGACTGTAGTGAATTGTAATAACTCCTTTTTGTATTAATGTGTAAAACTCCATATATGCTAGCTGGTTTTGCCTATGAGAATGTCTCTGTTGCATATCTCTTTTATCATTCCTTTTTGGTTAATCTCTTTATAATATCAGCAGTTATTATATTGGTCAATGTATTGGTTGCTTTTGATGTTTTAGTAGAATCTGTTGTACAGGATCGGGTTAGTATTAATGGTCTGAGGCTGAAACAGATAAAGGGGCATTACGGACCCCAGACCAAATTGGTTGCACATGCATGTTTGGCCTCTTTTTATGCAACCCGGGCAGGATGACTTGCGACACGTTGGCCCCATGTGTCAGAACCTCATCCCCCTTGTAAAGGGTATACCAACTGGATGTTTTCCCGAAACTGTACTTTATAGCACCGCTTTGTGTAGGGAATTAGTAGCTTAATAGATTGCATCTGCTTTGTGATTAGGAATGCATTAAGAGAACACTGCTGATGAGAACTTTTCTTTGGCTGGTCTCTTGCAGCCGCTGGGATCTTCAACATGCTGCTGCACCCTGTTGTAGTGATACTATTAATGCAAATTTGTATGTACTTTGTCACAGTAGTAACTTGTTACTGTGGGAGGCAGGTGAAGCTCTGCATTGATAAGCAGGTGAAAGGACTGGGACTGGCCAAGCGCCTCCTACCACAGTCAAGGGCAAGACTGGGTTGGCCTCTGTTTGCCACCAAGAAGAACCTTGAGCTCTGCTGTTGGCTGCAACCCAGCAGGCGTTGAGCGGTGGAGATGTGCCATACTTGATGTGAGGGATAGCCTCCCCTGTTATAAGAGGGCTGTAGAGGGCCCTTTTATCGAGCAATGGACATGTGAGCAATCCAGCCTTTACTGATAACACCTGGGCCCCCTGAGCAAGGACATTCCCATGGATACCAACTGAAAAAGTGAGCAGCAAAGTAAACAACTTCTGGATGTGCCAAAGAAGGAAGTGAGGCGGAGAGTCATGATTGCGCATGCGCGTGCTAGGAACCAATCACTGTTTAGGTCGTGGCAGGCTTTATGGCAACTGACCAATGACAAGAGTGGTTTCGGACACGTGTACACAGCAAGGGGGTATATAAGAAAGGTTGGCGGGTAAAATAAATTGGCATTCACCTAATCATATTGATTCCTGCATGTCTGTCCATGAATCCTCCCGCAGAGGGCCTTCCAGGAGGAGAGGCCAGGCTACAAAGCCTGCAGCTGGCATGAATCACCGAATGGTTGCACCTGGACATCCATTCGACGATTGCAACACACCAAAGCCCAGATCATGTCCACCCTCATCTTGAGTGGCATTTAAAAAAAAAATACGGCGGAGATGTGGAGAATAGCCACCGGAAAAGAAAAAGGGCCTCCCCTATCTGTAACTGTGGTAGCTGTGACATGGACTCCAGGGTGAGAAGCAATGGAATTGTTTATTATGAGAAAAAAATGCTCCCTTATATACTTTTACAGTGGGAACTGAGAAATAAGCAACCAGGGTACAAAGAATGTAAACAGCATTCACACCTGCTCCATGGCACATACACAGTCCTTGGGTTCCCAGGATCAGAACACCCACTCTTGAGAAAGCCATTATGTATTTGAGAGAAATAGCTGTGTGAGAGGTGATCTATGATAAAGATGGACTTACAAATCCTGATGATGTTCTGTGCAATACACAAATGTTCTGGAGGCTTGTGCAGGCTGCACCAGCAGCACACGCCTATATATTCTCCTTCATGGAATGTTTTGATGAGGATGCAAGACCAACCGTGCATGAAGTGGCTTTCAGAGCACGACAGTATGGAGACGTAATCTCTGATTCCCACCAGTTCCACAACTCAGCCATTGAACAAATGGCTGACAGAAAGATGCCATACAGATGGGGAGGTAAACCCCAGTGTCCCCCTAGAGACAACTGGTCATGTGTTGCAGTCATTAAGAAGAGACATCCTGCTACGAGACAGCAGCAAGAGAGACAGAACCCACTTTGACACCACCTGTGGTGTCTCTTACGTGATTACTTTAAAGAGGACATGAGAGTCTGGGACAAGAAACCCACTGATATTCTCCAGATACGCGTGCAAAACCTACTAAACAGAACAAAGACAGGAAATGGTTTTTCCAAGAAGAAGGCTGCAGCAGTCATGGTGCATGAGCTTCTAATGTTCAATACTAGAGGTGTCCTGCCTCCAGCCAGGGGGAGGAGAGGGACAACAGAGTTTACTGGACTGTGTGGATTTGGTGGCCTGGCACATTAGAACCACAAAGGTATAAAGCCCTGGTGGACACTGGTGCACAGTGCACCCTAATGTAATCAAATCTTAAAGGGACAGACTCGGTCACAGTTTATGGAGTGATGGAGGATCTCAAGAATTGACTGTTGTGGAGGCCGATGTGAGCTTCACTGGTAAGGAGTGGAAAATGCACCCTGTTGTGACTGGCCCAGATGCTCCGTGCATCCTGTGCATAGACTGTCTCAAAAAAGGATATTTCTGGGACCTTGAAGGGTACTGTGGGCCTTTGGTATAGCAGGTGTAGAGACTGAGGACACTGAACAGCTGCATACTTTGCCTGGCCTTTCAGATGACCCTTCTCTAGTGGGGTTGCTGAAGACTGAAGACCAACAGGTGCCAATTGCCACTTCAACAGTGCACAGACGACAATATCGCACCAACAGAGACTCTGTGATCCCCATCCATAAGCTGATCCGGCAATTGGAAAGTCAAGGAGTGATCAGCAGGACTCACTCACCCTTCAACAGTCCTATCTGGCCAGTGCGAAAGCCTGATGGCGAATGGAGGCTGACTGTGGACTATCGTGGCCTGAATGAGGTGACACCACCACTCAGTGCTGCTGTGCAGGACATGCTAGAACTTCAGTATGAGCTGGAGTCAAAAGCAGCCAGATGGTATGGCACTATTGACATTGCTCATGCCTTTTTCTCTATTCCTCTAGCACCAGAGTGCAGGCCACAGTTTGCTTTCACCTGGAGGGGAGTCCAGTACACCTGGAATCGACTGCCCCAGGGGTGGAAACACAGCTCAATCATTTGCCATGGACTGATCCACGATACACTGGAGAAGGGTGGAGCTCCAGAACACCTGCAGTACATCGACAACATTATTGTGTGGGGTGATGCGCCAGAAGAAGTCTTTGAGAAAGGTAAAAAGATCATCCAAATTCTTCTGGATGCTGGTTTTGCTGTAAAAAGATGCAGGACCAAGGGACCTTCACAAGAGATCCAGTTCCTCGGATTCAGGTGGCAAGATGGACGTCGCCAGATCCCAATGGACGTGATTAACAAAATAACAGCTATGGCCCCACCATCTACTAAAAAGGACACTCAAACCTTTTTAGGGACTATTGGTTTCTGGAGAATGCATATTCCAGGTTACAGTGAAATGGTGAAACCTCTCAATGAGGTGACTCAAATGAAGAGTGACTTGACAGGGGGTCCTGACCAACATAAAGCTTTTGAGCAGATTAAAAAGGAGATTGTGCTGGCAGTGGCCCTTGGAGCAGTTCTAACAGGGCCAGACATCAAAAATGTGCTCTACACTGCAGCCGAGTACAATGGTCCTAACTGGAGCCTCTGGCAGAAAGCACCAGG
The DNA here is from genome assembly GCF_020740795.1 of Apus apus. Classification (NCBI taxonomy): domain Eukaryota; kingdom Metazoa; phylum Chordata; class Aves; order Apodiformes; family Apodidae; genus Apus; species Apus apus. The sequence goes on along the minus strand of NC_067311.1, from coordinate 8,620,378 downwards.
GGAGACTCAAGGATAACCCTTGGGATTTTGAAGCCAGAGCTACAGAGGTTCCGAGGCCAACTACAGAACAACTGAGAAGGAGATACTTGCAGCATACGAAGGAGTTAGAGCTGATTTGGAAGTGATTGGCACTGAAGCACAGCTCCTCCTGGCGCCCAGATGACCAGTACTGAGCTTCATGTTCCAGAGTAACCTTTCTCCTATCCATCATGCCACTGATGCAACTTGGAGTAAATGGACTGCTTTAATTACCCAGTGAGCTTGAATAGAAAGGCCTAAATGTCCAGGTATTGTAGAAGCAATTACAAACTGGCCAGAAGGCACACACTTTGGAATGCCACCACAAGAAGTGGTGAGATGGGCTCAAGAAGCTCCACCATGTGATCATCTACCAGAGACTGAGGAATAATTTGGTCTTTTCGCCGATGGCTCCTGTCGTCTTGTAGGAAACCGCTGGACGTGGAAAGCTGCCACGTGGAGTCCTACACGACTAGTTGCACAAGCAGCTAAAGGAGAAGGAGAATTGAGTCAGTTTGCAGAGGTAAAAGCCATCCAGCTGGCTTTGGACATTGCTGAGCAAGAGGGGTGGCCGAGACTCTATCTCTACACTGACTCATGGATGGCAGCAAATGCCTTGTGGGGTTGGCTAAAGCAGTGGCAGCAGATCAACTGGCGGCGAGAAGGTAAACCTATTTGGGTTGCTGACCTGTGGAAGGACATTGCAGCTCGGATAGAGAAAGTGGTTGCAAAAGTCTGTTATGTAAATGCACACATGCCTCTGAGTCAAGCCACTGAGGAACATCAACACAACCAAGGAGCAGGTGAGGCTGCCCAAGTGTTCCAAATAGACTTAGACTTTAAACATAAGGGTGAGCTCTTTCTGGCTCGATGGGCCCATGACACTTCAGGTCATCAGGGCAGAGATGCAACATACAGATGGGCTCGTGACCAAAGGGTGGACGTAAACATGGACGCTATTGAACCTGCTACTGCTATTTCCAGCACAGTCCGTTTCATTCACTTTAGGAGTTTTACTGTAACTGTACACATACAGTGCCCCCATAAAGAACAGCATCATAAACCCTAGGATCACTACGCTGGTAATTATATGGTTGATTATGGCTATAGTTCTGTCAATAAACCATAAAACAATCACAAGAGCAGCCACACAGCAGAATGCTCGGCTGTATACCACATGTGCAGTTGCATGTTGGGGAAAAGGTTCAGTAGATTCATTGCAGAAAGTGTCTGTTCAGTTTTCAATCCATCAGGAAATTCAGCAGAATTATTGCTCATTGCTATCTAAGGGATTCCTCCCATCAGAAATGGAATTTTGAAGACTCCCAATTAATGAAAATTTATAATCTGTGCTTAAAATCGTGCCCCATGTTGGGTGCCAATAAAATTGTTGTCACGGTTTGACTCAGGTCCGACAACAATGCTCTCGATCCCCTCCCCCTCCCACCCAGGTAGGGAAGGAGAGAGAGAAAAAGAGAGAGACTTGGCTGGATTGAAAACTAAACTACACAGCTTTAATTAAACACTAATGATATAAGAATATATATACAATAATATACAAATGTGTTCAGATATGTGCAAAAGCCTCTCACCTCCCCCTACCCCCAGCAACTCCTATAGCATTCTCCTGAGCTGTGAACAGTCCCAAAGAATCCCAGACTGCTGCTGGAGAAAGCAGAGTGATGAGAGTCAGGAGAGCTCGAGCCTAAGGGTCGATGGTGATGGATGGACGGAGTCCTCCCCGGACAACTTCCTTCCTGCTTCTTCTTCCCTTCTCTTCCGTCCATGGCCAGTGTCTGGAGAGGACTCCGTCCATCCATCACTGTCGACCCCTAGGTTCGAGCTCTCCCGATCCTCATAACTCTTCGCTCTCTCTGGCAGCTCCGCGACTTTTCAGGACTGTTTGCAGCTAAGAAGAGTGTTGTGGGAGTTGCTGGGGTTGGGGGGGAGGCAATAGGGGTTTGCACATATCTGAACACATTTGTATATAGTTGTATATATTTTCTTTTATAATTTGTGTTTAATTAAAGCTGTGTAGATTAGTTTTCAATCCAGTGTGTCTCTCTCCTAATTCTCTCTCTCCTTCTCTACCTGGGTGGGAGGGGGAGGGGACTGAGAGCACTGTTTTTGATCCTGAGTCAAATGGTGACAGGAGGAGAAAATATAACAAAGAGCTTATGGGTCGAGACAAGGATAGGGATGGTTCACTTACCAGTTATGGTGATGGGCAAAACACTTGGGGGAAAAAAATCAGTTCAGTTTATCACCAATGAAATCAGAGCAGAATAGAGAAACAAAACCAGGTCCTTAAAACACCTTTCCCCACCCCATCCCTTCTTCCCGGGCCCAAATTACTTTGCTCCCGATTTCTCTGTCTCCTCCCCCACAGCGACACAGGGGGACAGGGAATGGGGGTTGCAATTACAGAATTACAGAATCACAGAATGTTAGGGGTTGGAAGGGACCTCTGGAGATCGTCGAGTCTAACCCCCCCTGCCAGAGCAGGACCAAATCTAGGGCAGGTGACTCAGAAATGCATCCAGGTGGGACTTGAAAGTCTCCAGAGAAGGAGACTCCACAACTACTTTGGGGATCCTTTTCCAGTGCTCTGTAACCCTTACAGTAAAGAAGTATTTCCTCTTGTTGAGGTGGAACTTCCTGTTCTCTAGGTTGAATCCATTGCCCCATGTCCTATCACAGGGCACAAGTGAAAAGAGCTTGTCCCTGCCTTCTTGACACCCAGCCCTCATATATTTATACACATTAATCAGATCTCCTCTCAGTCTCTCCTCTCTAGACTAAAAAGCCCCAGGTCTCTCAGCCTTTCCTCATAAAGCAGTTGTTCCACTCCCTTAATCATCCTTGTAGCCCTCCATTGGACTCTCTCAAGTACATCCCTGTCCCTCTTGAACTGGGGACCCCAGAACTGGATGCAATATTCTAGGTGAGGTCTCACTAGGGCAGAGTAGAGGGGGAAGAGAACCTCCCTCGATCTGCTGGACACACTTTTAATGCATGCCAGTATACCATTTGCCTTCTTGGCCACAAGGGCACATTGCTGTCTTGTTGTCCACCAGGACCCCAAGGTCCTTCTCCATGGGGCTGGTCTCTAGCAGAGTGCCTCCTAACCTATACTGGTGCTTTTTTTTTCCTTCCCAGGTGCAGGACTCTGCACTTGTTCTTGTCAAACCTCACAAGGTTCCTCTTTGTCCAGCTCTTCAGTCTCTCAAAATCTTGCTGAATGGCCGCACAGCCTTCAGGTGAATCAGCCAATTCTCCCAGCTTCATGTCATCAGCAAACTTGCTGAGAAGACAGTCTGTCCCATCATCGAGGTTGTTGATAAAGATGTTAAACAGGACTGGACCCAGCACTGATCCCTGAGGGACTCCACTAGTTACAGGTCTCCAGCTGGACTCTGCACCATTGATCTTTGGGCTCTGTTGTGTAGCCAATTCTTAATCCATCTCACTGTCCATTCTTCTATCCCACATATTCTGAGCTTGCTCACAAGGATGTTATGGGAGACTATATCAAGCCTTGCTAAGGTCAAGGTAGACTACATCCACTGGTCTCCCTGCATCTCTCCATTCAATCACAGCATCATAGAAGGCTATCAGATTAGTCAAGCATGATTTCCCCTTGGTAAATCCATGCTGACTACTCCTGATAACCTTCTTCTCTTCCATGTGCTTAGAGATAACCTCCAGAATGAGTTGCTCCATCATTTTTCCAGGGTTGGAAGTGAGGCTGACTGGTCTGTAATTTTCTGGATCTTCCTTCTTGCCCTTTTTGAAGACTGGAGTGACATTGGCTTTCCTCCAGTCCTCAGGCACCTCTCCTGTTTGCCATGATCTTTCAAAAATGATGGAGAGTTGTAGGATGACAAAATCAGTCAGGTCTCTCAACAGTCTTGGATGCATCCCGTCAGGGCCCATAGACTTGTGTATATTAAATTTGCATAACTGATCTCTAACCCAGTCTTCATTGACTAGTGAACAGTCAGTTCATCACACATTGTTTTCTGCTGTTCCTTCCTCCTCAGGGACAAGATTCCTCATACTCTTCTCCTGCTCAAACATGAGGTCCCTCCCACAGGACACAGTTCTTCACAAACTTCTCCAACATAAGTCCCTCCCATGAGGTGAAGTCCATCAGGAACAGACTGCTCCATGTGGGCTTCCCACAGTCATGGCCTTCTTTGGGTGCAGCCACCTCTCCTAGCATAGGGTCCTCCATGGCTGCAGGTCCACATCTGCTCCACCACATCTGTCCTTCACAGTCTGCTCTGCTGTGATTCTCCATGGACTGCAGTCTCACCATGGCCTGCAGGGGAATCTGCTCTGGCGCACCTCCTCCCCCCTTTCTCACTGACCTTGGTATCTCTGCTCAGGTGTTGTTCCCACCTCATCCTCTTCTCCCTCCTACAGGTCTTTTAGCATTTACTTCCAATGCACCAGGTCACCTTCCACCAGCCAAGGATCTGTTGCAATTGTGAACACTACCATCCATTCCTCAGCAGATTTTTGAGGAACAAAACATTTCTTTCCTTGTCTTGGTGGTCATATTGCTTATCACCATAATGCACAAAGTTGCAAGCTGGGCATTTAAGATCTATGAACTATCCATACACAATTCAACTCCAGTAACAGACACCATAAAGGAGGCAGAATCAATGTTCAAAAAACTAATTTTAATTAAAAAAAAAAAAGTTGATCATTAACAAGTTTATAAAACAGTGATTTAGTTACATAAATAAATTGATATCAGTGTATCAAATCTTAATTACTTTCAACTTTATGAGCATGTTTACATGGATGATGAAGTACAACCTTTTTACCTATTATAATAAATAAAATAGAGAGCATGAAATTGTTTTTCTAAACAAAAATACCTACAAACATACCTCTAGCATGTTCTCTAATGAAGGGAACAAGAGACACTGGACAACTTTTGCACCAAAACATAAAAACTGCTCTACAAAGCACAAGGATACAGAACCATCAGCTAAAGTAAAGACACTATACTGTAACCAAAGTTGTTATTTAATAATTTAATGAATGGTTTGGTAGTTATATCTGCCGTTTGGTTATTGTAAAGCATTAAGACAAGGCAAGATAGAAGGCTGCTTTTGTTGGAGTAATTCTAGAGAAAATAAAATATATTTTAAAAAAACGGAACAGAAAAGTAGAACAGTCATACCTACACAACTTTCTGTCCTGCACAAAGTCAAAATACCTATGCAGAATATATAATATATATATTTGTGCACAAATGTTAGCTTATTATTAGCTCACTGCAAAGGTGTAATGTATCATGTCAATAATTTTGCATTATGTGTCAAAAAAAGATATTTTTTAAAGTTTCCTAGGCTAGGAGGCACAAACTCCAATTCTGGCATACTGTATTCTTAATGCTAAGGCTTGCTGCTCTGGCTGTATATTTTTTGTTGTCTCTCTTTACTATAGTGCCTGTTACAAGCATGTGTGTATACATATATATGTATACATGGGTTGTATAAATATAAACATATATAAAATTTCCCCCAATAGGTATCAGTCCAACCATGCAATCCAAAAGGTGGCTCTGCATAGATGCCCAGCATATAGTTCACCACCTGAGCCAACCCTGAAGCAAGGCGCACTTTAGTCCTTAGGATAGGTTTTCTTTTTTTAAAACCAAGCTACTGCAGCATCAAGTATTTTGCATTACATAGATTTTTTTTTAATAAATTAATGTTATATTTTTTCAATATTCAGACATATACTATAATATATATATAGTACAATAAATGCTCTTATTCTTTTAATTCTTTTTTTTTTTTTTTTGTGATAAATCCCTGAGAATGTATGTTGACAGTTGCTAAGTTTCCACATGCACAAGCATTGTGTGCCATGCTTCTGGATGAACAGCACTGCAAAGCCACGTGGTCAGCCTTTTAACTATTAGCATTTAATTTGTTGGTTTATTTAAGTTTGCTGAAATGTGAGGATGAGTTACAAAGGAGTAAAGCTGAATCCATTTGAGGTACTTATCACAGGATGGAGGTGTTTTGTTTGGTTTTTAAAGCCACTGCAATATATATTTGTTTTTGAGGCTGTGAACATATACAGAAAGGACAGGAGAGCGATGTTGGCTTTTACCACTTGACCACATATACTCAGTGTAAACCAAACCTTTTTAACCTCTCATACAAAACAGAAAAAAGAAAAAAAAAACAACCAACCACACAGCTTTTCACATAACAGTTATTTGCAAACTCAATATAACTATACACATATAATACCGGTGTGACTCTGTTTCTTTATGTTCAAAAGGATACAAAGGCAGGCTCAAGTAAAAACAAACCACCCTCCCCTCCCACACATTTTCATCAACCAAACCGCTCACGAACCAACATCATCAGTTTCTTTTTGCCTTTGTAGATTTGTTTTAGGTTGTCAATAAACTGTGTAAACTGGATGTGTCCATCATGAGCCATTAAGAAGGTCTCTCGGGCCTTGCTGAGGAACTCTATAAACTCACTATAGTGTCGCGGGCTGATGTGAGTGAGACGTGAATGAGTTGTATTAATGTAGGCTCCAATCGTGGCATCCAAGAGTTGCCTTAAAGGGGCTTTGTCCAGTGACATGAGCTTAACAGAGTTCCTCCTTCCATGAAGTCCCACCATGCCAGGAGTGGTCAAAGTACACCTACGCAAAATATCTGACAGTACTGTAGCACATTTTACACTTTTGACCACCAGAGGTATTATAGCTGCTAGCTCATTTTTCCCAAGGGAGTGGCTGAGTGCACATGCCCACAGAACGTCATTAATGGCAGGGTGTGTGTCCTGATTGTAATTCAGGTTGAGATGTGCCATGGCCAAAGTGGCCAGCTTGTAGGCCCGCATGGGATAACCACGGTGCTCCATGTATCGTGCTATAGTAAAAAGCTGTGAGTAGCTCATGCCAGTTGTAGCAGCATCTAGAACAATTTGGTAAGCGGTCTCAAAAGCTATGTGATCCTTTTCACATAAGGTCAGTGCAGAGAGGGCACAGTTTTGAGGATCCTTCATGGCACACTGTAGAGCAAGTGTCCTAGCACTGCTGGCCAGCTTCTCCTGCTGATGGCAGTCCAGATGCAGATGTACAATGGTGCTGTTGGACATCACTGTTGTAGCAACAATACTAGTAGCTTCTGTTGGAGTGAAAAGTGTAAACCAGTTTTGCATTACACTATCCAGTGCATAAACACCTGGGGAGAGAAAGAAAGGATTAGCCACAACTGATAAAACCTAGCAGATTGTCCTGGTGTGAGCCAGGATTAAGCCAATTTTTCTTTTTACTGATTTTTTTTTCCTTCAGTAAGCTTTCTTGTAACTAGCAACTGTGTGTTCTGCTAGGCTGATAAGACAGTGGAATGTTTTTCTAACTACTGGGGTTTCAAGGTTACACCTTCACTCCGCCGGCTCAGACACTATGGGGAGATCTCTGACCCCCCCGTGGGAGGCTGAGTTAGACAGACAGCAAAATTGGCCAAAGATATTCCATTCCATATATCCACGTAAGCTCAAAGGAAGGACAGAGATCTTAGAAGACAGCTTCCTCCTTCTTCTCGCCGCTCTCTTCCGTCCATGGCCGGCGTCCGGGGAGGACTCTGCTCATCCATCACCGCCGACCCTTAGGCTCGAGCTCTCCTGACCCTCATAACTCTCCGCTTTCTCCAGCAGCGGCTCCGGGATTTTCTCGGGACTCTTGCCAGTTCAGGGGAGTGCTGTGGGAGTTGCTGGGGGTGGGGGGAGGCGAGAGGCTTTTGCCCATATCTGAATATATATCTGTATATAATTGTATATATTTTCTTGTATGATTCATTAGTGTTTTAATTAAAGCTGTGTAGTTTAGTTTTCAATCCAGCCAAGTCTCTCTCCTTTTCTCTCTCTCCTTCCCTGACTGGGTGGGGGGGGGAGGGGATCGAGAGCATTGTTGTCGGACCTGAGTCAAACGGTGACACAGATGTTCAGCAAGAGATTACATTTTCAAAGTCTAAGACATTGCCAGTACATCTAAGGAGATGTGCTTCAGCAAGAAGGGCTAAATCAGATAACAACATTCATTTCCCAGTTAAGCATAAAGCAAAGAATAAACTAATCCAGATAATAAGCAGCAGCAATCCTTTGAAGTTCCAAAACTCAAGAAGCATCTATGCAATACAATCCAACTCAAATGTATGAAAAAGGAGTAAATACAGTAGGGAAGTATACTTTCCAAAAATATCTTTAGTGACAATTAAAATTGTTCCCTTATCATAGTAATTATATTGTTCTCACTACCACAGCTGCTGATTTTTAATTTTTTTTTTACAGCCACACAATTTTGAATGCCCTCATCTTCACTTTCAGATTCTGCATCCTCATGTTGCAGATGGTAAACTGGAATACAGAAGCTAAGGGACACTTCATCAAGACACACAAGAAATATATGACAAAGCCCAGAAATGAACATAATGTCCTATTGAGTGCATTATTCTCCCACTGTTATCTTTTCAGTATGAGGCTAGTTCTGCTCCTACCTTGTTTTCACCTTATGTGGTTAAAGATGGGTGCATTAGTGTTTGGTTTGCTTTCCAATGCAGATGAGAGGCCTGCACAATGTCATAAACACATAACAAAGATGCATTGCACTCTAAGATTGGATTTACCCAAGGGCTTAAACCCCTCCTCTCAAAAAACCCCAAACAACAATCAATGAGAACCCCTTCATGAGATCTTGTCTGCCACACAGTGGGAGGCATCCTCAGAATTTCATTCACCTGTTTTCTGGTTCCTCTTCCCCACAGCTGACCACATAGTGCTCTCACCAGTCTTTTGGAGCCTCACCTTTCAGAGCAAGCAAAGTTGTAGCATAGTGTAACAGCCCATAATCACAAGCCTTTTCTCTGCTGCAGCCTCAAACCCAAACCCAATGTGGAGGGGACAAGGGGAAATATGGGGTGTTTGCTATGAGGCTATGCACATCCCTATCTTGCAGGGGAAATAATTCACACTGCATTACTCAACTATTGTCTCCCCTGGCCTGTGCCTATGTCCTGGTTGTTGATCCTGAGTCAAACTGTGACAACACTTTATTGGCACATAATCTGGGCTCGATTTTGAGCCCAGATTATACATTTTCACTAATTGGGAGTATTCAAAATTCCATCTCTGATGGGAGGAATCCCTCAGATAGCAATGGGAAACACTTCTGCTGAATTTAATGACAGATTGAAAACTGAACAGACACTTTCTGCAATGTATCTGCTGGACCTTTTTCCCAACATGCAATTGTACATGTGGTATGCAGCCGAGTGCATAATGCTCTGTGTAGCTGCTCTTGTGATTGTTTTATGGTTTATCGACAGAACTGTAGCCATAATCAACCATATAATTATCAGCCTAGTGATCCTAGGGTTTATGATACTGATCTTTATGGGGACACTGTATGTGTAGTTACGGTACAGATCCTAAAGTGAACGGAACGGTCTATGTTGGTAATGGCAGTAGCAGGTTCAATGTTACCTGTCCATTTTCTTTCAAGCTGAATCTCCCAGCTCTTGATCTGAATAGCACTGTTGCAGTAGGGATGCTTCTGCTGAATGTTTATAATGTATTGTGGATGCATAGGGTGAGGTGTTCCACTCATTGCCAATCCCCCACAGGCAATGCTGCTGCCACTGCTGCTGCTTCCACCTGTGATGGTGCCACCACCACTGCTGCTGAAACCACCACTAGTGCTGCTACAAAAAAAACTGCTTCTGCAAAGATCAAGTCCACTCCCTTTCGAATCAAACTAGTTAATCCTGTGACCAGGAGCAAAGCAAAGGCAAAACGCTCCCCCCCTTTTTACCTGCTCCTCTCTGAGACATCCAGTTTCTTCAAGCAACAATAGTGAATTAGAGACTTAAGGGTTAAATTTGCTAAACCTATATGATGCTGAATAGTAGAATCTGTTAATGTTTGTTAGAGGTATTATGCTGAACTAGGATGTGTCTCACCTGAGAGCCCAAGAAGCAGGATTCAACTGCGTATATGAGCCAACCTGCCAGAATGAGGAACAACATGACCCAGCACAGCGAAGAAGACTACTAGCCTTCCTCCAAGAGACCCCTGCCCACGACCACCGAGTGTGCATGCGGGAATGGGCGTGGCTTTATGTTAATGACTTTGGGGAGATGATTTAAATATTATAACGAAACCAGGGAATTAATCTGTATAATCCTGCCTATTCTTTTGTTAGGTAATGCATACGTATATTTTTAAGTGAATATATATGTATTGTTTTTGTTCGTTGGCGTGCGTATTTGGAGGAGCGATCCCCCACGCACCCAGTGCTGCAATAAAGAATACCTGCTTTATAGCTTCTCGGGGCTATAGAGTCTTTTTCCGCGCATCAATTGGGCGACCCAGATGGGACACTCTGTGTCTGGCTGCAGGACCTGCTGAGGACAGGACTCCCTAGGGTACCCCCAGGTGATTTCTCGGAGGGACTCCTCGACTCATTCAGATCACTGCAGGGACAGACAAGGACCATCTCAATGGACAAGGTATTCTTTTTCTTTTATGTTTTGTAACTGTAACAGTAACTGTATGGCTGGCAAGGTTGGTATCCCATAACATGTAGGAGACGTCCTGTGCGGAGCAGGGTGCGGGAGTCTGGAGTCCCAGAGTACTCATGTAACTTTTTCAGTAATCCAGGACTGTGGGTTAGAGGTCCACATTAGGCTGTTTGGGGTATATCCTGGACTTGTATGTTGTTTGGTACTGGTAATTTGTGGTTGAGATAAGGTTTTTTTGAATTGTTTTCATCTATTGTGTCTGTCCCTTTTTTTGTCAGTTGTCAGTAATTAGAATTTATTTTAAATGTATGATTATAGCATCTGATTTGTGTTGAAGCGAATGTGGGAGAGAATGAGACGTTATTAACACAAAGTGGGTGCAGAGTCTCGAGCTGCAGTTCCACTATCCTGAGAGGGATGTGGTCAGCGACAGATGAAGTGAGTGGTGTGAAAGGCTTGAGAAAATCAGACACGCCTGAGACGTGCAATTGAGCACGAAGCAAGCGTTGAGTTCCGTTCCACGGTTCTGTTATCCTGCAAGGGGTGCAGCTGGAGACGAATGAAGTGAGATATTAAGTAACACTAAGAACATTTTGGAAATTGTATGAGAAAAGGAAATGGGGAAAGCAGAGTGCATAGACTTTTGCTGGTAGTGTTCCATCAGCCTTTCCCTATTCCCAGTGTAAAAAGTGTCATTTAGTAATTGGGTCTGTGTGTAGGGAATGTCATTGGTCTAAGTTTCCCTGCATATAATTGTTATTGGACTCCCCCAATTGATCTATATTGTAAAATTTGTGGAAAGTTTTACCTCCCTACCTGGTTTTGTTGCCGTAACTGAAGGAGGCTTACTCCAGAACAAGAACAACAATTAGAAATTCAGAATGGGTGGGTGACAGAGTGGAGGAATTTTGCTGTATTATAGCTCATTGGAAAGATATAGGCAAACTTCCAGGAGGGAGCATAAATCAAACAACTCTAAATATTGTCAAAGGAATGGCTGTAGCCACAGTAGCTGCCTTAGAGCAAGAAAGAAAAGGAGGAAATAACAAAGGCTATAGAGCCTTAAGGGACCCTGGGAAAAAAATAACCAATCAGCATGGAGGTATATCAAGGGATAAGTGTGCCTTTTTTTAAATAAAAGGGACACTGGAAATAAAATTGTCTCAAGTTACAACCAAGTCAGAATTCAGCTGCCACCTCTGAGGAGGATTCACAGGCACCTGGGGAGTCCACCCTAGCAGATCCACTGGTTATAGTAAAGCTAGGGTAAAACAAACAAGAAATGGAATTTTTAATAGCCACAGGGGCTTGCTTTTTTTTATATTGAATCAAGAATTAGTGCCAAAAGATCAAGATTTTGTCATGGTAGTGTATATGTATATTTTTAAGTGAATAAATATATATTGTTCTTGTTCTTTGGTGTGTGTGTTTGGAGGAGCGACCCCCCCCATGCATCCATCACTGCAATAAAGAATACCTGCTTTATAAATTCTTGGGGTTATAGAGTCTTTTTCCTCACGTCAACAGAGACTTAAACTGAGGAAGCAGATGATTCTAAATCAGGTGACGGAGCAGGTACCTCTCAAACAGATAAAAAATCAGGCCCTTCTCTAGCAGATAGAACAGCAGGCCCTCCTCAATCACATGACGATGATGACCTTGTCCAGCCTTTCTCTATGAAGGAACTGTGCCTCATGAGAAGGGACTTCACCTGCATTGACAGTGAGGGACTTCTTCCTTGGTTGCTCTGATTCTTTGATAGTGGGGCTGAAACCTATAACGTGGACGAAAGAGAAGCCAAGCAGTTGGAATCCCTGGCCAGAGATGCCAGAGATTGATAGAGCACTTGGTATTAAGGTGGGAACTACCACCCTGTGGGACCGACTTCTTTCAGCTGTGAGAGAGAGATATCCCCACAAGGGTGACATTGAATGACGCCAAAGCAGAACACACACTCTTGAGAAAGCCATCACATACTTGAGAGAGATAGCTGTGCAAGAGGTGATCTATGACAAAGATGGACTTACAAATCCTGATGACATTCTGTGCGACACACAAATGTTCCGGAGGTTTGCACAGGCTGTACCAGCAGCACATGCCCATATATTCTCCTTCATGGGGTACTTTGATGATGATGCAAGACCAACTGTGAGGTAGCTTTCAAAGCACGACAGTATGGAGACGTAATCTCTGATTCCCATCAGTTCCACACCTCAGCCATTGAACAAATGACTGACAGAAAGAATAAGATGCCAAACAGATGGGGAGGTAAACTCCAGAATCTCCCTAGAGACAACTGGTCACATGTTGCAACCATTAAGAAGAGACGTCCTACTACAAGACAGCAGCGAGAGAGACAGGACCCACTGCGACGCCACCTGTGTGCTACATTATTTTAAAGAAGACATGAGAATCTGGGACAAGAGACCCACTGATATTCTCCAGATATGTGTGCAAAACCTACTAAACAGAACAAAGACAGGAAATGTTTTTTCCAAGAAGAAGGCTGCAGCAGTCATCACCGAGGATGGTGCATAAGCTTCTAATGTTCAATACTAGAGGTGTCTTGCCTCCAGCCAGGGGGAGGAGAGGGACAACAGAGTTTACTGGACTGTGTGGATTTGGTGGCCTGGCACATTAGAACCACAAAGTTATAAAGCCCTGGTGGACACTGGTGCACAGTGCACCCTAATGCCATCGAATCATAAAGGGACAGACTCGGTCACAGTTTATGGAGTGATGGAGGATCTCAAGAATTGACTGTTGTGGAGGCCGATGTGAGCTTCACTGGTAAGGAGTGGAAAATGCACCCTGTTGTGACTGGCCCAGATGCTCCGTGCATCCTGTGCATAGACTGTCTCAAAAAAGGATATTTCTGGGACCTTGAAGGGTACTGTGGGCCTTTGGTATAGCAGGTGTAGAGACTGAGGACACTGAACAGCTGCATACTTTGCCTGGCCTTTCAGATGACCCTTCTCTAGTGGGGTTGCTGAAGACTGAAGACCAACAGGTGCCAATTGCCACTTCAACAGTGCACAGACGACAATATAGCACCAACAGAGACTCTGATTCCCATTCATAAGCTTATCTGGCAATTGGAAAGTCAAGGAGTGATCAGCAGGACTCATTCACCCTTCAACAGTCCTATCTGGCCAGTGCAAAAGCCTGATGGCCAGTGGAGGCTGACTGTGGACTATTGTGGCCTGAATGGGGTTACACCACCACTCAGTGCTGCTGTGCAGGACATGCTAAAACTTCAGTACAAGCTTGGGTTGAAAGCAGCCAGGTGGTATGCCACTCTTGACATTGCTCATGCATATAATTGCCATCTTGGAAACGTGGTGGGATGATTCGCATGGTTGGAGTGCTGCAATGGATGGCTACAGGCTCTTTAGAAGGGGCAGGCAAGGCAAGAGAGGTGGTGGAGTGGCATTATATGTTGAGTGCTTTGACTGCCTAGAATTCAATGTTAGACACACCAAGGCAGAATGTGTATGGGTAAGGATAAAAGGGAAGGCCAATGAGGCTTAGATCCTAGTTGGAGTCTGCTACAGACCATCCGACCAGGATAAAGAGACTGATGAGATGTTTTTTCAACAACTCGGAGATATCTCATGTCCACTAGCCCTTGTGGGGGACTATAACTTACCAGATGTCTGCTGGAAGTACAACACAGCAGAAAGGGGCCAAGCCAGGAGGTTTCTGGAATGTATAGAAGATAACTTCCTGCTACAGCTGGTAAGTGAACCTACCAGGAGGTGGTAGGTGGACCTACTGTTCACAAACAGGGAAGGGCTGGTGGAAGATGTAGTGGTTGGAGGTTGCCTTGGGCACAGCGACCAGGATATGATAGAATTTTCAATATGTGGAGAAGTTAGGAGGGTTGTCAGCAAAACCTCTACCTTGGACTTCCGGAGGGCTGACTTTGGTCTCCTCAGGAGGCTGGTTCGGAGAGTCCCTTGGGAAGCAGCCCTCAAAAACAAAGGAGCCCAGGAAGGCTGGGCTTAATTTAAGAATGAAATTATGAAGGTGCAGGAGCAGGCTGTCCCAATGTGCTGAAAAAGGAGCCAGCAGGGAAAAAGGTCGGCCTGGTTGAGCAGGGAACTATTACAAGAATTCAAAAATAAAAGGAGTTTATCAACTTTGGAAAAAGGGGCAGGTGAATCAGGAAGCATTTAAGGATATTGTAAGGTCATGCAGAAAGAGAATTAGAGACGCAAAAGATCAGCTAGAACTTAAACTAGCCATCTCTGTAAAGGATGCTAAAAAAATGCTTTTATACATACATTAATAACAAAAGGAGGGTCAGGGAAAATCTTCATTCCTTATTGGATGAGGGGGGAAACTTAGTAACAGAGGACAAGGAAAAGGCTGAGGTGCTTAACACCTTCTTTGCCTCATTCTTTAACAAAAAGAATAGCTACCCTCAGGACAACTGGGCTCCTGAGATGGTAGACAGGGATGGGGAGCAGAATCCCCCTCCTGTAGTCCATGAGGAAGTAGTTAGGGACCTGCTGTGCCACTTAGATCCCAACAAGTCCATGGGTCCATATGGGATTCATCCTAGGGTGCTGAGGGAGCTGGCGGAAGAACTGGTTAAGCTGCTTTCAATCATTTATTACCAGTCCTGGCTGACTGGGGAGGTCCCAGATGACTGGAGGTTGACCAATGTGATGCCCATCCACAAGAAGGGCTGGAAGGAGGATCCAGGGAACTACAGGCCTGTCAGCCTGATCACGGTGCCTGGCAAGACTATGGAGCAGATCATCCTGAGTGCCATCAAGCGGCATGTAGAAGACAACCAGGGGATCAGGTCCAGCCAACATGAGTTTAGGAAAGGAAGGTCCTGCCTGACTAATCTCATCTCCTTCTATGTCTGGGTGACCCACCTAGTGGATGATGGGAAGGCTGTGGATGTGGTCTACCTTGACTTCAGCAAGGCCTTTGACACAGTCTCCCACAGCATCCTCTGGGAGAAACTAGCAATCCACAGCTTGGACAGGTGCACCCTTCACTGGGTCAAAAACTGGTTGGATGACTGGGCCCAGAGAGTGATGGTGAACGGAGCTGCATCCAGCTGGTGTCCGGTGACCAGCGGTGTCCCCCAGGGATCAGTACTGGGCCCAGTCCTATTCAACATCTTTATTGATGACCTGGATGTGGGGATTGAGTCCACCCTCAGTAAGTTTGCACATGACACCAAGCTGGGGGGAGGAGTGTCGATTTGCCGGAGGGTAGGAAGAAGCTGCAGGAGGACCTGGACAGGCTGGGTCGATGGGCTGAGGCCAATGGCATGAAATTCAACAAGACCAAGTGCTGAGTCCTGCACTTTGGCCACAATAACCCCATGCAATGCTACAGCCTGGGGGAAGAGTGGCTGGAGAGCAGCCCGGCAGAGAGGGACCTGGGAGTACTGTTTGACAACTGGTTGAACATGAGCCAGCAGTGTGCCCAGGTGGCCCGGAAGGCCAATGTCATCCTGGCTTGTATCAGGAATAGTGTGGCCAGTAGGAGTAGGGATGTAATTCTTCCCCTGCAGAGCACTGGTGAGGCCTCACCTCGAGTGCTGTGTCCAGTTCTGGGCCCCTCACTTCAAGAAGGATACTGAGGTGCTGGAGCAGGTCCAGAGGAGAGCAACAAGGCTGGTGAAAGGACTAGAGGGAAAGTCTTATAGAGATAGACTGAGGGAGGTGATGTTGTTCAGCCTGGAGAAGAGGAGATTCAGGGGGAACCTTATCACTCTCTTCAACTACCTGAAGGGTGGGTTGTACTCAAGTGGGGGCTGGGCTCTTTTTCCAGGCAACTAGCAACAAGAGAAGAGGGCATAACTTCAAGCTGCTCCAGGGGAGGTTTAGGTTAGATATTAGGAAGTACTTCCTCATGGAGAGGGTGATTAGACTGTGGAATGGACTTCCCAGGGAAGTGGTGGAGGCACCGTCCCTGGATGTGTTCATGGAAAGGCTGGATGTGGCATGTAGTGCCATGGTCTAGCCGGTGGTGGTGTTCGTCATAGGTTGGGCTTGATGATCTTAAAGGTCTTTTCCAGTCTTGGTGATTCAGTGATTCTGTGATTTTTCTCCATTCCTCTAGCACCAGAGTGCAGGCCAGTTTGCTTTCACCTGGAGGGGAGTCCAGTACACCTGGAATCAACTGCTCCAGGGGTGGAAACACAGCTCAACCATTTGCCATGGACTGATCCATGCTGCACTGGAGAAGGGTGGAGCTCCAGAACTCCTGCAGTACATCAACAACATCATTGTGTGGGGTGACTTGCCAGAAGAAGTCTTCGAGAAAGGTAAAAATATCATCCACATTCTACTGGATGCTGGTTTTGCTGTAAAAAGGAGCAGGGTCGAGGGACCTTCACGAGAGATCCAGTTCCTGGGAATCAAGTGGCAAGATGGTCGTCGCCAGATCCCAATGGATGTGATTAATAAAATAACAGCTATGGCCTCGCCATCAACTAGAA
Organism: Apus apus; assembly: GCF_020740795.1. Classification (NCBI taxonomy): domain Eukaryota; kingdom Metazoa; phylum Chordata; class Aves; order Apodiformes; family Apodidae; genus Apus; species Apus apus. The sequence continues at coordinate 8,603,321 of NC_067311.1, read as the reverse complement.
AGGACACTCAAACATTTTTAGGGACTGTTGGTTTCTGGAGAATGCATATTCCATGTTACAGTGAAATGGTGAAACCTCTCAATGAGGTGACTCAAATGAAGAGTGACTTTAAATGGGGTCCTGACCAACAGAAAGCTTTTGAGCAGATTAAAAAGGAGATTGTGCAAGCAATGGCCCCTGGACCAGTTCCAACAGGGCCAGACATCAAAAATGTGCTCTACGCTGCAGCCAGACACAACGGTCCTAAACTGGAGCCTCTGGCAGAAAGCACCAGGGGAGACTCGAGGCAACCCTTGGGATTCTTGAGCTGGAGTTACAGAGGTTCCGAGGCCAACTACAGAACAACTGAGAAGGAGATACTTGCAGCATACGAAGGAGTTAGAGCTGATTTGGAAGTGATCGGCACTGAAGCGCAACACCTCCAGCGGCCGAGATGACCAGTACTGAGCTTCATGTTCCAGAGTAACCTTTGTCCTATCCATCATGCCACCGATGTGACTTGGAGTAAATAGACTGCTTTAATTACCCAGTGAGCTTGAATAGGAAGGCCTAAATGACCAGGTATTGTAGAAGCAATTACAAACTGGCTAGAAGGCACACATTTTGGAATGCCACCACAAGAGGTGGTGAGACAGGCTCAGAAAGTTCCACCATATGATCATCTACCTGAAACTGAGAAACAAATTGCTCTTTTCACCGATGGCTCCTGTCGTCTTGTAGGGAACTGCCGGAAGTGGAAAGCTGCTGTGTGCAGTCCTACAAAACTAGTTGCACAAGAAGCTGAAGGAGAAGGAGAATTGAGTCAGTTTGCAGAGGTAAAAGCCATCCAGCTGGCGTTGGACACTGCTGAGCGAGAGGGGTGGCCGAGACTATCTCTACACTGACTCATGGATGGCAGCAAATGCCTTGTGGGGTTGGCTAAAGCAGTGGCAGCAGATCAACTGGCAGCAAAAAGGTAAACCTATTTGGGTTGCTGACGTGTGGAAAGGCATTGCAGCTGGGATAGAGAAACTGGTTGTAAAAGTCTGTTATGTAAATGCACACGTGCCTCTGAGTCGAGCCACTGAGGAACATCGTCAAAACCAAGGAGCAGATGAAGCTGCTCAAGTGTTCCAAATAGACTTAGACTGGGAACATAAGGGTGAGCTCTTTCTCCCTCGATGGGCCCATGACACTTCAGGTCATCAGGGCAGAGGTGCAATGTACAGATGGTTAAGCACCCACCGAGGGGTGGACCATGGATGCTATTGCGCTGGTTATCCATGACTGTGAAATGTGCACTATAATTAAGCAGGCTAAACGATTGAAACCTTTGTGGTATGAGGGGAGGTGGTCAATGTACAGGTATGGGGAGGCCTGGCAAATTGACTACATCACACTGCCTCAGACCCGCCAGGGGAAGCGCTATGTGCTTACAATGGTGGAAACTAGTACAGGATGATTGGAAACATATCCTGTGCCTCTTGCCACAGACAGGAATATTATCCTGGGCCTTGAGAAGCAAGTCTTGTGGAGACATGGCACTCCAGGAAGAATTGTGTCAGACAATGGGACTCATTTCAAAAACAGTCTTGTCAGTGACTGGGCTAAAGAGCATGGTATTGAGTGGATCTACCATATCCCATACTATGCACAAGCCTCAGGGAAAATTGAAAGGTACAATGGTCTGTTAAAAGGTACCCTGAAGGCAATGGGTGGTGGAACTCTCAAAAACTGGGACAAAAATTTGGCAAAGGACAACGGGTTAGTTAATACCGGGGGATCCATCAATCGGGCTGGTCCTGCTCAGTCAGACCTTCTACATACTGCAGATGGGGATAAAGTCCCTGTGCTATGTGAAAGAAACCTGCTGGGTAAAAGTGTTTGGGTTTATCCTGCTTCAGGCAAAGGTAAACCTGCCTGGGGTGTTGCTTTTGCTCAGGGACCTGAACATACCTGGTGTGTGATGATGGAGGATGGTGAAGTACAATGTGTACCTCAAGGTAATCGGACTATGAGGGAGAATACTTAATTTGTCAGCTGGTAAAATATAGAGCCTATATGTAATATATGGTATAGAATAAGGGGTGGAATGTCTTGGTTTGAGCCAGGATGAAGCCACTTTTCCTTTTACTGATTTTTTTTTTCCTTCAGGAAGCTCTCTTTTAACTAGTAGCAAAGTGTTCCAGCTAGGACTGATAACAAATGCTGAAATGTATGCTATTGGTAGGACTTCAAGGTCACATCTTTACCCTGCCATCTCATAGACTACGGGGAGATCTATGACCCCCCTGTAGGAGGCTAAGTTCGACAGACAGCAAAATTGGCCAGAAGTATTCCATTCCACATATCTACGTAAGCTCAGAGGAAGGTCAGAGATCACAGAAGACAACTTCCTTCCTGCTTCTTCTTCCCTTCTCTTCTGTCCATGGCCGGCATCCAGGGATGACTTGGTCCATCCATCACCGTTGACCCCTGAGCTCAAGCTCTCCTGACCCTCCTAACTGCACTCTCTCTGGCACCCATCCGGGACTTTTCGGGACTGTTCGCAGCTAAGGAGAGTGCTGTGGGATTTGCTGGGGTGGGGGGAGGCAATAGGGGTTTTGCACATTTCCTGAACACACGTATATGTATAATTATATATCTTTTATTGCATTATTAGTGTTTAATTAAAGCTGTGTCATTTCGTTTTCAATCCAGATCATCTCTCTCCTTCCCTACCTGGGTGGGAGGGGGAGGGGATTGAGAGCATTGTTGTTGATCCTGAGTCAAACTGTGACAGCCTATTCTATCACATACTCATTGCCATAATTAACGTCTTCTGACCAAAGGAATTTTATAGATTAACAATAAGTGAGAGACATTTGCAGAGCCTGGATTTTCACAAACAAGATCAAGCCCTCTTAAGATTAGCCGACAAAAAGGCAGTAGCCCTTGAGAAGCATTTCGGAACATACCTACTTCTGTTGCACATGTTACCAACCACCTCACCATTTCCCGCCGTCGCCAATTCAGTGTTGACAGTGTCATTCTCATCACCTATAAAAATAACACAAACAAAATACAAATTAATATTATTGAAAAACCAATACAATATATAAATGAAGATTTAAGTTACTCAGATATACTGAGGATCAAAATGGCAGCCTTTTGCCCTCTCCACTCTGTTATCACTTTTTAGCTGATATGTCAAAAGACAAATGCTGCTCAGCTATCCTAGAAGAGCATACAGAGTAATTCCAACTGCAGGTCCTTCAAGGTTAGAGGAGCAACTCTGTTTTATTCAGGGAGAAGGAAAAAAACCCCAAAAAACAAACAAAAACATCCCCTCCAACCCCCCCCTCCCCAAACTAACAAAAAAGCCTAACCAATTATCAATTATTCAAATTAAATTATATTGTGTCTCCTTCCTCTGTGTATTTTAGTCTTCAAAGTGGAAACACATCAACTCTTGTTGGGCAAACTAACCCATCTAATTTTTTCCCCATCTGCATTTTTTTAATTGATTTCAACAATACAGATGGGAGTTAGAGTGTACTGTTATTTGACTGGCTCCTTATGCTGCAAGGACTTCCAGATATATCCAGATATTATTAGTAAGTCCATAGTGGTGATTTCTCTCTCTGAACAAGGAGTCCCTGCAAAGACATTCTACTGTAAAACCATCAGAATCATAAAAAAAGGACTTTAAGCTCTGATTACAGTGCCCATATTTTACATTGCTTGCAGTTATTGCCTATGTTGTTTCTCAAAACATGGGCAAATATGTTTTTGCAGTAAAACAAACACTGCATGGAAATTGCATGGAAAGCTTGTTTCAGCTAACTGGACAGACCCCACAGACATCTAAAGAAAACAAGTAGTTTTCCTGTTATAATATCCATGATCATGTTACTATTTGCAGCAATTAAACAATAATAGGTCAATGAGAGCTTTCAGCAATGATCTTTACATACTAACTCATAAAATGCACTCACAAAACAGATTGGAGTCAGCAGCATTTGTAAGAGGGTTCTCAACCCAATATCCCCCCCAATCCTAAGGTGACTTCAAAGTGGCATGTAGCCTTCTGTCTTATTTGTTACTCCTGCCACCTCCTTTAGTCCTAAGCTGTAGATAGAATAATTAAGAGGATGGAAAGACTGCTGAGGAGCACAAATGCACAGATGATTTTTAAGTCTGGTTATAAACAATTATCAGTGATTCCATGCTGCCCTGCAAACGTGCACACCTTGGGAGCTTGGTGACTAGTTGTACATCACCTAAACTTACAGCATAAGGCCAGCTTTGTTGGCCTCAGACATTGTGGTATCATTTCAACAAAACAGGAATTTAAGTGCTAGGTTGGAGAACAGCATTTTGAGAGAAAGCAAATTGATCTGTGAGGAGCAACCTAAATCTTTTTAAAATATGAAAATATGGCTAACAAATTATGGAACCAGCCTTTGCATGAAGTCTTTCTGGAAGAAAAACAGGCATTCCCATTCCCAAGTCAAAATGCTTTGGAGTGCAAGTATCTGTCCTATTCTCTCCATCGAAGAGAAAGAGTCTAGGTGACTTCCTGTATCAATGCACATACAAATTGAAAACTAACACTCTCCCAATATCCAAGATGAATTCTCAGCTTTCCCCAAGTAGAGTGAATCCAAGAGGAAATACAGGGTTATGGACTAAATTCTGCTACTGGTGAGGAAGGGGAGGAGGTAAAAAAAATAATGGTGTGAATGACTACTACTCTCAAAGTCTTCTCTGATGACTTCCCTCATTGTGGTGGTCTGTAAAAGGATCATCAGTCACAAGAGCCTTCAGCATGCATCGTGGGTATAATAGCAGCTTCAGTGTAGGCAGTCCTAACTTGAGAGCAAAACACAATACTATATCTAGTTTCTTGACCTGGAAATGTATCTTACATGGAACTAATCAGGAATTAGGTACCTTTCATTTGATTAAACCGACAAGCTGAGAGCACTAAGAGAGGAGCCCTTTACTGACGATAAAAAAACCTCAAGGATTTCAAATAAATCTTGAACAAGGAGGAACTGAAGTTAATTTGTACTGTAGCCCATGTAGCCAAAGAATTATTTCACTTCTGCCCCATACATTCTTGAGCCACCTCTTCCTAAAAGGATGTTCCAGATCTGTCCAAGTTCTATCCAAGATCTGTGCTATCAATTGAAGAGAACTTCTCAACAGGTTAATAATGTCTGAAAATGACAAGAAGCCCCTGGGTATTACATAGCTTATCTGAAAGCCAAGCTCTCTTCCACAGAGAACAGGACTTTGTCCTGATGGCATTTTTATTTTTTTAATTAAGAATTTCTTAGTCTAGAGGAACAGAAGAACTCACTACCCTTAAGAGATGCAAGAAATAGCCAACCAACCATTAGCTCCTGTGCCAATGTGAAATCTCTTCATCATGCACATTGGAAGGAGGTTTATTTATTTACAGGCTTTCAGGGAAAGGACACTACTTGCCAAATACGCATCGAGTGACCACCTGCACTAACTTGCTCAGCAGTCCTGCCAGCAGTAACTGTCTGCATGTGTGTGGTAATACTTACTTACATTGATGTAGCATACAACAGACAAAAGGAAGAATAGAAGCCCCTCCTGTACCTGCAGATCTTACTGCCTCTGTGCCAGTAAGGTTCTGAATGACAGAATACACCTAGGGTGCTCCATGCCCATTTGGCCACGCTTATGACCTCTTTCCATAGCTAGTTTAAATGCTTTCCCTCTGCTGAGTCACATAACACATGCTGCCATTGGAAATAGGGAAAAAGAACCCAGAAGTCCATAAATTACTCCCAAATCTAGAACAATATAAGAGGCTTTTCTGTCGCAGAAATCCCAGTGACAAAGTTGTGAAATTGCTGGTATAATCTCCTCAGCCCAATCACTCCAACTTGTCATTGTTGTAGCTGAAAGGCAGAACAGTATACCTGTGAGGACACTGTTGTTCAGTTTGCCACATGAGGACAGTTTTATAGGGCACATAAATGTCATAAGCAGTCAGTTACTAGATAGTGATTATAGACAATCTAATTGCCATTAGGTCATTGGGCAGGAGAGAGGAAAGCATATGTAAGGCCACTGAAGACAGTGCTGGCACTGTGAGGCTTTTACAGGAAAGAACATTACTGTAGAAATCTATACAGCTGTGAGCTACTACTAGAAAACTGCTCTGCATCTTTCTTCTGGAAAGCAAACTACCTGAAAACACCTTAGTAAGCTTGGGACAGACATTGAACGTATTCTACACCTGTTTATTCCAAATGCTGGATTTAGGAGAAAGTACAAGTTCATGATATTCCTTACACTAGATCTTACTGAAGACATTCTGATGACACCATCATCCACACAGGCGTATCCATGAACACAGTGATATCCAAAGTGTACTGCTGCCACTGAATGACACTTGGTGAATGCTTGGGGTAACACATTCAATAGTCAATCATAAGGATCTTTCTCAAGAAAACAAACATTTAAGGCAGAAACATGCCAAGATGTGAAAAAAAAAAGCAGACTTCCACAGCAAACTTGGGAATAAGAAAGGCTAACAAAGCACACAATCTCAGCTTTCTGAGTAAAGACTTTAGCTTCTAAAAGTCTAGAATAAGCAAATAGTACCTTTCTTTGACATAAGAAGCAATTGGGATAATATAATTTCCCCAGAAGCCTTTGGAACTCTGTTTACTGAAGCAAAGTATTAAATGGTTTTCTGATCTTTGCATTTTGTTTGTTTGTTGTTTTTAAGAACTCCCTGAATAGGGATGAACAGATTTATTTTTGTTGAAATGAACCATGTAAACTCCAAGATTCATCAGTGTAAAACAATATTACTCCAGATACCTAAAAACTTAGTTGTTTCCTTTTAGTTTGTAAAGTCTCTCCTAGGAGTGTTGTCCTGGTTTGAGCCAGGATGAAGCCAGTTTTTCTTTTGATGATTCCTTTTTTCATTTCAGTGAGCTTTCTTCAACTAGCAACTGCTCTGCCGGCTCAGACACTACGGGGGGATCTGTGGCCCCCCCGTGGGAGGCTGGGTTAGACGAACAGCAAAACTGGCCAGAGATATTCCATTCCATATATCTATGTAGGCTCGGGGGAAGGTCGGAGATGACAGAAGAAAACTTCCTTCCTTCCTGCTTCACTCTCTCGCCGCTTCGCTTCGCCTCTCTGTCTGCCTTCCTTCTTCTCTCTCTCTCTCTTTCTTTTGTTCGTGGCCGGCATCTGGGAAAACACCATCTGCCCATCATCGTCGACCCGTCGACCTCAAGCCCTCCTGACCCTCGTAACTCTCTGCCTTTCTCCAGGAGCAGCTTCGGGATTCCTCAAAATTGTCTCATCTGAGGGAAGTGCTGTGGGAGTTGTTGGGGGTGGGGGGAGGCAAGAGGCTTCTACCCACACCTTTGTATAATCACATATATACTCTCATATCACATATTAGTATTCTAAATAAAGCTGCATGGTTCAGTTTTCAATCTAGCCAAGTCTCTCTCTCTTTTTTTCTCTCTCTCCTTCCCTACCTGGGTGGGAGGGGGAGGGGAACGAGAGCATTGTTGTCAAACTGAGTCAAACGTTGACAACAATTAATTGGCGCCCAACGTGGGGCACGAATTTTAAGGCCAGATTACAAATTCCATCTCTGATGGGAGAAATCCCTCACATAGCAATGGCAAGCAATTTTGCAGAATTTCCTGATGGATTGAAAACTGAACAGACATTTGCTGCAATGAATCTACTGGATTTTCTTTCAAGCCTGCAGCTGTACATGTGGTATGCAGCCGAGAGCATTTTGCTTTTTGTGGCTGCTCTTGTGATCGTTTTATGGTTTATTGATAGAACTGTAGCCATTATCATCCGTATAATCACTGGCTTGGTCATTTTAGGGATTATGATACTGTTCTTTATGGGGGCACTGTATATGTACAGCCACAGTACAAGTTCTAGCTGGTCCAACTTTAAACCTCTATTTTCTTTCAAGTTGAATCTCCTAGCTTTTGATCTGAATAGCATTGTCACAGTAGGGATGTTTTTGCTGAATGTTTATAATGTAATGTGGATGCGTAGGGCCAGCTGCTGTTTTGCTCACTGCCATTCCCCCACAGGCAATGTTGCTGCCACTGCTGCTGCCAACACCACTGCTGCCAATACCACCACTCCTACTGCTACAAAAACAACTGCTCCTACAGAGATAGAGCCCGATCCATCACAAATCAGGCTAGTTGATCCTGTGACCAGGAGCAAGGCAAAGGCAAAGCGCTCCACCCTTTTCACCCGCTCCCGTCTGAGATATCCAGAGTTCCTTAAAGCAGCAGAAGGTGAGGGTGAGGAAGAAGAGGATTCTAATACAGTTGATGGAGCGGGTGCCTCTCAGACAGATAAAAAACCAGGCCACTCTCAAACAGATAAAGCGACAGCAGGCCCTCCTCAATCAGATGACAACGACAATGACGACGACGACCTTTTCTATCCTCACTCTATGAAAGAACTGCGCCTCATGAGAAAGGACTTTACCTGCATTGAGGGTGAGGGAATTCTTCCATGGTTGCTCTGATGCTTTGATAGTGGTGCTGAAACCCACAACATGGACGAGAAAGAAGCCAAGCAGTTGGGATCCCTGGCCAGAGATGCTGGTATTGACAGAGCACTTAGTAATAAGGTGGGAACTACCACCCTGTGGGACCGACTTCTTTCAGCTGTGAGAGAGAGATACCCCCACAAGGGTGACATTGAATGGCACTGGAGCAGAACACCCACTCTTGAGAAAGCCATCACATACTTGAGAGAAATAGCTGTGAGAGAAGTTATCTATGATAAAGATGGACTTACAAATCCTGATGATGTTGAGTGTGACACACCGATGTTCCGGAGATTTGCTCAGGCTGTACCAGCAGCACATGCCCATATATTCTCCTTTATGGGATGCTTTGATGATGACGGCATAAGACCAACTGTGTGTGAGGTGGCTTTCAAAGCACGAGAGTATGGAGACATCATCTCTGATTCCCTTCAGTTCCAAACCTCAGCCATTGAAAATGTGACTGACAGAAAGAATAGGATGCCAAATGGATGGGGAAGTAAACCCCAGATTCTCCCTAGAGACGATGGGCCACGTGTTGCAGTCATTAATAAGAGACGTCCTGCTACGAGACAGCAGCGAGGAAGACAGGACTCACTGCGATGCCACCTGTGGTCTCTCTTGAAAAATCATTTTAAAGAGGACATGAGAATCTGGGACCAGAAACCCACTGATATTCTCCAGTTGTGTGTGCAAGAGCTACTAAAAAGAACAAAACCAGGAGATGGTTCTTCCAAGAGGAAGGTTGCATCGGTCAATAATCAGGATGGTTCATCGAGTTCTAATGCTCAGCCCTAGAGATGCCCTGCCTCCGGCCAGGAGGAGGAGAGGGATAACCGAGTTTATTGGACTGTGTGGGTTAGATGGCCTGGCACATCAGAACCACAAAGATATAGAGCTTTGGTGGACACGGGTGCACAGTGCACACTGGTCCCGTCGAATCATGAGGGAACAGACTCCGTCACTATCTCTGGAGTGACAGGAGGCTTTCAACAGCTGACTGTTGTGGAGGCTGATGTGAGCCTTACTGGTGAGGAGTGGCAGATGCACCCTATAGTGACTGGCCCAGATGCTCCGTGCATCCTTGGTAAAGATTATCTTAGGAAAGGATACTTCCGTGACCCGAAAGGGTACTGGTGGGCCTTTGGTATAGCGGCTGTAGAGATTGAGGATACTGAACAGCTGTGTACTTTGTCTGGCCTTTCAGATGACCCTTCTGTAGTGGGGTTGGCTAAAGCAGTGGCAGCAGAACAACTGGCAGCGAAAGGGTAAACCTATTTGGGTTGCTGACCTCTGGAAGGACATTGCAGCTCAAATAGAGAAATTGGTGGTAAAAGTACGTCATGTAGATGCACACGTACCTCTGAGTCGAGCCACTGAGGAACATCAACACAACCAACGAGCAGATGAGGCTGCTCAAGTGTTCCAAGTAGACTTAGACCGGGAACACAAGGGTGAGCTCTTTCTAGCTCGATGGGCCCATGATGCTTCAGGTCATCAGGGCAGAGACGCAACATACAAATGGGCTCGTGATCGAGGGGTGGATCCAACCATGAGCACTATTATGCAGGTGATCCACGATTGTGAGACGTGTGCTGCAATTAAACAGGCAAGATGGTTGAAACCTTTGTGGTATGAGGGGAGGTGGTCAAAGTACAGGTTTGGGGAGGCCTGGCAAGTTGACTACATCACACTGCCTCAGAGCCGCCAGGGGAAGCGCTATGTGCTTACAATGGTGGAAACTAGTACAGGATGGTTGGAGGCATATCCTGTGCCTCATGCCACAGCCAGGAATACTATCCTGGGTCTTGAAAGGCAAATTCTGTGGAGACATGGTACTCCAGAGAGAATTGAATCAGAAAATGGGACCCATTTCAAAAATAGTCTTGTTACTGATTGGGCTAAAGAGCATGGTATTGAGTGAATCTACCATATCCCATACTATGCACAAGCCTCAGGGAAAGTTGAAAGGTATAATGGTCTGTTGAAAGCTACCCTAAAGGCAATGGGGGGTAGAACTTTCAAAAACTGGGATAAAAATTTGGCAAAGGCCACCTGGTTAGTTAATACCAGAGGATCCATCAATCAGGCTGGGGCTGCTCAATCAGACCTTTTGCATACTACAGATGGGGATAAAGTCCCTGTGGTATGTGAAAGAAACTTGTTGGGTAAAAGTGTCTGGGTCTATCCTGTTTCAGGCAAAGGTAAACCTGTCCGGGGTATTGCTTTTGCTCAGGGACCTGGACATACTTGGTGTGTAATGATGGAGGATGGTGAGGTACAATATGTACCTCAGGGTAATTTGACGTTGGGAGAGAACTCTTGATTTAGCAACTGGTAAGGTATAGAGCCTGTACGTAATGTATGGTATGGAATAAGGGGTGGAATGTCCTGGTTTGAGCCAGGATGAAGCCAGTTTTTCTTTTGCTGATTCCTTTTTTCATTTCAGTGAGCTTTCTTCAACTAGCAACTGCGTGTTCTGCTAGGTTGATAAGACACTGGAATGTTTTTGTAATTGCTGGGCCCTCAAGGTCATGCCTTTGCTCTGCCGGCTCAGGCACTGTGGGGGGATCTGTGGCCCCCCCGTGGGAGGCTGGGTTAGATGAACAGGAAAACTGGCCAGAGATATTCCATCCCATATATCTACGTAGGCTCGGGGGAAGGTCGGAGATAACAGAAGAAAACTTCCTTCCTTCCTGCCTCGCTCTCTCGCTGCTTCGCTTCGCCTCTCTGTCTGCCTTCCTTCTCTCTCTCTCTCTCTCTTTCTTTTGTTCGTGGCCGGCGTCTGGGAAAACACCATCTGCCCATCATCGTCAACCCATCAACCTCCAGCCCTCCTGACCCTCGTAACTCTCTGCCTTTCTCCAGGAGCAGCTTCGGGATTCCTCAAAATTGTCTCGTCTGAGGGAAGTGCTGTGGGAGTTGCTGGGGGTGGGGGGAGGCAAGAGGCTTCTACCCACACCTTTGTATAATCACATATATATATATACATATATACTCTCATATCACATATTAGTATTCTAAATAAAGCTGCACGGTTCAGTTTTCAATCTAGCCAAGTCTCTCTCTCTTTTTTTCTCTCTCTCCTTCCCTACCTGGGTGGGAGGGGGAGGGGATCGAGAGCATTGTTGTCAAACTGAGTCAAACATTGACAGCCACCTTTGGAAGAAGGGGCAGGCTCTGTGTTTACCAGTCAACTGCACTTTACATCAGAAAATACAATCTAAAAATTCCAGACAGAGCCCAAAGAGGGTATGGTTCTCAGGGATTTAAAGAGCTGTACCCACCAACACAGGGTCAAATTCCTGTCTTCTACTGTAGTAATAATGAACAGGGGAAATACCTGAAGGCCCAACTCCAGAGAAACTTTCAGAAGAGTGATATCTGGCAAGTTGTCCATGAGCGTTGCTATTTTAAATGCATCCTGGGCAAGTCTGAAGATGTGTGATGAGGAGTGGATATTTTTCTGGATGGATTCTAACACTGTTTCCAGCCTCTGAACATCACCTGCAAGGTGTAAACAGAATCACCAAAACAGAACAAGCTCCCAAAACATCCTGAGATGCATTATAATTGAGCCTGCCATTGTTATGCAATAGTATGATGTTTCAGTTATACACGTTTTGGTTTTTATAAACCTTCCATAATTAAATCACATGAATGAAAGATACAAGACAGCACAAATTCCTCTAGTGTCTGATGGTGTTAGTGTAGTACATACCAAAAGTCATCCTGATTTGTGAATTTTAAAAGTGATTTGTCCACTTCTGGGTTTAACAGTCTATATCATGTGTAAGAAGAAAAAAAAAGCTGTCTCATCAGCTGTCTGAAATCAAGCCCATCTGGCTTTTATAATCTGTTTATTCCATGCAATATTAAAAACATACATTTATTTGAATAAGTAACTGACAGCAATGTACCTTTGGCCGCTGTTAGCATGGTCGATGCCAGCTCACACTGCTGGGATTCGATGTGACTTAGAGTGAACCAGCGGGGATACCGGTTTGGAACAACTGATGCAATGTGGTGTGGGCGAGACACGTCTCCCGAAGGAGCTGTAGATTCCAAAACTAACAACCTGAAATAAGGAAGAAATCCTCTTTAATTAAATAATGATTATATTAAATATTATATTAGGTTACTCATAAGCAAAGCAAAAGCTGCAAGAACACTTGACCATTTTTATGAAATGTGCAGTTTGGGGTATAAAGATATTGAAAAACCACTTCTTGTGGAACCTTAAAAGTCCATTTGCCAAACTTGCCTACATCAGCAGACATCTGCAGGAATTCACAGGACAATTAAGCTGTCCATTAGCCAAGGCAGCAGAGACGTTCTGCATCATCCATAGAATTGAAACTTTTTTCCCCTGCCCCATTTCAGTCTTTGAACCACAGCCCTCAGGAAGGAAAGTGGAGTAGTTCTCCATCATACTGAGAACATGTAAATATTTTCCAATATTTGGAATATATTTCTTTACTTGCAGATGCTCAAAGTAAGGGAGAGGGATATTCAACAAGTCATTTCTGACTTTACAATAAATTCAGACATACCAAAAAGGACATTTTGCTGTTCAAATATCAACTACTTTTTTAAGTCTTTAAACTCTAGCCTACTAACATTTGATAATGTGCATGCTAATATGAAAAAAAGACTTCCCTAGTACCATTGAGACACCTCTTCATATAGCTTTGCATACGTAAGAATAAAATACGTCATAGAATCATGGAATGGTTTGGGTTGGACCCTAAAGATCATCAAGCTACAACTCCCCTACCATGGACAGGGACACCTCCCACTAGACCAGGTTGCTCAAAGCTCCATCCAACATGGCCTTTAATACTTCCAGGGAGAGGGCATCCACAACTTTTCTGGGTAACCTGATCCAGTGTCTCGCCACCCTCACAGTGAAGAATTTCTTCCTGATGTCTAACCTAAATCTACCTCCTTTCAGTTTGAAACCATTCCTCCTCATCCTATCGCTATACGCCCTTGCAAAAAGTCCCTCTCCAGCTTTCCTGTAGGTCAGCTGATTTTTTCCAAGCACAGAGAGAAAAAAGAGATGCATTAAATAGTTTCAACAAACAGAGAACATCCCAAGTACATAATGCAAAAAGGATTATTAGGTCATGAGAAACAGTAAAGAGACAAAGAGCATGACAGAAAGAGGATATTTGGGGGAAATATTTTGTCACTTTGAATTTCATTGCTTCTATGTTCCTTTGCTGTGAAAATAAATGCTGTTGTGAATTGGTGCCTTTCATGCAATTTTGGCAAGATAAGGGAACATCATAACTAGCACAATCAAATTTAGCATTCTTCATTTTTTTCCCTTTAAAACATCTACTATTTAGCTAGGTTTCAGCAAATCTACTTAAACATTACCATTAAAGTCTGACTCCCAAAGCCTGGGTTGAAATTCAGGCTTAACAAGGGGTCAGCCAAACTAAGCCAAACATTCAAGTTCAGATTCTAAGTGAACAGTCAACTAGGTCACCACAGATCCACATTCTCCAAGGCTCTACTCCATATGTTTCAGTGTTGCAAGCAGAGAACTATAGAGATAAATGACCATCAAGGATAGCACACCCTGTCCTTGCAGACCCAAGGTGCATGCATGAAAGGCCTTATGATCTCAGCTTTTATTGATTTCACACTAAGTGTTCTGCACACTAAAAGAGGATTTAAAAAAAAAAAAAGAAAGAAACAGCAACAGATGATTTTTAATACAGAGGCAAAATATTCCAGATTTGTCATAATGGGCTAATGACCTGTGTAGACTTGTGTGTAGACTGACACAAAACACATATCTGGAGAGCAACTAGCTCTAGTCTTGGGAAGTTAACTTTTTTGATAAATGTTCAAGTGAAGAAAGAAATACGCTCCACTTCTAAAAGGATGAGCAACCACACAGATTTCATCCATGCCATGGAGGAAGGGATGCTCAAATTTCCTTCCTCTGATTCATTCCACCTCACAAACATGAGACAGACATTCAATCTTAATGTTTACTTTCATCTTTCCCCTCCTCAAAGCAACATTTAGTTTTAATTAGTTTTTAATTTGGTTTGTATCAGGAGTGCTTTGTACACCAAACTATCACTTTGATGTGAATGGAAAGAGTAACCAACCTTTATGTGAAATTATGAGAAATTTTGAGGAATGCAGACAAATATGGAATAGAAAGTGTCTGCATCTGCCATCATCATAGTTCAAGACAGCAGTCCACATTTCTTAAGAGTGCCAAATTTATATTAAAAAAATTAAAAATAGAAAGCTTGAACTCTCATCAACCTTTTAATGTGATGCCAAGAGAGCTATGGAGAACAGCCCTGATTATGCTGATGTCTCCGGTGATTTTACCAGATGGAAACAAACAGAAAACTTTTTCTTATACTGGTCTGTTTGAGAAGTAACTTCTTTTGCTGAGATGGCAGTTCTGTAGAGAACTAGAGATTTGATCATTTGGGTCTTTCAGTGCCTTGCTTGTTTCTCCAGTCAAGAAAGGAAACTTCCAGAAAATAAGTTTTCAGTTATGATTTGTTTCTGGGGAAAGCCCAAATCTTTCTTCAAGAGGAATGGCATGCTGCTGTCACATTCACTATGTCTATTTCAGTCTTTCAATGTGGTCTCAGTAGTTTAGTTTAAGGAGGAAAACTCCACACAATCTCTGAGAAACACTTTAAGGTAGTGGCTGGAATGAAATACAAGGACACAACTCTACTTTATAAAAATTATCTTTTTTTCTTAACCCCCCCCCCCAACCAAACAAAAAAACAACCCCCAAAAAATCCAACCACACAAAAACACACACCACTCATTTTGTACTATCTTGCTGATCTGGTATGACCAGGGTTATTGATGCACTTAACTTGCAATGAAAGAAAAGGGGTGTACTGTAGATGGCTCCAGCATCTGCTTATAAGACTGAATGTTCTCAACAGTTTATCAGTAATGCACTTGTCTTTTCAATCTATTTCCTTTCAGGCATGTATATTTCTTAGACTCCTTCCTTAAGATCTACCATTAGACACTCTTGGAGGCAAAAAACCCCAAACAGACTAAGCAGACTTTTTGCCTGACCTGATAGTAGCTATGTTTTGTTCTTATGCATGCCCTCTCATTTAGTACTTTGAACACAGGATTATTTCCTCCCCATTTAGCTTTCTGGAGAAACTAGCTCCAGAATACACATCTCTGAACCACTGGGACACAACCTGTCTGATGAAGTTAATGCTACTTATATGAATAGTGTGTCCTTCAGTCATTGTGCAATCATTCTTGATAATAAAGACCAGGAAAACCCACAACTTTTTTTTTTTTTTATTAAGCCTAGGACTTGATTGCTCTTAGTATTCAGTTGAGACTATTCTTTGTCAACCATCATTTACTACAAGTTCTTGACAGCAACCAGACAATCCAGATGGGACCAGTTTCGTCAATGCACTGTACATGGACAACATAGATTTATCGCTGATCATTTAGGCCCTTGGAACTTCCATTAGAAGGTGTGAGAGACCAGACCTCCGGACCTACTTTGGGAAATGGTATCGAAACCCCGTTGTAGCCCCTGCTCTTATGCATCCCAAAAGGCCTGCCTGGGAGGATGGAGACTGCAGTAATGGCCTGCATATGGCCTCGGGCCTGCATAGATGAGATAACGACAAAGATTGAGATAACGACAATGATCGAGGGGTGTAGGTCCACTCCAGCTGCTCACACATGTATGGTTCAATCACACGTACTCATTGTGAAATCTAGTTTCTAGGCCTATAAAATAGGGGGCTGCAATGGTGGGCTTTGGGAGATGCATCAACACTAACCATCGACACCGACCCTCCCCTGTTGGCTGGACCAATGATGCTGAATCCAGGACCAGTGATTTTCCTGTCCTCTTTATCTCTCTCTCTTTATCTCTCTCTTTCTCCACCCTCTCACCTTTTTCTTCTCATCCCCTTTTCCTTACTTAATATATATATGCGGGTGGTTTTGTTTAGGTTGTTCAGTATTAACTCATAGTAGTGTAATAAATGTGTTATTTGTTATAAGCAGACCTTGTGTGTCGCTGCACCTTAAGCTGATCAAGGGGTATTGGACAGTTGAGCTTTTACTCGGACCATAATACATTTGCTCTCTCTGGGAAAAGACCAGGTCTGAGACACACCAGAAGGCTGTGCTGCCATTCAGAGAGACCTAGACAGGCTGGAGAGTTGGGCAGAGAGAAACTTGATGAAATTCAACAATGGCAAGTGTAGAGTCTTGCATCTGGAAAAGAACAACCCCATGTACCAGTACAGGTTGGGGGCTGACCTGCTGGAGAGCAGTGTAGGAGAAAGGGACCTGGGGGTCCTGGTGGACAGGAGGATGACCATGAGCCAGCAATGTGCCCTTGTGGCTAAGAAGGCCAATGGCATCCTGGGGTGCATTAGAAAGGGTGTGGTTAGTAGGTCAAGAGAGGTTCTCCTCCCCCTCTATTCTGCCTTGGTGAGGCCGCATCTGGAATATTGTGTCCAGTTCTGGGCCCCTCAGTTCAGGAAGGACAGGGAACTGCTGGAAAGAGTCCAGCGCAGAGCCACAAAGATGATTAAGGGAGTGGAACATCTCCCTTATGAGGAAAGGCTGAGGGAGCTGGGTCTCTTTAGCTTGGAGAAAAGGAGACTGAGGGGTGACCTCATCAATGTTTACAAATATGTTAAGGGGGAGTGTCAGGATGATGGAGCCAAGCTTTTTTCAGTGATGTCCAGTGATAGGACAAGGGGCAATGGATGCAAACTGGAGCATAGGAGGTTCCATGTGAATATCAGGAAGAACTTCTTTACTGTGAGAGTGACAGAGCACTGGAACAGGCTGCCCAGAGAGGTTGTGGAGTCTCCTTCGCTGGAGACATTCAAAACCCGCCTGGACGCATTCCTGTGTGATGTGCTCTAGGTGATCCTGCCCTGGCAGGGGGGTTGGACTAGATGATGTTTTGTGGTCCCTTCCAATCCCTAGGATTCTGTGATTCTGTGAGAGAAGGATTTTGAGCCCAGCCGCACCTAGGCTCCTCTCTGAAGGAAGTCTAGAAAGCAAGGGGGTTCAGTCCTAATCTCCCTGGGCTGCCCAGTCTGAGTTGTGACACGTACAGGACTGGATCCAGCCGCACCTAGGCTCCTCTATTGCAGCAGGAGTTTAGAAAGCAAGGGGGTCCAGTTCTAACCTTCCTGGGTTCTTAAATCTGGGCCGTGTCAGAAGGCCCTTCTTAGCCATCATTAACAATCTTGCCTGCCCTGAGATAAAGCCAACACACACTGAGCACTCCCTGAGAAATGTTTTTTTCCCTGATTACTGAAGACAAATGGGATGCAAGTGAGACATTTTGTTGTAACATGACATACTCCATTTAAATCCCAACATTCACCCAGAAGAAAAAAGTAATGGCTCAGACCACACCATATAGTTTCAAATCTATCATTGAGAGTTAATTTACAAAGGCTGGTGGAACAAATGGTCGTATTAGCTGCTAAGCAGCAGATGATCCTGATACTGCTGATGAGATTCTTCCCTCCTCATTTCCTTGCCACTACCATCACACACACATACAACCACATCAGTAAAAGAACATATGTGCTAAAGCTGTCATTTAACACACAACCACATGCCCCAAGAGTGGAATTTTAGAAGGATTTGTAATACAGAATGCTGTTTTACAGTTTTAAATAAACACTAATTGTACATTTATAAATTATCATACTGCAGTTGCTACAGACATCAGTTGCTTTTACAGATGACAGAACCAAAGCAATTTCTCCTTAAAGGAAATAATGGTTATTTAGAGAAAAAGACAAAGTCTTGATTACCAAGCTTTTTCCCCTTTCCAAACAACTACTTGTGCTCCTTCTAGATGATTTGTGAATACATACCGCATGGCTCTCAGTGCAGTTTTGTATGCCAATTCAGCATCATGAGGTAGGAGAGAGGTGAAAAGATACTTGGCAAATGTGTGCATTGGAACACTCTCTCGATGGATGACTTCACCTAAACCACTATATGGTCCAGCTGTGGGAAAGAAAAAGAGAATGTCAGTCTTTACAGACTGTTAAAATCCAACTTCTGGACCTTTAAAAAAATTCATTATACCTTGAGTTAGAATTGGTATTCAGAGACAGTTTGCTGTACAAAAGGTAAAGTTACATTGATAATTTTGTGAAATATATTACAAGTATATTAAATACCATATAGTCTTTGAGACAAGGCTGCAAATTGTCTAGAACTAAGCACACTACCAGTGCACAAATGACAGAATGGTCCCAAGGCTCCATGGGGCTCATACAGAAAGTCTATAGTATGCAAAAGCAGAAGGTGATAATCCCAGCTTTAGGTCTGCCTAGTTATATTGTGCACATGAATCCCTATGCACCCTCTCTTGGTGCATAATTGCGTTATTACAAATCAACCAGAAAAATAATTTTAAAAAGTGGTTACAGTGAGGCCTGGTTTGAGCCAGGATGAAGCCAATTTTCCTTTGGCTGATTTTTTCTTTTCCTTCAGTAAGCTCTCTTTTAACTAGCACATTCCAATTAACTGCTGATAACAGTGGAATGTTTTTCTAACTGCTGGGTCTTCAAGGCTGCATCTTTACTCTGCTGGCTCAGACACTACAGGAAGATCTATGACCCCCCTGTAGGGGAGGCTGAATTAGACAGACAGCAAAATTGGTCAGATATATTCCATTCCATATATCTACGCAAGCTCAGAGGAAGGTCAGAGATCACAGAAGACAACTTCCTTCTGGAGAGGACTCCATCCATCCCTCACTGTTGACCCCTAGACTCGAGCTTTCCTATCCCTCATAACTCTGCTCTCTCTTTGGCAGCAGTCCGGGATTCTTCGGGACTGTTCGCAGCTAAGGAGAGTGCTTTTGGAGTTGCTGGCGGTGGGGGAAGGCAAGAGGCTTTTGCACATATCTGAACATAATTGTATATAATTGTATATATTTTCTTATATCATTAGTGTTTAATTAAAGCTGTGTAGTTTAGTTTTCAATCCAGCCAAGTCTCTCTTTCTCTCTCTCCTTCCCTATCTGGGTGGGAGGGGGAGGGGATGGAGAGCATTGTTGCCAAATGTGAGTCAAACAGTGACAACAATTTATTGGCGCCCAACATGGGGCACGATTTTAAGCCCAGATTATAACTTTTCACTAATTTGGAGTGTTCAAAATTCCATCTTTGATGGGAGGAATCCCTCAGATAGCAATGGGCAATAGTTCTGCTGCATTTCCTGATGGATTGAAAACTGAACAGACACTTTCTGCAATGAATCTTCAAGACCTTTTGCCCAACATGCAATTGTACATGAGGTATACAGACAAGGGCATACTGCTCTGTGTAGCTGCTCTTGTGATTGTTTTATGGTTTATTGACAGAACTGTAGCCATAATCAACCATATGATTACCGGCCTAGTGATCCTAGGGATTATGATACTGTTCTTTATGGGGGCAATGTATGTGTACAGTTACAGTACAACTCCTAAAGTGAACAGAACGGTCCATGTTGGTAAAGGCACTAGCAGGTTCAATTTTACCTCTCCATTTTCTTTCAAGTTGAATCTCCCAGCTCTTGATTCGAATAGCACTGTTGCAGTAGGGATGTTTCTGCTCAATGTTTATAATGTACTGTGGATGTGTAAGGTGAGGTGTTGCTCCACTCACTGCCACTCCCCCACAGGCAATGCTGCTGCCACTGCTGCTGCCACTCGTGATGCTGCCACCACCACTGCTGCTGATACCACCATTCTTACTGCTACAAGAACAACTGCTTCTACAAAGATAAAGCCCACTCCCTTTCGAATTAAGCTTATTCATCCTGTGACCAGGAGCAAAGCAAAGGCAAAAAGCTCCCTCCTTTTCACCCGCTCCCATCTGAGATATCCAGAGTTCCTTCAGGCAACAACAGAGACTGTAAATGAGGAAGCAGAGGATTCTAAATCAGTTGACAAAGCAGGTGCTTCTCAAACAGATAAAAAATCAGACCACTCTCAAGCAGATAGAACAGCAGGCCCTCCTCAATCAGATGACAATGATGACCTTGTCCAGCTTTCCCTATGAAAGATCTCTGCCTCTTGAGAAAGGATTTCACACGCACTGATGGTAAGGGAATTCTTCCTTGTTTGCTCCAATGCTTTGATAGTGGGGCTGAAATCTACAATGTGAATGAAAGAGAAGCCAAGTAGTTGGGATCCCTGGCCAGAGATGCTGGTACTGATAGAGCACTTAGTAGTAAGATGGGAACTACCATCCTGTGGGACCGACTTCTTTCAGCTGTGAGGGAGAAATAACCCCACAAGAGTGACATTGAATGGCACCGAAGCAGAACACCCACTCTTGAGAAAGCCATCACATTCTTGAGAGAAATAGCTTTGCGAGAAGTGATCTATGATAAAGATGGACTTACAAATCCTGATGACGTTCTGTGCGACAAACAAATGTTCCGGAGGTTTGCACAGGCTGTACCAGCAGCACATGCCCATATATTCTCCTTCATGGGGTGCTTGATGATGACGCAAGACCAACTGTGAGGTGGCTTTCAAAGTATGGCAGTATGGAGACGTAATCTCTGATTCCCATCAGTTCCACACCTCAGCCATTGAACAAATGACTGACAGAAAGAATAAGATGCCAAACAGATGGGGAGGTAAACTCCAGAATCTCCCTAGAGACAACTGGTCACATGTTGCAACCATTAAGAAGAGACGTCCTACTACAAGACAGCAGCCAGAGAGACAGGACCCACTGCGACGCCACCTGTGGTCTCTCTTGCAAAATTATTGTAAAGAGGACATGATAATCTGGGACAAGAGACCCACTGATATTCTCCAGATATGCATGCAAGTGCTACTAAACAGAACAAAGACAGGAGATGGTTCTTCCAAGAAGAAGGCTGCACCAGTTACCACCCAAGATGGTGCATCAAACTTTAATGTTCAACTTTAGAGGTGCCCTGCCTCCAATAAGGGGGAGAAGAGGGACAACTGAATTTACTGGACTGTATGGATTCGGTGGCCTGGCACATTAGAACAACAAAGGTAAAAAGCTCCAGAACAACTGCAGTACATAGACAACATCATTGTGTGGGGTGACATGCCAGAAGAAGTTTTTGAGAAAGGTAAAAAGATCGTCCAAATTTTTCTGGATGCTGGTTTTGCTGTAAAAAGAAGCAAGGTCAAGAGACCTTCACGAGAGATCCAGTTCCTGGGAATCAAGTGGCAAGATGGTCGTCGCCAGATCCCAATGGATGTGATTAACAAAATAACAGCTATGGCCCCACCATCTACTAAAAAGGACACTCAAACTTTTTAAGGGACTGTTGGTTTCTGGATAATGCACATTCCATGTTACAGTGAAATGGTGAAACCTCTCAATGAGGTGACCCGAAAGAAGAGTGACTTTAAATGGGGTCCTAACCAACAGAAAGCTTTTGAGCAGATCAAAAAGGAGAGGCCTGGCAAATTGACTATATCACACTGCCTCAGACCCGCCAGGGGAAGCGCTATGTGCTTACAATAGTGGAAACAAGTACAGGATGGTTGGAAACATATCCTGTGCCTCATGCCACAGCCAGGAATATTATCCTGGGCCTTGAGAAGCAAGTCTTGTGGAGACATGGCACTCCAGGAAGAATTGTGTCAGACAATGGGACTCATTTCAAAAACAGTCTTGTCAGTGACTGGGCTAAAGAGCATGGTATTGAGTGGATCTACCATGTCCCGTAATAAGCGCAAGCCTCAGGGAAAATTGAAAGGTACAATGGTTAGTTAAAAGATAAACCAAAGGCAATGGGTGGTGGAACTTTCAAAAACTGCGACAAAAATTTGGCAAAGGCCACCGAGTTAGTTAATACCAGGGGATCCATCAACTGGGCTGCTCCTGCTCAGTCAGACCTTCTACATACTGCAGATGGGGAAAAAGTCCCTGTGGAGTGTGAAGGAGACCTGCTGGGTAAAAGTGTTTGGGTCTATCCTGCTTCAGGCTAAAGTAAACCTGTTGGGGGTGTTGCTTTTGCTCAGGGACCTGAACATACCTGGTCTGTGATGATGGAGGATGGTGAAGTACAATGTGTACCTCAAAGCAATCTGACTCTGGGGGAGAATCCTTCATTTGACAGTTGGTAAAATATAAAGCCTATATGAAATATATGTTATAGAATAAGGGGTGGAACGTCTTGGTTTGAACCAGGATGAAGCCAATTTTCCTTTTGCTGATTTTTTTTTTTTCTTCAGTAAGCTTTCTTTTAACTAGCACCAGTGTGTTCTAAGGCTGATAAGAATGGAATGTAACTGCTGGGTCTTCAAGGTCACATCTTTGCTAGCTCAGGGAATACAGGGAGATCTATGACCCCCCATAGGAGGCTGAATTAGACAGACAGCAAAATTGGCCAGAAATTTTTCATTCCATATATCTACGTAAGCTCAGAGGAAGGTCAGAGATCACAGAAGACAACTTCCTTCCTCCTTCTTCTTCCCTTCTCTTCCTTCCATGGCTGGCGTCTGGGGAGGACTCCGTCCATCCATCACCATCGACCCTTAGGCTTGAGCTCTCCTGACCCTCATAACTCAGCGCTTTGTCCAGCAGCAGTCCAGAATTCTTTGGGACTGTTTGCAGCTAAGGAGAGTGCTGTGGAAGTTGCTGAGGGTTGGGGGAGGCAAGAGGCTTTTGCACATATCTGAACATATTTGTATATAATTGTATATATTTTCTTATATCATTAGTGTTTAATTAAAGCTGTGTAGTTTAGTTTTCAATCCAGCCAAGTCTCTCTCTTTTTCTCTCTCTCCTTCCCTACCTGGGTGGGAGGGAGAGGGGATCGAGAGCATTGTTGTCGGACCTGAGTCAAACGGTGACACAGTGGAAAAACGTATCCTTAATTGAAGTTACCTGAACAATCACTAGAGCTGCACCTGATCCCTATTAATGTCTCACCTGACATTAGGCATTTAATAACCCTTTGGCCTGGACTTTGTCTCCAGAGGAGACTGTCAGTGCTTGCATCCAAGCTGCTTTTGTTAGTCCATTATAACCACACGATCGTAAAAATTGTGGGGTTTTGTAGGGAAACTTCCCATCATTGGGGCAATGGATTTTGTTTACACTCAGTGCAGCCAGTGCAGTACTTAAACTTCATAACAGCAATGTCAAAATTGACAGCAGAAATTATGATTTTAAAAAAATTAAATGCAACTATTTGTTTGCTGAGTTCTGAATGCTCATGGTGCATATGAATTCCATTTTCACATTTTTCCTGCAACCTTAAGACTGTTATTCCTATTAATAGGAAAACTGTGTCAAGCAGTTTTTTACATCAGTGGATAGAGGTTCAGGCATTAAATGTTGCAAGATACTGAATAAGAATCTTACATTAAGTATTATTTGACAATTATTGCACAAATAGCAGCCAGCAATCCTAGAAGTTACTACTTTATCTCCTACTACAGATTACAACCCACCACACTTGGATGGATGAATGACTGTGAGAGCACACTTCTTCACTGCAGTAACACATCATAGCTTCTAGCAGTGGTTCAAACTAATATGGCCGACCCTACACTGAAGCAGATGAGGAGTACTCACAACATTTATTCAACCACTTCTGCTGCAGAGAATGATGAACTCCATGAGAGAGCGATGGTAACAACTTGGACCAGCACAGCTGTTTCAGCAATGTTTTTCTGACTGGTGCCTTAGCACAAAAATGCAAAGATAAAAATCACTAGGCATGAAAAAATCAAACAACTGAGCTCCATAGGTGGGCATTTCTGAAGACTGGGGCTGATCACAAAGGAAACCTCAATGACTATTAAGTAGGTGACAGTGTGTCTCTCAATAATTTAAAATGAAGTTGAAAGCCATTCAAAAAACTGGCTGGCATTGCTTCAATTAAATAAGCCATTTCATGTATGTGGGCCAGTTGATGGTCTAGTCAGAAACTCAGGACATGAAGAATACACAACAAAGCATTTATATGAAAATATATTCTGCCATTAATTTAGCAGTCAAGCAAAAAATTAGAACACTTCTTGCAACACATTCTTATGTTCTGCTTTCCCACACATTCAAATGGTAGCTACATACAGCATGCATTAATCTGCATTAACAGCATAGAAATCAGCTTAATATTGGATTAAGCTTTCTTTATTATATCTACAGGACTTTCACTATAAAAACACAATTGATGTGATTAGGATCTTAAATCACTGCACAGTTTTTCCTCCATGTGAGCTGGCAGTTTCTGCCTACCCTGGAGTAAACTGAAGCTATTGCAGAGAAGCCTTTTCAGTACACAGATGAAAAACCATCATTGCACACTGCTCACCACAGCAATTGTATAAGTAGTTATTTTAGCAGATTATCTGCTATGATCACTTGTTTACTACTCTAAGAAAACAAACAAAAAAAAGTCAGAGATCAAAGTAGTAAACTAGAAGTATCAGAGAATACTTGAGAGAAATCTTGCCTTTTCTTCGTAAAGCAAGGTTGTTCATCCTCACCAGTAAATAAAAGCAGGAAATTGATTTTATAATCTATAGCATCCCTCTATGGTGGTTAATAGCTGGATCCAGCAAGCAGCTGTTCTTGTCCAAAAGCCATAAAACAGTGGTTACAGCCACACCATAACGGAAACTCTCCCTATGGTGCAGCTTCTCTGCAGTTTCAAATGGCACCATCTGTAGGTACCGAAGTCTTTAAGGATCCGGGCAATAATAGTGACTCAAAGCTGAGAACCCTAAATAACATACTGCATCTTTTCCATTAACGTAGTTTAAAAGACAAATGTCTTACAGAAAGAAATTAAAATCTGACTGCTGTGTAACAGTCTTCACAACTTACTTAGAGCGGTATCACAGTCCCCACCATCCCTTGAGCAAGCACTCAAAATTTGGACCATGCCTTTAGGTTCTTTTAAAGTATTTTCTTCCATTTCAAAAACCAAAAACTAGAAAGACCACCTGAGAACCCACAAGACTACTCTCTCAACATGAGGCTTAAGTGCTATATGTTAAGCCTTTTTAAAAGTTAAGGCAAAAGCATGTACATTTTTTGGTACAGATTTTATTGCAACATGCTGGCTAATTCCCAAACACAAGTTTTTTGTCTTAATCAAATTTTAGTCACAAGACCTTAAGCCTCAGTATTTAACCATATATTTCAATTTTCATGTATGATACAAACTTCAGAGACAAGTAATTTTCCCAGTTGCTACAAAGAAAATGCTATATTTCTGTCCCAGTAATTCTACATGAATTTTCTGAGCTCTTCACTTGGCAACAGAGGTAAAAATCTTCATACATTTACAAAGCTGCCAGTCCTTTTTCAGGATACAAGTGACATTTAAAAATTTGCTACCTAATTAGAACTGTTGATGATAACTGATGTCTATATTATTTAATTGTGAGCCTGGGTTGTAAAATTAGGATACTGAGATTATGACAAGCAACAAATCTAAAGAACAAAATGCAACAGAAATTAAAATAAAAGGCTTATAGGTTAGTAGGTGTCTTATTTCTACAGTCATGTGATATATGAAGTATCTTTCATTTTCATAAGAAACTGGAAAGAAAATTTTGCTGGAATTCCACATCAAATAACACGTAAAGCATTTTCCACTGGAATACTAATTCTATAGACTTGCGTAAGAGAAGATAGTTTAAAGAAACAGTTATGATCTACATTGAGCTACCTTCTAATAGGAAGACTGCTTGTTTTCGAAAAATCTTCACCATAGTATCATCCAATGTGATATCCTGTAGCTTAGAAATGAGCTGCTCCTCATTTCGACAAACCTTCTCTTGTGCATACAAGCCATCAGGCATTACTCGTTGCTGTCCCAACCCCATCAATGCTACTTCCACAGCCAGCGTTGAATAAGATTCCCCTTCTTCTAAGAACTTGCATGCAGGCAGGTGTTGGTACTCCAGAGATTTGCATTGCCCCACATTCTCTGTAAAGGGTGACACAAAGAACAACACATCAGGAAAACATTCTAAACCATAATCTGTCTATAATGCCCCATTTACAAATGCTTCCTCTGTCAGTGTTCATTTATTAAAATTATTTAAATTACTAGCTATCCTGATTTGCTGGGATAGAATCATAGGCCAGCCATGGTAGGCAGACCATTAGCCATTTTGAGTCAGCTGGGAGCTGACCCAAGCTAATAGGTGTATCCCATACCATAAATGTCATGTTCATTATAAAGAGGAAGGCTTGCTAAGAACAGTGAGCTCTTATTCCTTGGACTTCTGCTTCTTGTGTAGGCTGGGTGTAATCCTGTATACTTTATGTTGGTTTTAGTATTGATATTTCATTAAATCTTTTTTCATTTCAACCCACAAGCCTCCTCTCTTTTTTCTAATTCTCCTTCTTGAATGGGAAGGGGTTATCAGGTGGTAGAGCAACTGCTATACTTTAGCCATGGATACAGGCTAAATGTAGACACTAGCACAATCTCAAGATCCAATGATCCAATTCCATGTGGCAAAAGTACACAAAACAACTACCTGGTGATCAGGTAGTGAGGTGGATTAGGAACTGGTTGACGGGAAGGAGTCAGAGAGTTGTAGTCAATGGGGCAGAATCTGGTTGGAGGTGCATGACTAGTGGAGTCCCTCAGGGGTCGGTACTGGGACCGGTGTTGTTCAACATCTTCATCAACGACCTGGATGAGGGTATAGAATGTACCCTCAGCAAGTTTGCTGATGACACCAAGCTGGGAGGAGTGGCTGACACACCAGAAGGCTGTGCTGCCATTCAGAGAGACTTAGGCTGGAGAGTTGGGCGGGGAGAAACGTGATGAAATTCAACAAGGGCAAGTGTAGAGTTTTGCATTTGGGGAAGAACAACACGATGTCCCAGTATAGGTTGGGGGCTGACCTGCTGGAGAGTAGTTCAGGTGAAAGAGACCTGGGGGTCCTGGTAGACAGGAGGATGACCATGAGCCAGCAATGTGCCCTTGTGGCCAAGAAGGCCAATGGCATCCTGGGGTGCATTAGAAAGGGTGTGGTTAGTCGGTCAAGAGAGGTTCTCCTCCCCCTCTATTCTGCATTGGTGAGGCCGCATCTGGAGTACTGTGTCCAGTTCTGGGACCCTCAGTTCAAGGACAGGCAACTGCTGGAAAGAGTCCAGCGCAGAGCTACTAAGATGATTAAGGGAGTAGAACATCTCCCTTATGAGGAAAGGTTGAGGGAGCTGGGTCTCTTTAGCTTGGAGAAGAGGAGGCTGAGGGGTGACCTCATCAATGTTTACAAATACGTAAGGGGTGAGTGTCAGGGAGATGGAGTTAGGCTCTTCTCAGTGATGACCAGTGATAGGACAAGGGGTAATGGGTGTAAATTGGAGCATAGGAGGTTCAAGGTGAATATCCGAAAAAATTTTTATACTGTGAGATTGACAGAGCACTGGAACAGGCTGCCCAGGGAGGTTGTGGAGTCTCCTTCACTGGAGACATTCAAAACCCACCTGGATGCGTTCCTATGTGATGTACTCTAGGTGACCCTGCTCTGGCAGGGGGGTTGGACTAGATGATCTTTCGAGGTCCCTTCCAACCCCTAGGATTCTATGATTCTATGAATTAGGTTTTAAAAAACCCACTGAAGTAAAAATAAAAGTTTCATTTTAATTGTGATTTGGAGAAAGGCAGTTTCTCCAGCTTTGTTAATAAGGCCAGAATTTGAAGATCTATTTTGATTTTTCTTCCCCCTATCCATTTCCATACCTCCTTAAAGCTTTGATGTTGTATAAGCGGAAAGGGAAGGTGCTTGTACACTTGCATGGATTTCAGTTGAAGCTACTAGGATTGTGCAAATACAGTGGGCCTGGGAACTCCACTACTTTAAAGCATCTTGTTTGGTAGAGCTTTTTGAATGCTTTTTATTTGTTACAGTTGCATTTGATAAACATGTATAATGTTTCTGATTTTTATTAATGCTAGAAGTGCTACTTTTAGTAAAGATTACGTGTGATTAAAGAGTGCTACTGATTCATTTGGTGCTTCACAGTTTCACAGTATGAGAAAATGCTGTTCCAGTCTCTAGCAGTTCATGGTCTAGTTAGTTTGGGAACAAAAAGTTGTAATGTACGGATGTAAGGAGATGGACAGCTGCAGCAAATGAGAAGGCAGAATGAATGTGGTAGATTGCATTACGCGTGTGTAGGGGAAATTTAGTTTTCAACACACACTACTTTGTTTTGTTTTTTTTCTAATTGCAAATAATTTGATTTCTTTTAATTAAAGTTCTTCCAGAATTGGTGGATATGGGATTAGAAGTTTATTGAAGAAAATCTAATTGAATAAAATGAGTTTTGAGGCAAAACCCAAATAAGATTGGGGATGTGCATATAAAAGAGCTGTAGGTAGAGGGATAAATCTAGTTTCTGACCACACAGAAGGTGATAAGAAACTACCACAGAGGTGCAAAGAGACCGAGAATAAGGAACAAATTGGTTAAGCTCCTGGGAAGTACTGAAGTTAAAATGGGTGCATACATCCTGTCCTAAATCATGCATCAATACTGCAATACTATTTTCTAAAACATAACCTTTATAGATCATGTATGTTGTAAATTTTAAGTATTTTGTCATTAATTTGAAGTATTATGTACATGTGTAGCTAAGAAGTCAAATAACATCCTGGACTGCATAGGAAGAGCATTGCCAGCAGATTGAGGGAGGTGAATCTTCCCTCTGCTCAGCACTGGTGAGCCCACACCTGGAGTGCCTTGTCCAGTATTGGGCTCCCCATGGGCATACTGGAGCATCTCCCATACAAGAAACTGAGACAGCTGGGATTGTTTAGACTGGAAAATAAAAGGCTCAGGAGGATTTTATCAAAATATATAAATATCTGATGGGAGAATTGTCCTGGTTTGAGACAGGATGAAGACAATTTTCCTTTTACTGATTTTTTTTTTTCTTTCAGTAAGCTTTCTTTTAACTAGCACCAGTGTGTTCTAACTGAGGCTGATAAGAATGGAATGTTTTTGTAACAGTCTTCAAGGTCACATCTTTACTCTGCTGCCTCAGATCTATGACCCACCATATGAGGCTGAGTTAGACAGACAGCAAAATTGGCCAGAGATATTCCATTGCATATATCTATGTAAGCTCAGAGATCACAGAAGACAACTTCCTTCCTGCTTCTTCATCCCTTCTCTTCCGTCCGTGGCCGGCATCTGGGGAGGACTCCATCCATCCATCACCGTCGACCCTTAGGCTTGAGCTCTCCTGACCCTCATCACTCTCCGCTTTCTCCAGCAGCAGTCTGGGATTTTTCGGGACTGTTCGCAGCTAAGGAGAGTGCTGTGGGTGTTGCTGGGGGTGGGGGGAGGCGAGAGGCTTTTGCCCATATTGGAACATATTTTTATATAATTGTATACATTTTCTTATATCATTAGTGTTTAATTAAAGCTGTGTAGTTTAGTTTTCAATCCAGCCAAGTCTCTCTCTTTTTCTCTCTCTCCTTCCCTACCTGGGTTGGGAGGGGGAGGGGATCAAGAGCACTGTTGTCAGACTGGAGTCAAACGGTGACAACAATTTATTGGCGCCCAACATGGGGCACGATTTTAAGCCCAGATTATAACTTTTCACTAATTTGGAGTGTTCAAAATTCCATCTCTAATGGGAGGAATGCCTCAGATAGCAATGGGCAACAGCTCTGCTGAATCTCCTGACGGATTCAAAACTGAACAGACACTTTCTGCAATGAATCTACTGGACCTTTTGCCAAACATGCAATTGTGCATGAGGTATACAGACAAGGGCATGCTGCTCTTGTGATTGTTTCATGGTTTATTGACAGAACTGTAGCCATAATCAACCGTATAATTACCAGCCTAGTGATCCTAGGGGTTATGATACTGTTCTTTATGGGGGCAATGTATGTGTACAGTTACAGTACAAGTCCTAGTGGTACAACTCCTAAAGTGAACGGAACGGTCCATGTTGGTAATAGCAGTAGCGGGTTCAATTTTACCTCTCCATTTTCTTTCAAGTTGAATCTCCCAGTTCTTGATTTGAATTGCATTGTTGAAGTAGGAATGCTTATACTGAACGTTTATAATGTATTGTGGATTAATAGGGTGAGGTGTTGCTCCACTCACTGCCACTCCCCCACAGGCAATGCTGCTGCCACTGCTGCTGCCACTCGTGATGCTGCCACCACCACTGCTGCTGATACCACCATTCTTACTGCTACAAGAACAACTGCTTCTACAAAGATAAAGCCCACTCCCTTTCGAATTAAGCTTATTCATCCTGTGACCAGGAGCAAAGCAAAGGCAAAAAGCTCCCTCCTTTTCACCCGCTCCCATCTGAGATATCCAGAGTTCCTTCAGGCAACAACAGAGACTGTAAATGAGGAGGCAGAGGATTCTAAATCACTTGATGGAGCAGGTGCTTCTCAAACAGATAAAAAATCAGACCACTGTCAAGCAGATAGAACAGCAGGCCCTCCTCAATCAGATGACAACAATGACCTTGTCCAGCCTTTCTCTATGAAGGAACTGCACCTCTTGAGAAAGGACTTCACCACGCTGATGGTGAGGGAATTCTTCCTTGGTTGCTCCGATGCTGTGATAGTGGGGCTGAAACCTACAACGTGGATGAGAGAGAAGCCAAGCAGTTGGGATCCCAGGCCAGAGATGCTGGTATTGACAGAGCACTTAGTAGTAAGATGGGAACTACCACCCTGTGGGACCGACTTCTTTCAGCTGTGAGGGAGAGATACCCCCACAAGGGTGACATCGAATGGCGCCGAAGCAGAACACCCACTCTTGAGAAAGCCATCACATATTTGAGAGAGATAGCTTTGCGAGAAGTGATCTATAATAAAGATGGACTTACAAATCTGTAAGCGACACACCAATGTTCCAGAGGTCTGCTCAGGCTGTACTAGCAGCACATGCCCATATATTCTCCTTCATGGGGTGCTTGATGATGACGCAGGACCAACTGTGCATGAGGTGGCTTTCAAAGTATGGCAGTATGGAGACGTAATCTCTGATTCCCATCAGTTCCACACCTCAGCCATTGAACAAATGACTGACAGAAAGAATAAGATGCCAAACAGATGGGGAGGTAAACTCCAGAATCTCCCTAGAGACAACTAGTCACATGTTGCAACCATTAAGAAGAGACGTCCTGCTATGAGACAGCAGTGAGAGAGGCAGGACCCACTGCAACGCCACCTGTGGTCTCTCTTGCAAAATTATCGTAAAGAGGACATGAGAATCTGGGACAAGAAACCCACTGATGTTCTACAGATACGTGTGCAAGTGCTACTAAACAGAACAAAGGCAAGAGATGGTTCTTCTAAGAAGAAGGCAGCACCAGTCATCACCCAGGATGGTGCATCGAACTCTAATGCTCAACATTAGAGGTGCCCTGCCTACAGCCAGGGGGAGAAGAGGGACAACAGAGTTTACTGGACTGTATGGATTCGGTGGCCTGGCACATTAGAACAACAAAGGTATAAAGGCCTGGTGGACACTGGTGCACAGAGCACCCTAATGCCATTGAATCATAAAGGGACAGACTCTGTCACTATTTCTGGAGTGACAGGAGGATCTCAACAACTGACTGTTGTGGAGGCCGATGTGAGCCTCACTGGTAAGGAGTGGCAAATGTACCATGTTGTGACTGGCCCAGATGCTCCGTGCATCCTTGGCATAGACTGTCTCAAAAAAGGATATTTCTGAGACCTTGAAGGGTACTGTGGGCCTTTGGTATAGCAGCTGTAGAGACTGAGGACACTGAACAGCTGCATACTTTGCCTGGCCTTTCAGATGACCATTCTCTAGTGGGGGTGCTGAAGACTGAAGACCAACAGGTGCCAATTGCCACTTCAACGGCACATAGACGACAGTATCGCACCAACAGAGACTCTGTGATCCCCATCCATAAGCTGATCCAGCAATTGGAAAGTCAAGGAGTGATCAGCAGGACACACTCACCCTTCAACAGTCCTATCTGGCCAGTGCGAAAGCCTGATGGCGAGTGGAGGCTGACAGTGGACTATCGTGGCCTGAATGAGGTTACACCACCACTCAGTGCTGCTGTGCTGGACATGCTGGAACTTCAGTATGAGCTGGAGTCAAAAGCAGCCAGATGGTATGGCACTATTGACATTGCTCATGCCTTTTTCTCCATTCCTCTAGCACCAGAGTGCAGGCCACAGTTTGCTTTCACCTGGAGGGGAGTCCAGTACATCTGGAATCAACTGCCCCAGGGGTGGAAACACAGCTCAACCATTTGCCATGGACTGATCCATGCTGCACTGGAGAAGGGTGGAGCTCCAGAACACCTGCAGTACATCGATGACATCATTGTGTGGGGTGACACGCCAGAAGAATTTTTTGAGAAAGTTAAAAAGATCATCCAAATTCTTCTGGATGCTGGTTTTGCTGTAAAAAGAAGCAAGGTCAAGGGACCTTCACGAGAGATCCAATTCCTGGGAATCAAGTGGCACGATGGACATCGCCAGATCCCAATGGATGTGATTAACAAAATAACAGCTATGGCCCCACCATCTACTAAAAAGGACACTCAAACCTTTTTAGGGACTGTTGGTTTCTGGAGAATGCATATTCCAGGTTACAGTGGAATTTTGAAACCTCTTGAAACCAAGTCTCTCTCTTTTTCTCTCTCTCCTTCCCTACTTGGGTGGGAGGGGGAGGGGATCAAGAGCATTGTTGTCGGACCTGAGTCAACCGGTGACAAGAATGTGAAGAAGACAGAGCCATACTCTTCTCAGTGGTATCCTGTGACAGGACAAGAGGCAATGGGCACAAACTCAAATACAGAAAATTCTATCTGAGCATATGAAAACATTTTTTACTATGAGGATGGTCAAACACTGTAAGAGGTCACCCAGAGTGGTTGTACAGTGTTCATTCTTGGGATTATTCAAAACCCAACTGGACGCAGTCTTAGGCAACCTGCTCTAAGTCACCCTGCTCTGATCAGAGCAGGTGGACCAGATGATCTCCAGAGGAGTCTTCCAACTTCAAAAATTCTGTGATTTCCTGTAACTTCTAAGAAAGAGGACAGAGCAATGTATGTGGAGAGGTTAGCTGCTATAAAGTCTTATTCCATTTTATTTCAAGCATGAAATTGCCATCAAGAATGAGAAACTGATAATTTTTGAAGTGCTTTCATTTAACTAATAAGAAAGTTTTACTTTAAACATTTTCTTTCCCTCATGTTTTCTTAGGGAATGCAAATATGAGTTCTTATACTATAAAGACACTGGCTTCGAAGATAATTTAGTAAGGCAAGATAGAAAAATGTTACTGAGGACTTAGAGAAGATTGGTCCTTTTGCATGGCCTTACCTGTGAAGTCTGAGAATCCATGGAAGCTGTCATCATCCACCCTGCAGGCTTCCATCAGGCTACTGAAGAGGGTGCCAATTGGATCCAAAGGGTGTCCCACCCAACCTTCAAGATTCATTATTGAGGTTACTCCTTTGTGGAGAAGTTCTGTGACAGAAAAGATGGAGGGAGGAGGGAAAAAGAGCACATGTTAGCCCCTGAAAACAGTTATAGAAGTAAAACTGTTTAAATTGCTCTCAGTACAGAATTCAAAGTATTTCCAGTAGTTTCTGCATTAGAAGGAGAAAAT
The DNA here is from genome assembly GCF_020740795.1 of Apus apus. Taxonomy (NCBI): domain Eukaryota; kingdom Metazoa; phylum Chordata; class Aves; order Apodiformes; family Apodidae; genus Apus; species Apus apus. The sequence goes on along the minus strand of NC_067311.1, from coordinate 8,569,116 downwards.
AGGATCTTTCAGGGTTAATGCACTGCCCTTTGTGAATATGTTAAAAGACTCTGACTCCAACTTCCAACTTTTTTCTCCTAGACACATATACACAACTGAACTATGAGATATCAGATGCATTATGGGTGACCATTTAAAAAGTGCATACAAGCCATTACAGATGCTCTGTTTCTCTGCCAATTACACACTAACTTGCACCTGCCCATGCTCTGTCTCGTTCACATAGTGCCATCTTTCTGAGTAACCATATGTATTATCACAAAGCTTTAAAAGCTTGCTTCTTGCCTATTTAAATGTGTGGGGCTACAAAGTGAAACACAGTCATACTGTTTGAACTAAGTATTCAGAAGGGTGTTTTTTTAATAAAGAATCATTTGATATGTAATATGAAAAACAAACAAGTAAATAATTGTCTAACTAATAACATGCTCAAGATGACAGGCAGAAGCACGTACTATTACCAAAAAGGATTAATATTAGTGACTTCTTACTGACTCACTTACTGACTAATTTCACCTATTGTGTCTACTTATGAGCTTCACTTGTGTCATGCCAAACTAAGGCTTCAGTCCTTCATTCATACAGGCATTGAATTTTAAATCATGCAAGTGGTTCCACGGACATCAGATCAGTTACATGAATTAAAGCTAAATAGAAGCATGTGGTGGTTGCTGAACTGAAACCTAAAGCTAGGCTGTAGCTGCAGAATTAATCTGCTTATAGAGAAAACCAGCATATTGTGCAGCATTGTCCTGGTTTGAGCCAGGATTAAGCCAATTTTTCTTTTCACTGATTTTTTTCCCTTCAGTAAGCTTTCTTTTAACTAGCAACTGTGTGTTCTGCTAGGCTGATAAGACAGTGGAATGTTTTTCTAACTACTAAGGTTTCAAGGTTACACCTTCACTCCGCCGGCTCAGACACTATGGGGAGATCTCTGACCCCCCCGTGGGAGGCTGAGTTAGACAGACAGCAAAATTGGCCAAAGATATTCCATTCCATATATCTACGTAAGCTCAAGGGAAGGTCAAAGATCATAGAAGACAGCTTCCTTCTTCTTCTCGCCTTCTCTTCCATCCATGGCCGGCGTCCAGGGAGGACTCTGCTCATCCATCACCGTCGACCCTTAGGCTCGAGCTCTCCTGACCCTCATAACTCTCTGCTTTCTCCAGCAGCAGCTCCGGGATTCCTCGGGACTCTTCCCAGTTCAGGGGAGTGCTGTGGGAGTTGCTGGGGGTGGGGGGAGGTGAGAGGCTTTTGCCCATATCTGAATATATCTGTATATAATTGTATATATTTTCTTGTATGATTCATTAGTGTTTTAATTAAAGCTGTCTAGTTTAGTTTTCAATCCAGCCAAGTCTCTCTCTTTTTCTCTCTCTCTTTCCCTACCTGGGTGGGAGGGGGAGGGGATCGAGAGCATTGTTGTCGGACCTGAGTCAAACGGTGACAACAATTAAGTGGAGCCCAACATGGGGCTCGATTTTAAGCCCAGATTACACATTTTCATCAATTGGGAGTGTCCAAAATTCCATCTCTGATGGGAGGAATCCCTCAGATAACAATGAGCAATAATTCTGCTGAGTGTCCTGACGGATTGAAAACTGAACAGACACTTACTGCAATGAATCTACTGGATCTTTTTCCAAACCTGCAATTGTACATGTGGTATGTAGCCAAGGGCATTCTGCTCTTTGTAGCTGCTCTTGTGATTCTTTTGTGGTTTATTGACAGAACTGTAGCCATAATCAACCGTATCATTACCAGCCTAGTGATCCTAGGGATGATGATACTGTTCTCTATGGGGGCACTGTATGTGTACAGTTACACTGCAAGTCCTAGTGGTACAACTCCTAAAGTGAATGGAACGGTCCATGTTGGTAACAGCAATAGCTGGTTCAATTTTACCTCTCCATATTCTTTCAAGCTGAATCTCCCAGCTCTTGATGTGAATAGCATGGTTGCAGTGGGGATGTTTTTCCTGAATGTTTATAATATAATGTGGATGCGTAGGGCAAGATGCTGTTCTGCTCACTGCCATTCCCCCACAGGCAATGCTGCTGCCACTGCTGCTGCCAACACCACTGCTGCCAATACCACCACTCCTACTGCTACAAAAACAACTGCTCCTACAGAGATAGAGCCTGATCCATCGCATATCAAGCTAGTTGACCCTGTGACTAGGAGCAAGGCAAAGACAAAAACAGAGGCTGACAGTGAAGCAGGGAAGGATTCTAAATCAGATGATGGAACAGGTACCTCTCAAGGAGATAAAAGAACAGCAGGTCCTCCTCAATCAGATGACGACGGTGACCTCGCCCAGCCTTTCTCTATGAAAGAACTGCGCCTCATGAGAAAGGACTTCACCCGCATTGATGGTGAGGGAATCCTTCCTTGGCTGCTCCGATGCTTTGATAGTGGTGCTGAGACCTACAATGTGGATGAGAGAGAAGCCAAGCAGTTGGGATCCCTGGCCAGAGATGCTGGTATTGACAGAGCACTTAGTAGTAAGACAGGAACTAGTACCCTGTGGGACCGACTTCTTTCAGCTGTGAGGGAGAGATACCCCCACAAGGGTGACATCGGATGGCGCCGAAGCAGAACACCCACTCTTGAGAAAGCCATCACCTACTTGAGAGAGATTGCTGTGCGAGAAGTGATCTATAATAAAGATGGAATCACAGATCCTGATGATGTTGAGTGTGACACACAAATGTTCCGGAAGTTTGTTCAGGCTGTACCAGCAGCGCATGCCCATATATTCTCCTTCATGGGATGTTTTGAAGGTTACGAAAGACCAACTGTACGTGAAGTACCTTTTAAAGCACGACAGTATGGAGACATCCTCTCTGATTCCCTTTACTTCCACACCTCAGCCATTGAAAAAATGACTGACAGAAAGAATAAGATGCCAAATGGATGGGGAAGTAAACTCCAGATTCTTCCTAGAGACAACTGGTCACGTGTTGCAGCCATTAAGAAGAGACGTCCTGCTACGAGACAGCAGCGAGAGGGACGGGACCCACTGAGACGCCACCTGTGGTCTCTCTTGAAAAATTATTTTAAAGAGGACATGAGAGTCTGGGACAAGAAACCCACTGATGTTCTCCAGTTACGTGTGCAAGAGCTACTAAATAGAACAAAGCCAGGAGATGGTTCTTCCAAGAAGAAGGTTGCACCAGTCAACAACCAGGATGGTTCATCGAGCTCTAGTGCTCAACCCTAGGGATGCCCTGCCTCCAGCCAGGAGGAGGAGAGGGACAACCGAGTTTATTGGACTGTGTGGATTCGGTGGCCTGGCACATTAGAACCACAAAGATATAAAGCTTTGGTGGACACTGGTGCACAGTGCACTCTAATGCCATCGAATCATAAAGGGACAGACTCTGTCACTATCTCTGGAGTGACAGGAGGTTCTCAACAACTGACTGTTGTGGAGGCCGGTGTGAGCGTCACGGGTAAGGAGTGGCAAATGCACCCTATAGTGACTGGCCCAGGTGCTCCGTGCATCCTTGGCATAGACTATCTCAGGAAAGGATACTTCTGTGACCCGAAAGGGTACCGGTGGGCCTTTGGTATAGCAGCTGTAGAGACTGAGGACACTGAACAGCTGCGTACTTTGTCTGGCCCTTCAGATGACCCTTCTGTAGTAGGGTTGCTGGAGGTTGAAGACCAACAGGTGCCAATTGCCACTTCAACGGTGCATAGACGACAGTATCGCACCAACAGAGACTCTGTGATCCCCATTCATAAGCTGATTCGGCAATTGGAAAGCCAAGGTGTGATTAGCAGGACTCATTCACCCTTCAACAGTCCTATCTGGCCAGTGCGAAAGCCTGATGGCGAGTGGAGGCTGACAGTGGACTATCGTGGCCTGAATGAGGTGACACCACCACTTAGTGCTGCTGTACCGGACATGCTAGAGCTTCAGTATGAGTTGGAGTCAAAAGCAGCTAGGTGGTATGCCACTATTGACATTGCTCATGCATTCTTCTCTATTCCCATAGCACCAGAGTGCAGGCCACAGTTTGCTTTCACCTGGAGGGGAGTCCAGTACACCTGGAATCGACTGCCCCAGGGGTGGAAACACAGCTCAACCATTTGCCATGGACTGATCCATGCTGCACTGGAGAAGGGTGGAGCTCCAGAACTCCTGCAGTACATTGATGACATCATTGTGTGGGGTGACACACCAGAAGAAGTCCTTGAGAAAGGTAAAAAGATCATCCAAATTCTTCTGGATGCTGGTTTTGCTGTAAAAAGAAGCAAGGTCAAGGGACCTTCGCGAGAGATCCAGTTCCTGGGAATCAAGTGGCAAGATGGTCGTCGCCAGATCCCAATGGATGTGATTAACAAAGTAACAGCTATGGCCCCACCATCAACTTAAAAGGACACTCAAACCTTTTTAGGGACTGTTGGTTTCTGGAGAATGCATATTCCATGTTACAGTGAAATTGTGAAACCTCTCTATGAGGTGACCAGAAAGAAGAATGATTTCAAATGGGGTCCTGACCAACAGAAAGCTTTTGAGCAGATTAAAAAGGAGATTGTGCAGGCAATGGCCCTTGGACCGGTTCGAACAGGGCCAGACATCAAGAATGTGCTCTACACTGCAGCCGGACACAATGGTCCCAACTGGAGCCTCTGGCAGAATGCACCAGGGGAAACTCGAGGTCGACCCCTGGGATTCTGGAGCCGGAGCTACAGAGGTTCTGAGGCCAACTACACAACAACTGAGAAGGAGATACTTGCAGCATATGAAGGAGTTAGAGCCGCTTCAGAAGTGATTGGCACTGAAGCACAGCTCTTTCTGGCGCCCAGGCTACCGGTGCTGAGATTCATGTTCCGGAATAACCTTTCTCCTGTCCATCATGCCACCGATGTGACTTGGAGTAAATGGACTGCTTTAATCACCCAAAGAGCCCGAATAGGGAAACCTAATCGTCCAGGTATTGTGGAAGCAATTACAAACTGGCCAGAAGGCACCCACTTTGGAATGCCACCACAAGAAGTGGTGAGATGAGCTCAAGAAGCTCCACCATATGATCATCTACCAGAGACTGAGAAACAATTTGCTCTTTTCACCGATGGCTCCTGTCGTCTTGTAGGGAACCACCGGAAGTGGAAAGCTGCCGTGTGGAGTCCTACACGACTGGTTGCACAAGCAGCTAAGAGAGAAGGAGAATTGAGTCAATTCGCAGAGGTAAAAGCCATCCAGCTGGCTTTGGACATTGCTGAGCGAGAGGGGTGGCCGAGACTTTACCTCTACACTGACTCGTGGATGGCAGCAAATGCCTTGTGGGGTTGGCTAAAACAGTGGCAGCAGAATAACTGGCAGCGAAAGGGTAAACCTATTTGGGTTGCTGACCTGTGGAAAGACATTGCAGCTCGGATAGAGAAACTGGAGGTAAAAGTGCGTCATGTGGATGCACACGTGCCTCTGAGTCGAGCCACTGAGGAACATCGACACAACCAATGAGCAGATGAGGCTGCCCAAGTGTTCCAAGTAGACTTAGACTGGGAACACAAGGGTGAGCTTTTTCTGGCTCGGTGGGCCCATGATGCTTCAGGTCATCAGGGCAGAGATGCAACATACAAATGGGCTCGTGACCGAGGGGTGGACTTAACCATGGACACTATTGCACAGGTGATCCATGACTGTGAGACGTGCTGCAATTAAGCAGGCAAAACGGTTGAAACCTTTGTGGTATGAGGGGAGGTGGTCAAAGTACAGATTTGGAGAGGCCTGGCAAATTGACTACATCACACTTCCTCAGAGCCGCCAGGGCAAGCGCTATGTGCTTACAATGGTGGAAACAAGTACAGGATGGTTGGAGACATATCCTGTGCCTCACGCCACAGCCAGGAATACTATTCTGGGTCTTGAGAAGCAAATTTTGTGGAGACATGGTACTCCAGAGAGAATTGAGTCAGACAATGGCACTCATTTCAAAAACAGTCTTGTCACTGACTGGGCTAAAGAGCATGGTATTGAATGGATCTACCATATCCCATACTATGCACAGGCTTCAGGGAAAGTTGAAAGGTACAATGCTCTGTTGAAGGCTACCCTAAAGGCAATGGGTGGTGGAACTTTCAAAAACTGGGATAAAAATTTGGCAAAGGCCACCTGGTTAGTTAATACCAGGGGATCCATCAATCGGGCTGGTCCTGCCCAGTCAGACCTTTTGCATACTGCAGATGGGGATAAAGTCCCTGTGGTATTAAAAGTGTTTGGGTCTATCCTGCTTCAGGCAAAGGTAAACCTGTCAGGGGTATTGCTTTTGCTCAGGGACCTGGACATACCTGGTGTGTGATGATGGAGGATGGTGAAGTACAATATGTACTTCAAGGTAATCTGACTTTGGGAGAGAATCCTTAATTTGACAGCTGGTAAAGTATAGAGCCTGTATGTAATATATGGTATGGAATAAGGGGTGGAATGTCCTGGTTTGAGCCAGGATTAAGCCAATTTTTCTTTTCACTGTTTTTTTTCCCTTCAGTAAGCTTTCTTTTAACTAGCAACTGTGTGTTCTGCTAGGCTGATAAGACAGTGGAATGTTTTTCTAACTACTAAGGTTTCAAGGTTACACCTTCACTCTGCCGGCTCAGACACTATGGGGAGATCTCTGACCCCCCCGTGGGAGGCTGAGTTAGACAGACAGCAAAATTGGCCAAAGATATTCCATTCCATATATCTACGTAAGCTCAAAGGAAGGTCAGAGATCATAGAAGACAGCTTCCTTCTTCTTCTCGCCTTCTCTTCCGTCCATGGCCGGCGTCCGGGGAGGACTCTGCTCATCCATCACCGTCGACCCTTAGGCTCGAGCTCTCCTGACCCTCATAATTCTCTGCTTTCTCCAGCAGCAGCTCCGGGATTCCTCGGGACTCTTCCCAGTTCAGGGGAGTGCTGTGGGAGTTGCTGGGGGTGGGGGGAGGCGAGAGGCTTTTGCCCATATCTGAATATATCTGTATATAATTGTATATATTTTCTTGTATGATTCATTAGTGTTTTAATTAAAGCTGTGTAGTTTAGTTTTCAATCCAGCCAAGTCTCTCTCTTTTTCTCTCTCTCCTTCCCTACCTGGGTGGGGGGGGGAGGGGATCGAGAGCATTGTTGTCGGACCTGAGTCAAACGGTGACAAGCATTAAAATAATATTTTTTAAATTTCAAACATAAGAAGAAAAAAAACAAAAGTGGTGAGTAACAACATAGAAATTACAAAATTCTTTGGTTTGGGGTAGGATGAATCACATTTCATACACGCCTTTTTTTATAGTAGCATAATATTAGTTGACAGCTATAGAATTTGCTCACAGGGAAATGAACTTAACAAAAGTATTGAATGTCTAGATATTGCATTAGCAACTGGGAATGAAAAGGAGCAGTACTACAACCAGCACACTTGCAGCAGACCCTTCACACCTGTCAGTGGGATGTACACACATACACACACTGACATAGCCCCCTCCCTTCTTACCTCCCCAGTCTGAGAAGCTGGAAAATGTGCAAAGCTTTTAAGGGAACACATGTTAAGGAAAGATATATTACACCATAAAAAGACTGAAAAATTCTCCTAAGTAATAATAAAAAGTGCTTTTAAGTTTTGTTCAAATATAGGATCCACAATAGTGCTCAAAACTTCTTCCTCGAGTACCATGAAGTGGAAACGGAGGCACACAGTCAGGTGTCTATCTTCAATTTCTAAATGATAATTTCTGGGAAAACACCTGCACACATACTTGAAACATGTACACATGTGACTTCACACTGGTATTTTTGCCTACAATGCAGGAGGAGAGTTAAGAGTAGCAAAAAAGATCTAAAATAAAATTTGAATGAAAGCTGTTGATGCAGTAGCTGAGAATGTAATTCCAGTTTTTCCATGTGCGTTCTTTAACCACAAAGCCATCTCTTTCTTCTTCCACTACCTCTTTGAACTTACAACAAAGTTCAGTGCAGGATTATTTTTGGTAGAAAGTTCCTTCAAAATTAGGGGTAGTGCTCAGAGGAACACCACAGAACATTTCATAAAGCCAGTGTTTCAAAAATCTCATTTCCAGTGATGTGAGTCTACTAAAGTTTTAAGCATCGTAAGAGACTTTTGGAACAAACTGCCAAATTTAATGAATTCCTGTAGTGCAAAATTTGCCTTGTTGTTGCCCTCAATGTCAACTTTAGGCTCCCACCTCAGAAATATATAGCTCTGCTAAACTACACATCAGAGGAAAAAAATATTTTAAATACCTGATGTGCCAAATGCAAAGCTCTGTTTAAAAGCCTATAAATTATACAGGATTAATATTTACACTGTGTAATCAAAAACCCCAAGTGGGATAAAGGCCCCATCATGTCAGATATATTGCAGAAAGCAGAACAAAGCCCTTGCCCTGCAGAGCTCACAACCCAGCTTAAAAAAACCCTCCAAAATCCAGAATGTTACATTACCACTATGATCATTTGGACCAAAGAGTTAAAGTCACCTCTTTTGCTTTAGTTTCAAAAGCAGTTTTCTCATGCAAAGTTCCAGTCACCTTGTCATGTCCTTTGCCCTTCTCTCTTCCCCACATTTACCTTTCTTCTGAGCCTGGAACAATTCCAGCTGTTTCTGCTGCTGCCTTCTTAGTGTATTAACAATAGCTATTGCTAGCCTCAGTGCTTCCTGTGGGTATCCATGAGATCGTAATGCGTCCACCCTCGCACAGGCTGTAGGAACATGTTCTAAAATGGAGAAAATAATTGAGAAATAGCAATGTTTTCATGTCTGCAATTGTCTTTTTGGCTTGGTTACTCAAAAGGGCTTTTTTATTTCTTTTGTTTTTAAAATTATGCCAGAGAGACTTAAAGGACTACTTCTGAGCCAGCATTTCAAGGGAGCCTCTGTTCTTTATGCCAGGCTTTTCATTCATCTCCCCACCATTCCCCCAAAATAATGCCATAGAAACTGAACAAAACAGCAAGTCATGGAAATGTCTTTCCAGTTTAGCCACTTACCATACCAGAGGGGCCACCCATGAGAGTCAAAGAGTGAGTTTTCAGTGTCGTCATGGTAACAGTAGTTGGTGTATAGATCACTGCTGATAATATGCTGTAAGTGGTTGTCCTGCCAGTGCAGATCGCACGCCTCTATGGCTCGAGTGAACACCGTCCGATGTGGCCTGTTTGATGAATCTGTCATTTTCACAAATTCAGAAAGCCGTATCAGCTTTTACTCATTCATATGTGAGTCAGTCATTCACAGTATTCTTGTCTTCTGCCTATTTACCAACCCCCAACTGATGGCAGCCTGCCTTGCCCCCCTCCGCAAGGAGCAGTCCGCAGATGACATTTCACATCCTATTACCCAACAGCTCAGATTAAGTGTGCGCCATTCATTTTGTATTCAGAGAGAGAGATCTACAAACCAGCATGGCTAATGCTAAATAGGACTTTGCAAAGGGAACAGCTAGAGATGAAGGATGTTAAACAGCATGTACAGAACTCCCCTAAAAAAAAAAGTATTCAGTGCACAGTTATTCAAGCAACCCCAGCTTCTCTCTTCCTCAGACCCAGAGCTACTAGGATGAGGGACAGATTAACATTGCATGAAGAATTTAGTTGTTCTCTTTGAGAAGTGAAATTACTTTGAGCACTTGTATAATTTTTTGTCATAAACATATACAAATAGTGTACAAATACAATACAAATATACAAAAGAAAGCAAGGTACTGAGCCCATGGGACTGACATAATCCTTACTGGACATCTTCCAATGGCAAAAGTGCTATGTTGACATGGCACTGTGTCTATGAATGTTGAAATGTCATAGTTGCCACTAGCCTGCCCAGATTGAGCTGAACATCACGGGATCCAGAAAGCAAAATACCTCTGTAGGAAGTTATATGTTGAATGAACTTCTGTCCCGAGCTAGCTGCAAGATTTAAAAATGAACCAAGTCTATTTCCCTCAGAGGTAATCTTCTAAGATAAAGAAAAAAGGAAAAACCCATCTAAGCCCAAACCTGCCACCTCCCACAAGCATTTAATTTTTACTTTATTATGATTATATGAAATATATAACAAAATACTGAAGGTTTTTAAGATTATGAGGGGTTTTTTTCCGGCTAAATCTTTGCAATCTTTGCTTGAAGATGACTGGAGAAGACTTCTGTCAGATTTGATAACCACATTTTCAATTAGAAAGCATCATATCGAGTAAGAAGAGACACCTCCAAGAAGGCAGTGTTGCCTCTGCACCCCCTTCCACACCTGTCAAATGCAGACTGCACAACACAGAGCACATCACACAGATAGCTGCTTTAGTTTCTCACACACAGTTTAATGCAGTTACAACAGATCTTCCTTTCAGTAAATATCAAAGGTTTTGTAACTGAAAAATAAGACCAACAAAACCTCAACACCAGAAGTTAAATAAGATTATAGTCAAGCAAAGAAAAAACAGGCATTTCAGTGGCATACTTCAGGGACATCCAATTTTCATGCAACAAGCATTTAGAAGGACCAAGTGAAAAGTTATGTGGGAAACGGTTCTTCTTCTTCCCCACATAAGTCTAAACAAAATGCCTTTGAAGTCAGCAAAGGCCTTCTGCTGATTATATCCAGCTAATGGACCAAAAACAGGCCTGCTGCTCAAGGACAAATGAAAGCAAAACAACAGATGTGGTACAAGGCAGGAAGGATGGGCAACAAGTTATGCATTGTCCTTGCTAGTTACCACCCTAACTTGGGACTCATGGATGTCAACTGGCTCTGGACAGTGACACTGGCTGGACAGATGGGTCACGGGGGTATAAAAAGGGGGTGAATTCAGCAGGTGGGGCCGAGGCCTGTTCGGACGCTTCCTGCGTGGGACACCCCCCCTGCTGTGGAGCCTGGCGCTGGGACTCTGCTGGGCCTGCTAGCCTGCCTGCCTGCCCCGGGGATCGAGCCTAAGCCTTAACGGTGAGCGTGCCGGGATTCTGACCCCTGGAGCACCGGCTCCTTTCCGCAGCCGTCGGGGTCGGGGCCGGAGCCCCCCACCCCATTTTGCTGCTGCCGCTGTCGAACCACGAGGGGCTGCCCCCCCCCCCCCCCCCGAAACCACGGATTTCGAGGTCCTGCCGTAACTGCCTGCTCGGTCCGCCTGCCGCTCTGCCCCGGGATTGGAGCCTGCCCGATCCGCCTGCCTGCCTGCCTGCCTGCTGCCTGTTACTGGGAAGCCGGCCCCCTACAGACCTGCTACCGAGTCCTGCCAGCTGGAAAAGAAGCCGCATCCCAGCCTTAAGGGCACAGTACTTTTTGCATTACCTCCCTAAAGGACACATTACTTCCCTGATATATCCCTGGTAGCCCTTTGCCATGTGTACATTTTCCCTAAACCTTATCCCACAGTTTGTGTTAACCCTTAATAAACCGGTTAATTTGTAAACTAAACATTGGTCTCAGTAGCAATTTTTGGGCATGGTGGGGGTGCATTCTAACTATCACTCTAAGATACGGTCCCGCAGTGGCCGTTCCTCTGTGAGAGGTGAACGCCACGTGTGAGCCTTATTCAACACCCCCTCCAAACTGGGGGGGGGGGGAAGTGGCAAAAGCATCCTGACAGCCCGTAACCCCCCTGGCATCGGCTCGCGACAAGTTAGAAGACCTAACTAAACACAAATACTTCCTTTGAAAACATTGCAACCCCAGCACAAAAAACCCCACAATTTATACTTTCTGCAAGGATACTATTAGTGAAAATAAATTTGGCTGGTCAATCCTCAACAAGAAAGTTACTTATCCCAGGAAAGAGTGCTGAATTCTGCAAGGCTAGAGTATATAAGATAGAGGCTATATTATTTGTTGCAGTCAGTGTATATATTTAGGCTCACCTTGGTTAGCATTTGCACCCTGAGGCAAAGCATTGGTTAAACTGGGCAGCTCGTTTCCATGGTTTCCATCTTCCCAGGGACAAACATCCACATGGTTCCATTTTTTCAGCTGTTTTAGCCAACTAGTCTTCTGCTCCAACTTGCAGTGGGGATTTAAGACTATACACATCCACAGAGCACCTGATTTAAAAAACCAAAAAGGTAAATTATGGTTTCTATTAAAAATCAAACAACTAATGACTAACAGCAAACTTCTATACTGTAACAACACCAGGGAGACTGAATTTTTGATGCAGAATCTTGGAGCTGGTGTGGCTCATCTGAAGCAGCTGAAAGACCATATCAAGCCAACTTTCTCAATTAAAAGGCATTAAGTGGGTCTTTTTTATTAGAAAATCCATAGTTCATAATGTATGGCCCATCAGACAGGAACATCAATCAAAAGCAAACAATAATTTACATAAAGTTACAGCAGGAAATTAATCAAGTTTTTCTTCTAATTTTTGTACCAGAAGAAAATGTTGTTTTCTACAAACAAGGACTATGTATCTTCCAGCTTCACATTACAGGAATCAAACAAGTGCATTAGTAAGACATGATTTTGTAAACATATACTTCCACACTCAAAACCCAGCCAAAGTACTGTTGATCATATAACTCATTCCCAAATACATTTGGACCTCAGAGATGCAGTAAATGCTGATTTTATGCAATCTAATAAGATCTTTTTACTGCTACTACTTTAGAAATTTGGTTACACTAAAAAATTTGTTTTACATTTTCTGTTTACAGAGATTGAAGGGAAAGCTAATTTACAATGACATTTCACATATACTGTCACTTTAGAACCTGCTCCCTGACACTATATAGCAAGGCAGGCTTAAATACATCAGGGTCTCTAGCAACAATTTTTAAATGGAAATATTTTTCTCTAAAACAGCTGTCTCTTCATCAGCATGAATTTTGACAGGAGCATGAAGACATCTGAAAGTACTGCTTAGCAGCAGTTCATTTGCTCATTAAGAACATGCCTTATACACTACAAGAGATTTAAAGAATATGCTTAAACTATGCAATCTTCATGACAGGCTAAAAAAACCCCCCAAAAATAATAAAAATGTGTCTGGCTCTTCCAAGATAATAGAATTCTCATATTCAAGTATTCCTTTGCTAAGTAAGAATGCAAAATGGATACCCAGAGCACAGGCCATCACATTACATTAATTCCTAAAGTAATTCAGTATGTCAGTATGCCACAGCACAGGAGCCAGAGAAAACAGTTTGATCATTAAGGTTGCAAGTGTGCCGCTATTTGGGTCAACATGGGGAAGTAATATCAAAGGAATCTGAAAACCACAACAAAATAAGGTATGGTATGGTACACCAGAGAGACACTACACTAATGCAGATTATTACTGCACAGTAGTTACATACAGTAGAGCATGCTGTTTTATTGGGTTTTTTGTTTGTGGGGTTTTAGGGTTTTGTTTTGGGTTTTTTGGTTGTGTGTGGGATTTTATTTTTTTTTTAAGTGTCCAAAACTTGCCATGGAAGTGAATAAAGCCAATACTGTTTTTAAAAACTCATTTTTAAAATAAAATCATATGTCACTCTTTAGACACACTGTTCAACATGCTTCACTCCCCAAACAGAGTCAAATTATAGAACAGAATCATAGAATGGTTTGGGTTGGAAGGGACCTTTAAAGGCCACGTAGTCCATTCCCCCTGCAATGAGCAGGGACACTTCCCACTAGACCAGGTTGCTCAGAGCCCCATCCAACCTGTCCTTGAACGCTTCCAGGAAGGGGACATCCACAACTTCCCTGGGCAATCTGTTCCAGTGTCTTACTGCCCTCATAGTGAAGAATTTCTTCCTAATGTCTAACCTTTAAGTATTTCAAGGCCGCAATAAGTTCTCCCTGGAGCCTTCTCTTCTCCAGGCTGAACCACCCTAACTCTCTCAGCCTGTCCTCATAGGAGAGGTGCTCCAGCCCAGTGATTATCTTAGCAGCCCTCTCTGGATCCGCTCCAATAGGTCCATGTCTTTCTTGTGCTGAGGACTCCAGAGCTGGACACATTACTTGAGGTGGGCTCTCATCAGAGCAAAGCAGAGGGCCAGAATCATCTCCCTCGACCTGCTGGTCAATGCAGCCCAGGATCCAGTTGACTTTCTGGGCCACAAGCACATATTGCCAGCTCATGTTGTTTTTTATCCACCAGTATCCCAAAGTCCTTTTCTGCTCTCAATCCCTTCATCCCACAGCCTGTATCGATACTGGGAGTTGCCTCAACTCAGGTGCAGGACTTTGCACTTGGTCTTGTTGAACCTCATGAGGTTCACATGGGTCCACTTCTCTAGCTTGTCCAGGTCCCTCTGAATGGCATCACAACTCGTTTATATTATTAAGCATCAATACATTCAGCACTGCTCAAGACAAAAGAACTATGTTTATTGCAATGTAGAAAACAAAACAGAAGATGGGGTATATTGGAAAGCCTTATAGAATAGTTATCTTGGGCTTACTTATTTATTCTCAAAATCAAGTATTACTTTAGGGCACTGAGGAGACACTAAACAGCTCAGTACCTAAAAAAAAAAAAAAAAGGCAATTTATTACTTTGTAACCAGATTCCCAGTGTTTTCAGATGGAAGCAAAGGCAAAGTGCAGTACCTTAACCACATGTGGCATTTCAATCACCCAGCAAGGCAGAATGAACACTACCGAAATACATCATGCCCCTACAAAATGAGTGGCCTTTTCTGCATCTCAGAAACACAACTAGAAGCAAAGGAATTCACTTGCCATCTGAAGAAGTTCCACTATGCATGCAGTACATCTAAGAGGCAGGAAAGGGAAGAGATACCCCAAAGTACCAAAATCCTTTAAAAACTTCTGTGGTTTAAAGAGGGAAACTATGTCATTGGCCTGGTTTGAGCCAGGATGAAGCCAATTTTTCCTTTACAATTTTTTTTCATTCAGAAAGCTTTCTTTTAACTAGCAGAAGAGCGTTCCAACTGACTGATAGCAGTGCAATGTTTTTCCTAAGCTGATCCAGAAATTGGAAAGCTAGGGAGTGATCAGCAGGACTCACTCACCCTTCAACAGTACTATCTAGCCAGTACGAAAGCCTGATGGTGAGTGGAAGCTGACAGTGGACTATTGTGGTCTCAATGAGGTGACACCACCACTCAGTGCTGATGTGCTGGACATGCTAGAACTTCAGTACGAGCTGGAGTCAAACGCAGCTAGGTGGTATGCCACTATTGACATTGCTCATAGAATCATAGAATCATAGAATCCTAGGGGTTGGAAGGGACCTTGAAAGATCATCTAGTCTCATGCCTTTTTCTCTATTCCTCTAGCACTAGAGTGCAGGCCACAGTTTGCTTTCACCTGGAGGGGAGTCCAGTACACCTGGAATCAACTGCCCCAGGGGTGGAAACACAGCTCAGCCATTTGCCATGGACTGATCCATGCTGCACTGGAGAAGGGTGGAGCTCCAGAACACCTGCAGTACATAAACAACATCATTGTGTGTGGTGATACGCCAGAAGTTTCAGAGAAAGGTGAAAAGATCATCCAAATTCTTCTGGATGCTGGTTTTGCTATAAAAAGATGCAGAGTCAAGGGACCTTCATGAGAGATCCAGTTCCTGGGAATCAGGTGGCAAGATGGACGTCGCCAGATCCCAATGGATGTGATTAACAAATTAACAGCTATGGCCTCACCATCTACCAAAAAGGACACTCAAACCTTTTTAGGGACTGTTGGTTTCTGGAGAATGCATATTCCATGTTACAGTGAAATTGTGAAACCTCTCTATGAAGTGACCCAAAACAAGAGTGACTCCAAATGGGGTCCTGACCAACAGAAAGCTTTTGAACAGATTAAAAAGGAGATTGTGCAAGCAATAGCCCTTGGACAGTTCCAACAGGGCCAGACATCAAGAATGTGCTCTACACTGCAGCCAAACACAACAGTCCTAACTGGAGCCTCTGGCAGAAAGCACCAGGGGAGACTCGAGGTCGACCCTTGGGATTTTAAAGCCAGAGCTACAGAGGTTCTGAGGCCAACTACACAACAACTGAGAAGGAGATTCTTGCAGCGTATGAAGGAGTTAGAGCCGTTTCGGAAGTGATTGGCACTGAAGTGCAGCTCCTCCTGGAGCCCAGATTACCAGTACTGAGCTTCATGTTCCAGAGTAACCTTTCTCCTATCCATCATGCCACCGATGTGACTTGGAGTAAATGGACTGCTTTAATTACCCAGTGAGGTCGAATAGGAAGGCCTAAATGACTAGGTATTGTAGAAGCAATTACAAACTGGCTAGAAGGCACACACTTTGGAATGCCACAAAAAGAAGTGGTGAGACAGGCTCAAGAAGCTCCACCATATGGTCATCTACCTGAGACTGAGAAACAATTTGCTCTTTTCACCGATGGCTCCTGTTGTCTTGTAGGAAACCGCTGGACGTGAAAAGCTGCCACGTGGAGTCCTACATGACTAGTTGCACAAGCAGCTAAGAGAGAAGGAGAATTGAGTCAATTCGCAGAGGTAAAAGCCATCCAGCTGGCGTTGGACATTGCTGAGCAAGAGGGGTGGCCGAGGCTCTATTTCTACACTCACTCATGGATGGCAGCAAATGCCTTGTGGGGTTGGCTAAAGCAGTGGCAGCAGAACAACTGGCAGCGAAAAGGTAAACCTATTTGGGTTGCTGACCTGTGGAAAGACATTGCAGCTAGGCAAGAGAAACTGGTGGTGAAAGTGCATCATATACATAACTCTGAGTCGAGCCACTGAGGAACATCGACACAAGCAACGAGCAGATGAGGCTGCTGAAGTGTTCCAGATAGACTTAAGACTTTGAACACAAGGGTGAGCTTTTTCTGGCTCGGTGGGCCCATGATGCTTCAGGTCATCAGGGCAGAGATGCAACATACAAATAGGCCTGTGACCGAAGGGTGGATGTAACCATGGACGCTACTGCACAGATTATCCATGACTGTGAGACGTGTGCTGCAATTAAGCAGGCTAAATGGTTGAAACCTTTGTGGTATGAGGGGAGGTGGTCAATGTACAGGTATGGGGAGGCCTGGCAAGTTGATTATATCACACTGCCTCAGACCCACCAGGGTAAGTGCTATGTGCTTACAATGGTGGAAACAAGTACAGGATGGTTGGAAACATATCCTGTGCCTCATGCCACAGCCAGGAATACTATCCTGGGTCTTGAAAGGCAAATTTTGTGGAGACATGGTACTCCAGGAAGAATTGTGTCAGACAATGGGACTCATTTCAAAAACAGTCTTGTTACTGACTGGGCTAAAGAGCATGGTATTGAGTGGATCTACCATATCCCGTAATATTTTATAATAGAACACTAAAATCAAGGTGAGATTTTTCCTCCTCAGCAGCTATTCTAGAATGCTTTTACAAAGAAAATTAAAGGTTACATAGTATTTCAACAACTGCAGTGTTAAAACCACTCTCCCCAGAACACCTGTGTAATTCTTGTACCTTCAGCAATCTTGCTCAGGTTTAAGTGACTGCTAATGAGCACTGCTATTGATGAACAAGAGGAAAATCATTACCTCAATGCCCCTGAGCTGTGATGGCTCTGCAAAGCTAAAGAGTTAAAAAAAAACCCCAAACAAATCCTAAGTCTTTAAGCACTAAAGGCATTTCCATCATAAAGCTGTGGTGCTTCTGAAAGAGCATTTTTACATAGGCAACAAAAGTGACTGGATTTACATCAGGCAGTGCTTTGGCCACAGGTTGCTCTAAATCAAATTTTGCTTTTGAAATCAGCATATTTTTCACTTGCGGCCTCTTCTAAAGGCTGACAAAGTGGTTCTTGTACCACCTAGCAATCTATATATTGCTGAAGAAGCCTGCATTTCACTGGGTATTTTTTAAAAGGTATTAAAACTGAAAAGGTTGAAAAGCACTTATCGAGACTGTCAGGGAAACGACTCATGGTAGTGTATCACTATATCAGATCTAAGGTATTTTAAGCATGCCCAAGACTCAAGCTAACTTGACATTTTGATTTTGGGCTTGTCACAACTGTGTAATTTCTATCTCTATTAGGGTTTGAGTAGATGTTAGAAATTAAATTGCATAACACAATCTGTCACTTTTAAATCTCAGATCATGTTACCTCTTTAGCCAATACTAAAAGGATACCAGCAGGGAAGGAAAATTACATGGTCAGATTTGTAAAAACGTGCTTTCAAAGAAGTCCTGAGAACTTGAAAAGCAGAGATAACTACAACTCTTCAGATGTATAGGAACTGAAAGTTGTATAGCTGTAAAGATGTATTGCTTCTTGGCCTTTTGGCTAAGATCAAGCGTAGTATCTTGATGGCTACAGAACATTCTTTGTTGGATTTAATAAAAATACATTAAGATAGAATTAAGCTTAATAGAAATTTACTGGAATAATGAATTTCCTTTATATAATTTACTGATTTAGCTGAATGTTAGCTGACTAGGTTATTTTATTTTATTTTTAGTAGAAAATCACAGAATCACAGAATTGTCATGGACGGAAAGGACCTCTGAGATCAGACTCCAAGCATCAACACAAAAAAAACCCCTAACAAACACAACCACACACACTCTACCAGAAAACACCCACAAAAAAAACAAAAGAAAAAAAAACCAACACACAAGAAACCAAACCCTAAAACCTCAGCCCCTAGAACATGCCCTGAAGTGCCACATCTACATGTTTCTTGAATACCTCCAAGGATGGTGACTCAACCACCTCCCTGGGCAGGTTGTTCCAGTGCCTGACCACTCTTTCAGTAGAGAAATTCTTCCTAATATACAATCTAAACCTCCCCTGCTGCAGCTTCAGACCATTTCCTCTGGTCATGTCCTTATTCACTTGGGAGAAGAGGCCAACACCCACCTCCTTTCAGGTAGTTGTAGAGGGCAATGAGGTCCACCCTTAGCCTCCTCCAAACTAAACATCCCCAGTTCCCTCAGCTGCTCCTCATATGACTTGTTCTCTAGACCCTTCACCAGCTTGGTGGCTCTTCTCTGGACATGCTCCCAGCACCTCAATGTCCTTCCTGCAGTGAGGGGCCCAGAACTGAGCACAGTACTCGAGGTGCAGCCTCACCAGTGCTGAGTACAGCACGATACCTTCCCTACTCCTGCTGGCCACACTATTCCTGATACAGGCCAGGATGCTGTTGGCCTTGGCCACCTGGGCACAATGCTGGCTTGTGTTCATCTGGCTGTCAACCAGCACCCGTAAGTCTTTTTCTGCTGGGCGGCTCTCCTGCCACTCTTCCTCAAGCCTGTAGCATTGCATGGGGTTGTTGTGACCAAAATGCAAGACCCAACACTTGGCCTTACTGAACCTCATACAATTGGCCTTGGCCCATCGATCCAGCCTGGCCAGGTCCCTCTGTAGAGCCTTCCTACCCTCAAGCAGATCAACACTCTCACCCAATTTGGTGTCATCTGCAAACTTACCGAGGGTGCACTCAATCCCCTCATCCAGATTACTGATAAAGAAATTGAACAAGACTTGCCCCCAAACTAATTCCTGAGGGACATCACTGGTGACCGGCCACCAACTAGATTTGACCCTGTTTATCACAACTCTCTGGGCCCGGCTATCCATCCAGTTTTTTAGCCAGTGAAGAGTACACTTGTCTGTGCCATGATTCGCCAGCTTCTCCAAAAGAATGCTGTGGGAGACGGTGTCAAAGGCCTTACCAAAGTCTAGGTAGACAACATCCACAGCCTTCCTCTCATCCAAAAGGTGGGTCACATGGTCATAGAAAGAGATCAGGTTGGTCAAGCAAGACCTCCCTTTCATAAACCCATGCCGGCTCACCCTGATCCCCTTGCTGCCCTGCACTTGCCGTATGACCTAACTCAAGATGAGCTTCTCCATGATCTTTCCCAGTACCGAGGTCAGGCTGACAGGCCTGTAGTTCCCTGGATCCTCCTTCAGGCCCTTCTTGTAGATAGCGTTCACATTAGTCAGCCTCCAGTCCTCTGAGACCTCCCCTGTTGACCTGGATTGTTGATAAATGATGGAGAGAAGTTTCGCAAGCTCCCCCACCAGCTCCCTCAGCACTCTAGGGTGGATCTCATCTGGCCCCATAGACTTGTGAGTGTCTAGGTGCAGAAGCAGATCATTAACTGCTTCCTCCTGGATTACAGGGGGGTTATTCTGCTCTCCGTCCTTATCTTCCAGCTCAGGAGGCTGAACACCCTGGGGGAAGCTGGTCTGACTATTAACGATGGAGGCAAAGAAGTCATTATGTACCTCAGCCTTTTCCTCATCCTTGGTTGCAATGTTCCCCCTGGCATCCAGTAAGGGATGGAGATTCTCTCTGGCTCTCTTTTTATTTTTTATGAATTTATAAAAACTTTTTTGTTGTCCCTTATGTCAGTGGCCAAGTTGAGCTCCAGCTAGGCTTTTGCCTTCCTAATTTTCTCTCCGTATGACCTAATCAGATCTCTGTAGTCCTCTTGAGTTGCCTGTCCCTTCTTCCAAAGGTGGTAAACCCTCCTTTTTTTCCTAAGTCCCATCAAAAGCTCCCTGTTTAACTAGGCTGGCCATCTTCCCCACCCTTTAATCTTACAACACATGGGCACAGCTGCTCCTGGGCCTTTAAGATTTCCTTCTTGATGAGCATCCAGACTTCTTGGACCCTTTTGCCCTTCAGGACTGTCTCCTAAGGGACTCTCTCAACCAATGTCCTGAACAGGCCAACGTCTGCCCTCTGGAAGTCCAAGGTGGAGGTTTTGCTAACCCCCCTCCTAACATCACTAAGAATTGAAAACTTAAACATTTAACGATCACTAAGCCGAAGATGGCCTCCGACCACCACATCTCCTAGTCCTTCTTTGTTCGTGAGCGGGATGTCCAGCGAGGCACCTCCCCTGGTAGGCTCACTTACTAGCTGTGTCAGGAAGTTATCTTACACACACTCAAGGAACCTCCTAGACTGTTTCTTCTCTGCTGTGTTATCTTTTCAGCAGACATCTGGCAATTGTGAGACTTCAGCCAGCCACTTATAGAATACTTCATCTGCCTCCTCGTCCTGGTTGGGTGGTCTATAACAGACTCCCAGCACAATATCTGCCTTATTCGCCTTCCCCCTCATCCTTACCCATAAACACTCAACTTTATAATCAAGCTCTATACAATCACTGCCTCTCCTACCTTGCCTATCCCTTCTGAAGAGCTTATATCCATTCATTGCAGCATTCCAGTCATGACAGCCATGCCACCATGTTTCCGTGATGGCAACTATGTCATAACTGTCCTACTGAATGATGGCTTCCATCTCATCCTGTTTGTTGCCCATGTCATGTGCATTAGTGTAGATGCACTTGAGCTGAGCTATTGATTTCACCCCTAGGCTCATCTCTGGTGGGCCTGGTTTTATCCTCTTCCCTGTACAAGTCTACTTTAAAGAGCCCTGCTCTTTAAGAGTCCATGAGCCCTGCTAACTTTTGCCCTAGTACCCTTTTCCCCCTGGGATGATGAAACATTTGTGAAACAATGTGCTTTGTGACATGTTGATTTGGGCTCACCCCAGGCCTTTTGCATGTAAAGAGATAACAAACTCAAGGAACTAGCAGCTTTGGAAATTGACTGAGACCAGCTAGATTTGCCACCCAACATTATGCATGCATTGGAGAAGGGATTAACCAAAAGACACCTCAGAACAACTCCCCCCCAGAAGACCAGGGAAGACTCCCAACTGAGAGGCTTAAAGCACACAGATAAGGAAAAAAGCAAATATTACAATGAATTCCAGGAAATCTGATGCATATGTATCTAGTAGGACAATATAAGCATCCAGCGCTGCAATAAAGAATGTCTACCTTCTAAAATTGAAATACAAGTGTTAGAGGATTCTTTCAGTGACCGAATTTTATGGTAACAATCTGTGATAGAAATATTGATTCTATTGATTTAAGCCTTTATTTCACAATTGCAGCTCTGCCATGTAGGTGAATCTTTTAAGTGGTTGCAGGGAATGCTTAGAATTGTTGGTCAATGAAAATACAATAGGAAGATTTAAAGGGTCAGAGGGATGTCTTTTCTACTAGTTGCTGTGTCAAAAAACATCTTCCAGCTCAGAAACTTCCTAAATTGCCTCCAGCTGTGAATGCTGCACTGCTATCCATATATATACACACACATTTTGATTGATAAGAAATTGTATCTCAATGGAGATTTATCTTTAATTAATCTTAGTATGCTTGCTTTTAAGTCATATTAAAAATAGCCTAAGATTCTTCAGCTAAGCTTCCCTATTTAGGGAAAAAAAAAAATCCCTTCCATAACTGTTTATATTTTATCAAAAGCTCATAGGTCAGTTTGTGAGAGAAGGTTAAATTTCAACACAGTGACCGCAGATTCTTTAAACAGGATTCCTTTACAAGAACAAGGGTGTCTGCTGCCCCATGCCAGCAGTACTGCCCCCACCAAGACCTCTTATCCTGGGTCTAGGAAACTGGCCGCCGGACACGTCTACACCACTGACTCTGCCGGGACAACTGTACACTGATTGGCAGATGGCACTTGTTCAGCACCGTGAACAGAACCTTGGGGAGCTGGCAGCTCTTCTCACGGTGCTCTGATTTTTGCAATGAAACTGTATATATAGGGGAGTTCAAGTGTATGAGTCACACCATTTGTAACACAAAAAATTAACAATGAGATAAAGGTAAATCAATCAAATGTGAGATATTTTTTAAAATTAGTGTTAAACAAATGCAATTAAAAAACATCAAAACAGTTTTAAAAAGTGATGTTCAGGACTGTGACCTGAAATGAGCTGTTCATAATACGTCTGATTGAGTTGCCTTTATCTAATTGTTAATTTTGCGTGTTAAAAATTGTGTGACTAATACACTCCCCTATATATACAGTTTCCTTGCATAAATCAGAGTACTGTGAACAGAGCTGCCTCCTCCTTGTTCTGTTCACTGTGCTGAATGAGCACCATCTGCTGGTCAGTGTGCAGTTGTCCAAGAGGTGAGATGGCAGTGTAGAAGTGTCTGGCTGCCAGCTGGCAGTGTCCAGTTGGCAGTGTCCATTTATCCTAGACCCAAGCAGGAATACTGTACACAATTATTTGTAACACTGAACACTCAAAGAAATTTCGAAAACAGGGTAACGGCCTTTTATATTTACAGTCATTACAGGTTACATGTTAAATATAATCAACTCCCAAGTTCTAAGAGGCAGCAGCATTTTAAAAAAATTAAACACTTTGATAATTTACATAGCAATTTCAAGAGCAACTGCTTTCTACATGAGCAGCCGCCTTCAAGAACTGGTGTCATATATATAGAACTTAACTTTGAAAAGTAAATAGAAGAAAATCTAGAGCTTTGACTAAAATAGGCTAAGAATAGCCTATATTGCAAACTACTCAGAAGCAGATCAACAGTAAGTTTTTGTTAAAATAATAACAGAATGTAGCATCTTCAAGGTAAACTGCTTCCCATGTCCTTATTTCTGAAGTATCACAAGAGTTGTTTTAATCTTCAAATGAAACCATGCCAAACTACTCACTCAGTCATTTGTAATTTTTGAACTTCATTTTAAAAAAATCTTATTAATTTAAGTATACAAATGACCTGTAGATCAATTAATTTTTATTCAATACAATTCCATGGTAGCATCAGGAGAAGATTTGGAAAAACAATTACAAATAAAAAGCATGAGTACTATGCAAAGGTTGAATGGTCCCAGCTAGAAACCAATATTGCTGTATGCTGATTCACAACAGAATAGTAATTGATTTTATAAACTTAGTGTGCTCAGAATTATTCTAAATGGTAATTATATAGAAACAAAGATAATAAAAATAATAATTAAAAAGATGCTTTTCATTTACCAAATGGTTCAAAGTCTAGATATAAGTCACTTTATCTTGTATTTAATTTCAGAACTCTTGGGTGGAATATAACACCTGTTCAGCAGCATACAGCATCAAAGAAAACCAGCAATTGCTTTGAAGCAGCCAGCGGTAATAGCAGAAATTGTAAAGACAGGACAGGCTACACTAAGTTGCTCAGGGTAGCAGGACGCTCCATCGTGCCCGCCTCAGGTTCACTCTATGATTCAACTGCTTTTTGTCTTGCAGTTTTGCAGGCCCAGGCCTGAAGTGGAAAGATTCTCATGAGAAAGGAAAAGGCCTAGCAAGCTCTGAGCTGGCAACAACCGTGAAAGGTATAAACAGAGGGCCAAGCTGATGTTCATAACACCAGCTGCTCTCCGGTGTTGAAGAACACGAAGCCCAGCCTAGCCACAACTAGGCCTGAAATGGAGATAAAGTAAGAACGAACAGATAAACAAAAGAGTTTGCTTGGTGGGAACAGAGCCTTTGTGGGTTTTCTACTGTTTTCCTTTTATTCTCCAATGAGAGACTTTGGAGGTATGGCTAAATAGTTAAATGACAGCAGCCAATCCACTTTATTCTATAAAAGCCTGGTCCCATCTTTGATTGGGAAACTTCCCGTACATTTTCCCAGGAGGTTGCTGGATGTTCTCCTCTCCAGCAAGGATGCCTGCCAGAGAGATTAATTCTCGATAATTAAGATCCACCCAGTGACACCCAGCTGTGGCCAGGCAAGGGTGAGAGAGATTAACTCATTTATTGTCTTTATTAGCAAACTTAACATTAAGTAATTTTCATCATTAAGTTTAAAGATTATAGAATCCTTTAAAATTGATAATTAATGTTCTAGGCCTAGTATAAAACTTGGTCATAAGTAAGTTGCTAGAATTTAAATGGTTAACCTTTATTGTTTGATCTAACTACAAGTAGCAAATATCATTGTTAAGGTACCTTTTGCATTCAAACCAGCTTCTGTTCCAATCTCCCAATTTCCCTACAATTTGACTGTGCTTGTGCTTTCTACTTTAAGGAGTTAAGACTTCGGTGTTATATGCAATAAATCTTGATCTGTGCATATACATCTTGTCTGCTCTCTTGCCCTGTTCGGAACACTCAGGAAAGTTAATAAACCCCCATCGCATTTTTAACTTACAAAAAATTATTTCCCTTCCATCTGCACATAAAGAAAAATGAATAAACTTATCTGCTGATAATATCTAACATCTCCTGCTAAAATTTAAAATTCAGGTCTCACAAACATCATATAGCAATAAGTTTCAAAGTCTACTTGTGTATGGCAGATAAAAGAACTTCCTTATCCGTATATACTAGCATGCAGTGTTTTCATTTTATTTTTACATTCCATGTCTTAAACCAAAATATCACTATTTTCTATATAACAAGTTTTATTTTAATGCATAATGTATCTGCAAAAACTTTTCCTAAAAAATCTAAATTTTGTAAAATATTCTTCCATATTATTTTGCAGATATTAATCTTTCATTTTACATCATATTACTAATTTAGCTCCTCTTGGATTTCTGAAATGTCTCTAGTTTTGACTAATCTTCTTGTTACTTCCTTCTAAAATCCAGTTGTTCTGGTTTGGTTTCGTGGATTTTTTGGTAGCGAGGGAAGGGCCCCAGGAGTGGCTCCGGTAAGAAGCTGAGAAGCTACTCCTGCTTCCAAAACCCAGCCAAAGATCCATTACAGGGACAATAGATGCGCCTCAGCGATTAACATACGAAAGAACTGCTATAACACCTGAGCAGAGCTAGGAGAGGGGGAGAAGAGCTGTGCAGGAGGAGAGCGGTGCTGGTGGTTGGTGACAAAGAAGGGGAAGAAGGTGCCTGATAAGCATAGGATACTCGTTAGTAAATTCAATAGAAATATAGCCTAATAAAAAATTACTAAAATAATGAATTTGCTATACTAAGGGTTACTTTTAAAACTATGTGCTTTGTGAAACTATCAGTCAATTATGCCAAGCATCCTGCAGGTTGTCTTCTAAGAACCTGTGGGCCTACAGACAACACTCATGTTGATTCTGACCCACCTGGGCAATCTACCAGCGGGAGACTGGAGACAGGACCAGGACCAGAGACAGGACAAAGGACTAGAATCAACAAAGACCCCCACAGGAGACCCTCGAGTATGCATAATTACAAAGATAGCCAATTCCAGGAAATAAAATGACTATGTAAAAGAATTCTGGGAACTCATTGACATGGAACTGAATATGCGTGTTTTTGGTGTATATTAGTTGGGGTGTTTCACTAACTCGTTGGAGCACTCATGGTGGAGAATCCCCAGTGCTGCCCAGCGCTGCAATAAAGAATGCCTGCTCAATAACAGCTTGTTTGTTGTTATTGGGTCTTAATCTCGGAATCCTTACCCAGCCGCACCCCACTTCGGTGAGGAGTGTTAGAAAGCAAGGGGTTTGGAAGCTCCGAATTTTTGTTTCAAAAGGAAACCCACCTGCCATTTACTATGTTATTCTCTTGCAACTAGTCTCTCGATCAATTTTATTTGTTTAAGCAGAACTATTGATAAAGGGGACTAGCACATAAAGAGTAAACAAGATGGCATTGTTTAGCTTAGATAAGACTTGGAATGTAAATGAGGGTATTGTGTGAGGGGATGTTTAAACAGGAGCTTGCTGAGAAAGCAGAAACGTCGTGCAGACCTCGGCAGATCAACTAGATTCGAAAGGAAGGAATGCCAGAGGTGAAAAGTGCACAGCGAGAAAGACATACGGCCTTCATCCCAAAGACCCCTGCCCGCGACCCCCAGGAGACACTGCGCAGACGCAGCAAGGAGGAGTCTGGGGTGGCAACTATGATAATGATTTCCTGAAACTAATTGTAATAACCCCTCCCTATCCTCGGACACCTAATGTATATGCAACAGCATGGATGAATATGTATTACTTTGTGTCATATAATGAGCTTGCCAACAGCTCTAGGGTGTGCACGTTTGTGGAGGAGCGATCCCCCGTGCACCCAGTGCTGAATAAATATACCTTCTTTATAACCTTATACGTTGTAAGGTCGTTATTCCGCACGTCACTGTCCTGGTTTGAGCCAGGATGAAGCCAATCTTCCTTTTACTGAGATGTTTTTTTCCTTCAGTGAGCTTTCTTTTAACTAGCAACACTGTGTTCTAGCTAGAGCTGATAAGACACTGGAATGTTTTTCTAACTGCTGGGTCTTCAAGGTCACACCTTCACTCTGCCGGCTCAGACACTACGGGGAGATCTATGACCCCCCCGTAGGAGGCTGAGTTAGACAGACAGCAAAATTGGCCAGAGATATTCCATTCCATATATCTATGTAAGCTCAGAGGAAGGTCAGAGATCACAGAAGACAACTTCCTTCCTGCTTTTTCTTCCCTTCTCTTCCGTCCATGGCCGGCGTCCGGGGAGGACTCCGTCCATCCATCACCGTCGACCCTTAGGCTCGAGCTCTCCTGACCCTCGTGACTCTCCGCTTTTCTCCAGCAGCAGCTCCTGGATTTCTCGGGACTGTTCCAGCTGAGGGGAGTGCTGTGGGAGTTGCTGGGGGTGGGGGGAGGCGAGAGGCTTTTGCACATACCTGAACATATCTGTATATAATTGCATATATTTTCTTATATCATTAGTGTTTAATTAAAGCTGTGTAGTTTAGTTTTCAATCCAGCCAAGTCTCTCTCTTTTTCTCTCTCTCCTTCCCTATCTGGGTGGGAGGGGGAGGGGATCGAGAGCATTGTTGTCAAATGTGAGTCAAACGGTGAGGATTTATTGGCACCAAACGTGGGGCACAATTTTAAGACCAGATTATAAATTTGCACGAATTGGGAGTGTTCAAAATTCCATCTCTGATGGGAGGAATCCCTCACATAGCAACGGGCAACAGCTCTGCTGAATTTCATGATGGATTGAAAACTGAACAGACACTTTCTGCAATGAATCTACCGGACTTTTTCCAAACATGCAACTGTGCATGTGGTATACAGACAAGAGCATACTGCTCTGTGTGGCTCCTCGACACAGCTGTAGCCATAATCAACCGTATAATTACCAGCCTAGTGATCCTAATGGTTATGATACTGTTCTTTATGGGAGCACTGTATGTACACAGTTACAGTACAAATCCTAAAGTGAATGGAACAGTCCGTGTTGGTAATAGCAGTAGCAAGTTCAATTTCACCTCTCCATTTTCTTTCAAGCTGAGTCTCTGTGGGGAACGGTCCATCTTCTCTTCCCCCACGTAAGACTAAACAAAATGCCTTTCAAGCCAGCAAAACGAGAGTGGCGCCTTTTTACTGATTTGGCCAAGGACAGACTGGAACAGGCCTCTTGCTCTACCAGATAACTCCACAGCAAGAAAAACAGCATAAGGGTTATGATAACTGGCAGAAAAAATGGACAACAGGTTAAAGACTGCCTCTAATAGAGCACGTACCTGGCCAGTGCTAATTGGCTAATTTGAACAGTGGTACTTTCTCGAACAGTGATTTCTGATCTATAAAAGAGGGCAAGATCCGCAGGCCGGTGCTCTCTGCCTGACCGGGACGAGACCCTGCTGCAGTATCTGGACCTGCCTGGAACGCCAGCCTCGCTGTCCGGAGGAGCCGAGAGGGAAGGGGGGGCTGCCTGTGCCCGCTCCGTGGAGACCCTGCCTGCCCAGCCTAAACTAAACCGGACCAAAGTAGGACCTTGCTCAGCCTGCATTCACCACCTACTTTGGGACTAAAGCCGTGCTTGCCGCGGCTGCTGCTGCTGGGAGGGGTTGCCCCGGTTACCGGGAAGACGGCCCCCCCATGGATCTCCTGCCGAACCTGCCAGCCGCATCCCGGGAACCACGCGCTACGGAAGGAGGGTAAACACACACACACACACTCTAACTTTCCTGCCGGGCTCAACTCCTACCCTTTCACTCCATTGATTTTACACTCTTCCTCGGAGTGTGCCTTTAATAAGACCATAGTACCTTTGAATCCCTTTTCCAATATACACCTAGACAACCTCTCCTGAACCTTGTTCCCTTAATTAGTGTTGACCCTTAATAAACCGATTAATTCGTAAACTAACCATTGGTCTCAGTAGCAATTTGTGAGCGTGGTGGGAGGGTATTCTAATCTACCCTCTAAGATACAGTCCAGCAGTGGCCGTTCCTCTGTGAGAGGCAAACGCCACGTGTGACCCTCGGGCTCATTCACAAACCTCTCCATATTGGGGGGGGGAGTCGCAGAAATATCCTGACAGCCAGTAGCCCCCCAATACCGGCAGTCAGTCTCCCAGCTCTTGATCTGAATAGCATTGTTGCAGTGGGGATGCTTCTGCTGAATGTTTATAATATATTGTGGATATGTAGGGTG
Organism: Apus apus; assembly: GCF_020740795.1. Lineage (NCBI taxonomy): Eukaryota > Metazoa > Chordata > Aves > Apodiformes > Apodidae > Apus > Apus apus. The sequence goes on along the minus strand of NC_067311.1, from coordinate 8,540,012 downwards.
AAGTGTTGCTCCACTCACTGCCAATCCCTCACAGGCAATGCTGCTGCTACTGTTGCTGCTGCCACCACCACTGCTGCTGATACCACCACATGTACTGCTACAAAAACAACTGCTTCTACAAAGATAAAGTCCACTCCCTTTCAAATCAAGCTAGTTTACCCTGTGACCAGGAGCAAAGCAAAGGCAAAAAGCCAGAGTTTCTTCAGGCAACAACAGAGACTGAAACTGAGGAGGCAGAGGATTCTAAATCACTTGATGGAGCAGGTGCTTCTCAAACAGATAAAAAATCAGACCACTGTCAAGCAGATAGAACAGCAGGCCCTCCTCAATCAGATGACAACAATGACCTTGTCCAGCCTTTCTCTATGAAGGAACTGCACATCTTGAGAAAGGACTTCCCCACGCTGATGGTGAGGGAATTCTTCCTTGGTGGCTCCGATGCTTTGATAGTGGGGCTGAAACCTACAACGTGGATGAGAGAGAAGCCAAGCAGTTGGGATCCCAGGCCAGAGATGCTGGTATTGACAGAGCACTTAGTAGTAAGATGGGAACTACCACCCTGTGGGACCGACTTCTTTCAGCTGTGAGGGAGAGATACCCCCACAAGGGTGACATCGAATGGCGCCGAAGCAGAACACCCACTCTTGAGAAAGCCATCACATATTTGAGAGAGATAGCTTTGCGAGAAGTGATCTATAATAAAGATGGACTTTACAAATCTGTAAGCGACACACAAATGTTCCAGAGGTTTGCTCAGGCTGTACTAGCAGCACATGCCCATATATTCTCCTTCATGGGGTGCTTGATGATGACGCAGGACCAACTGTGCATGAGGTGGCTTTCAAAGTATGGCAGTATGGAGACGTAATCTCTGATTCCCATCAGTTCCACACCTCAGCCATTGAACAAATGACTGACAGAAAGAATAAGATGCCAAACAGATGGGGAGGTAAACTCCAGAATCTCCCTAGAGACAACTAGTCACATGTTGCAACCATTAAGAAGAGACGTCCTGCTATGAGACAGCAGTGAGAGAGGCAGGACCCACTGCAACGCCACCTGTGGTCTCTCTTGCAAAATTATCGTAAAGAGGACATGAGAATCTGGGACAAGAAACCCACTGATGTTCTACAGATACGTGTGCAAGTGCTACTAAACAGAACAAAGGCAAGAGATGGTTCTTCCAAGAAGAAGGCTGCACCAGTCATCACCCAGGATGGTGCATCGAACTCTAATGCTCAACATTAGAGGTGCCCTGCCTACAGCCAGGGGGAGGAGAGGGACAACAGAGTTTACTGGACTGTATGGATTCGGTGGCCTGGCACATTAGAACAACAAAGGTATAAAGGCCTGGTGGACACTGGTGCACAGAGCACCCTAATGCCATTGAATCATAAAGGGACAGACTCTGTCACTATTTCTGGAGTGACAGGAGGATCTCAACAACTGACTGTTGTGGAGGCCGATGTGAGCCTCACTGGTAAGGAGTGGCAAATGTACCATGTTGTGACTGGCCCAGATGCTCCGTGCATCCTTGGCATAGACTGTCTCAAAAAAGGATATTTCTGAGACCTTGAAGGGTACTGTGGGCCTTTGGTATAGCAGCTGTAGAGACTGAGGACACTGAACAGCTGCATACTTTGCCTGGCCTTTCAGATGACCCTTCTCTAGTGGGGTTGCTGAAGACTGAAGACCAACAGGTGCCAATTGCCACTTCAACGGTGCATAGACGACAGTATCGCACCAACAGAGACTCTGTGATCCCCATCCATAAGCTGATCCGGCAATTGGAAAGTCAAGGAGTGATCAGCAGGACACACTCACCCTTCAACAGTCCTATTTGGCCAGTGCGAAAGCCTGATGGCGAGTGGAGGCTGACAGTGGACTATCGTGGCCTGAATGAGGTGACACCACCACTCAGTGCTGCTGTGCCGAACATGCTAGAACTTCAGTATGAGCTGGAGTCAAATGCAGCTAGGTGGTGTGCCACTATTGACATTGCTCATGCCTTTTTCTCTATTCCTCTAGCACCAGAGTGCAGGTCACAGTTTGCTTTCACCTGGAGGGGAGTCCAGTACACCTGGAATCGACTGCCCCAGGGGTGGAAACACAGCTCAACCATTTGCCATGCACTGATCCAACCTAGCCTTGAACACTTCCAGGGATGGCGCTTCCACAACTTTCCTGGGCAACCTGTTGCAGTGTCTCAGCACTCTCAGTGAATAATTTCTTCCTAATATCTCATCTAAAACTCCCATCTTTACATTTTAAGCCATTTTTATGAGCAAGACGACAAGGTGTTATGGCTTATATGTCAAGCATAACTACACTGTTAGCAGCATTTGTCTCAGAAATCCATACTAGTTTTATGCAAATGCAGCACAAGGACAAGTGTATTTCTAATAAACCCACACAAACCCTTTAAAATCTCAACAGATCAACTGCACCCTCCTTGTGGTGATGTCCTGGTTTGAGCCAGTATTAAGCCAATTTTCCTTTTACTGATTATTTTTTTCCTTCAGTAAGCTCTCTTTTAACAAGCACTAAGTTTTCCAGCTAGTGGATTGATAACACTAGAATGTTTATGTTACTGCTCAGGCTCCAAGGTCACTTATTTTCTCTGCTGCCTCAGATGCTACTGGAAGCAAAATAGTCGTATCTGTAACCCCTGTAGGAGGGGTGGACTAGACAGACTGCAAAATTGGCCAAAGATATTCCGTTCCATATATCTACGTAAGCTCAGAGGAAGGTCAGAGATCACAGAAGACAACTTCCTTCCTGCTTTTTCTTTCCTTCTCTTCTGTCCATGGCCGGCATCTGGGGAGGACTCCATCCATCACCATTGATCACTAGGCTCGTGCATTCCTGACCCTCATAACTCTGCCCTCAGCTCCAGTCTGCTCTGTTGCTATCTCCGGCAGTGGTCCGGGACATTTCAGAACTGCTCACAGCTAAGGAGAGTGCCATGGGAGGTGCTGGGTGTGGGGGGGGCAATAGGGTTTTGAACATTCCTGAACATACTTGTATATAATTGTACATATTTTCTTTTATCATTAGTATTTCATTAAAGCTGTCTAGTTTAGTTTTCAATCTGGAAAGTCTCTCTCCTTGTTATCTCTCTCCTTTCCCTACCTGGGGGAGGGGATTGAGAGCATTGTTATTGCTGGTTTAATTGCCAATCCTGAGTCAAACCGTGACAGGTGACTTCAGGGAAAGCTGCGTGCCCATCTGAGATCTTGCCCAGCTTTCACAGCTGCCCAATTCCCTGCAGGAGTGAGACAAAACCCTCCCACTGAGAAGGGAACAGAAAGAGCCTCAGGCTCAGCTGCTGTAATGCTACAAAGCCTACCATCTTTGAGAAGGAAGTATAATGACCCCACACTCTTCAGCCTATTTGGGTTTCAAGTTTTTGTGTGTATGTGTGTGATCTTTCCCCCTCCCACAGTGTGTGTGTGTATGCCTGTATTCATATTTCTTCCTCCTCTATCTCTTTGAGCACCTTCCTCCTCCCCTGATATCTGCTCCATTCTGGTTCTTTCAATTCACTGGTTCCTGTTCTGCTCCTAGCACTGAGAAGTCAGGAAAATGTTCACTTCTGCCCAGATTTTACCACATGCCAAGTGGAAGGAGCCTGGAGGATATTCTTCCTATTTCACTCTGATGCTGCTCAGTGGAAGCCCTCATGAGCTGGCCCTTAAATATCACCACCAACCTGAAAGCTTACACTGGCCTCAAACAAGAGATTCATTAATATTTAATTAAAACTGTCTAGTTTAGTTTTCAATCCGGAAAGTCTCTGTCTCTCTACACTCTCTCCTTTCCCTACCTGCGAGGGGGGGGGGGGGATTGAGAGCATTATTGTCACTGATTCAATTGCCAATCCCAAGTCAAACCATGACACACATCTTCCCCTGAACTAAACCAAAAGTAACATTCCGATTTGGATTCCTTGACTATGACCCATGTCTTTCCAGTATGAAGCTGCTCACAGCACAATGGCAAAATATCATAGAATCATAGAATCCTAGGGGTTGGAAGGGACCTCAAAACATCATCTAGTCCAACCCCCCTGCCAGAGCAGGGTCACCTAGAGTACATCACACAGGAAGGCGTCCAGGCAGGTTTTGAATGTCTCCAGTGAAGGAGACTCCACAACCTCTCTGGGCAGCCTGTTCCAGTGCTCTGTCACTCTCACAGTAAAAAATTTTTTTCTGATATTCACCTTAAACCTCCTATGCTCCAATTTGCATCCATTACTCCTTGTCCTATCACTGGTCATCACTGAAAAAAGCTTAACTCCATCTTCTTGACACTCACTCTTTACGTATTTGTAAACATTGATGAGGTCACCCCTCAGTCTCCTTTTCTCCAAACTAAAGAGACCCAGCTCCCTCAGCCTTTCCTCATAAGGGAGATGTTCCACTCCCTTAATCATCTTTGTGGCTCTGTGCTGGACTCTTTCCAGCAGTTCCCTGTCCTTCCTGAACTGAGGGGCCCAGAACTGGACACAATATTCCAGATGCGGCCTCACCAATGCAGAATAGAGGGGGAGGAGAACCTCTCTTGACCTACTAACCACACCCTTTCTAATGCACCCCAGGATGCCATTGGCCTTCTTAGCCACAAGGGCACACTGCTGGCTCATGGTCATCCTCCTGTCCACCAGGACCCCCAGGTCCCTCTCTCCTACACTGCTCTCCAGCAGGTCAGCCCCCAACCTGTACTGGTGCATGACATTTTTCTTCCCCAAATGCAAAACTCTACACTTGCCCTTGTTGAACTTCATCAGGTTCTTCCCCGCCCAAGTCTCCAGCCTGTCTAGGTCTCTCTGAATGGCAGCACAGCCTTCTGGTGTGTCAGCCACTCCTCCCAGCTTGGTGTCATCAGCAAACTTGCTGAGGGTACATTCTGTCCCCTCATCCAGGTCGTTGAGGAAGATGTTGAACAACACCGGTCCCAGTACCGACCCCTGAGGGACTCCACTAGTCACAGGCCTCCAACTAGATTCTGCCCCATTGACTACAACTCTCTGACTTCCTCCTTTCAACCAGTTCTTGATCCACCTCACTGCCTGATCATCAAACCCATACTTGATCAACTTATCTACAAGGATGCTGTGGGAGACGGTGTCAAATGCTTTACTGAAATCAAGATAGACCACATCCACCGCTCTACCATCATCTATCCACCTAGTCATTTCCTCATAGAAGGCTATGAGGTTAGTCAAACATGACTTACCCTTGGTAAAACCATGTTGACTGCTCTTGATGACCCCCATGTCCTTGATATGCCTAGAGATAGTGCCAAGGACAAGTTGTTCCATCACCTTTCCAGGGATGGAGGTGAGGCTGACCGGTCTATAGTTACCCGGGTCCTCCTTCTTGCCCTTCTTGTAGACTGGAGTGACATTTGCTATCCTCCAGTCCTCAGGCACCTCTCCTGTTACCCATGACTTACCGAAGATGATGGAGAGTGGCCTAGCAATGACCTCCGCCAGCTCCCTCAGCACCCTTGTATGCATTTCATCCGGACCCATCGATTTATGGATGTCCAGATTACTCAACTGATCCCTAACCCAATCCTCATCTACCTGGGCAAACTCCTCCTTTATCTTGACTTCTTCTGGGGCTATATGAAACTGGGGCTCATGGGGAAAGCCTGCAGGAGTAAAGACAGAGGCAAAGAAGGCATTCAGCACCTCTGCCTTCTTTATATCCTCTGTCACCAGGGCACCCACCTCATTCAGCAGTGGGCCTATATTGCCTCTGGTATTAGTTTTGTTGGCTATGTATTTGAAAAAGCCCTTTCTATTGTCTTTAACCCGACTTGCAAGTTTAAGTTCCAAGGAGGCCTTAGCCTCCCTACATCCTCTGACAACAGTCCTATATTCCTCCCAAGTGACCAGCCCCACCTTCCATGATCTATAGATTTTCCTTTTCCACTTGATTTTGCCCAGCAGTTCCTTTTTTAACCACGCTGGTCTCCTAGCTCCCTTACTAGATTTTCTACCCATTGGGACACACTGATCCTGTGCTTGCAAGAATTGGTCCTTGAATGTTGACCAGCTATCTTGAGCCCCTTTACCTTCTAGCACCCTGTCCCATGGGACTTCCCTTAACAATTGATTGAGGAGGCCAAAGTTTGCTCTGTGGAAGTCCAGAGTTCTGGTCCTGCTGGGTATTCTGTTCCCCCCACACAGGATCCTGAACTCCACCATCTCATGGTCACTGCAGCCAAGGCTGCCATTGACCACCACTGCTTCAACAAGGCCCTCCTTGTTGGTGAGTACAAGATCCAGCAGCGCTCCTCTTCTAGTCAGCTTGTCCACCAAGCTATCACAAACTAATATGCAAATATTTCCCCCCAGAAGATAATTGGAAGACCAGTCATGGTGTGACTGCAATTTTATATTAATTTCACAAGGGAATTATTATTAGAACTGTCATATTGCAGTGAGGAATTGCCTATTTTGGTTCAACACTAATCCATTTGACCTGGAAAAAGCCAGCTTTACTAAAGCAGATCTTTGTTTAAAATAGCTCTCTTTTTGAAAGCTGAATGAATGACGATTGTCATTCATTTTAGTGTGCCTCACACTACAAAGAAATAGGTTACATCACTGCTTTACATGATGCATACATTCCTTGTACATACAGGGGAAACATCAATACTTTTGTATTTCTCAGTCAATATCCATATCGAGGAATTCATGAGAGAGAAAGGAACAGTATGCCTTTACACTGATTAGGATTTAAACATGCAAATTGCAAAACATTAAGAAGTATTCACTCACGGTAAAAGTAGGTGTTGTAATAATTACACATCTTGTATATGCATGTAAGCCAAAGAAAGTGCAAGGAATGTATACAGACTCTCCCAAGAGATTAAGCATTGCTCAATTTTCATAAACCCTATTATATTTTACTTTTGTCCCAGTAAATGGGAGGGTGGTGGTGGAAACAGATTTAGTGGGGGGCTAGGACACTAAATATGACTGAAGATCCAGTGTACAATTCTGTTTAACTGTGATTACAGTCTTTCCTAGAAATGTGTTACCCTGTCAGGGCTGCTGTGTAGCTAATTTTGGGTCAGTGTTTTCTCATTTACAATACCTTGGACTTTGCCTTGGAATTTTATGTTTAATATACTTAAGATCAATCCATTCATTTGCAAAATTAAAATATGCAAGAAACCGATGCATGTTTGACGTCTTTGCTCTCCCCAATAATGCACATCTCTTTATTAAAAAAATAAAAACCCAAAAGCTACCAGGTTAGTAACATTTGATTATTTCAAAGAAAGCAGAGCCAGGTAATCAAGATCATTCCCTTTGTGCAATAGACAAATCACCTTTGACACTTGATGCACGCTTGCCACTATGCCCCATTTGAGCCTAATAAATTTTGTTACAAATGTTTTACAGCATTGGAAATAGAAGCAATAATGACCCCTTTAAAACATAAGTGTCAGCAAAGAATTTTGAAGTGTTTTACATCTGTTTTTTAAACACATACATACTTTCACTGGGCCAGTCACTTGAAACCTCAAAGAAGTTAATGTATTATAGTTATTGCTTCTTAACAAGGACAAATGCATTCAGAATGACTAGCAAAGCCACCTCCCTCCTCCAGGAAAGGAGCTATCTCCATTAGAACAAAGCATCATCAGAAGTCCCACTGGAGAATGCTCCAATGTAACAGTTGCTTTTATGGAATAATGAAGATAGAGAAAGCACTTCAGTGCTGTTCTCTCCTTGATAAGAATCCCAAGGAAAAGTACTCTTGGCATTCAGTTGGATCCAAGTTGCAATCTTATTAATAAAAATAATTCCTTAATGCACTCTGTTTTCTCTATGCAGCTTTCAGAAAAAAAAAAAAAAAAAAAGGCTTGCTAGGGGTGCTGTGCTTCTTGGAGAACTGAATGTTTCATTTTGCTCTAATTCATTCTATTACTGAATTAAACTTTGATGTATTGGTCTTGACAAGTGCGCTTCATGCTGATTGTATTGTTGTCCTGGTTTGAGCCAGGATGAAGCCAATTTTCCTTTTTACTGATTTATTTTTTCCTTCAGTAAGCTTTCTTTTAACTACCAACATTCTGTTCTAGCTAGGCTGATAAGACATTGGAATGTTTTTCTAACTGCTGGGTCTTCAAGGTCGCACCTTCACTCTGCCGACTCAGACACTACGGGGAGATCTTTGACCCCCCCGTAGGAGGCTGAATTAGACAGACAGCAAAATTGGCCAGAGATATTCCATTCCATATATCTACGTAAGCTCAGAGGAAGGTCAGAGATCACAGAAGACAACTTCCTTCCTTTTTCTTCTTCCCTTCTCTTCTGTCCATGGCCAGCGTCCAGAGAGGACTCCGTCCATCCATCACCGTCGACCCTTAGGCTCGAGCTCTCCTGACCCTCATCACTCTCCGCTTTCTCCAGCAGCAGCTCCGGGATTTCTCGGAACTGTTCCAGCTCAGGGGAGTGTGGTGGGAGTTGCTGGGGGTGGGGGGAGGAGAGAGGCTCTTGCACATACCTGAACATATCTGTATATAATTGTATATATTTTCTTATATCATTAGTGTTTAATTAAAGCTGTGTAGTTTAGTTTTCAATTCAGCCAAGTCTCTCTCTTTTTCTCTCTCTCCTTCCCTACCTGGGTGGGAGGGGGAGGGGATCGAGAACATTGTTGTCAGACCTGAGTCAAACGGTGACAATTGTATATGACAGTATCATCACTCCTGATGCATTTCATACTAGTTGGCCGATTAATGCAATAGTTTACCTGCAGCACTGATGGCAAGAGGGAATCATTGCCCTTCTGCACACTAAGCTTTGAATGTGCATTAGAGGAAGTGGAGGTGTAGCTCAGGGACAAAAAAAGTGTCAAATTCCTTAAGTTTCCCTTTCTGTCTTGCTGCATACCTCTGCTCCAAGTGTTAAAAGCACACTTGTATTCAGCTAAAAGGAAACAGATATTTATATTTTGAGATTCTAAGCTATCATCGACTACATGCTCTGATATGTGTGTGTCAAGTAATGAAAACCTTCTGCTCCTGTCTTCCTATACTTTCAACTTTTAGTACAATGGAAAAAAGAACTAAACAAGCACTTCTGTCATTTTGCATGAGCCCATTGTTCTGGGTTTTGCCTTTTTCAGTTTGTTTTAAAAACTTCCGCATCCTTGCAGACACTCTGCCATTTGACCAAAGGTTTTCATAGAAGATAAATTTGCTTGAAAGGTGCAGTTTACAGTATCATAGCCTGAGACTACAATCTCCCTAAGAGAGCATTTAGGTATCTGTCACATGTCCATTAGATGCCCCTCTATGCATTTATAGTACCCTATAACCTGATAGTTGTAGAAATTTACTAAAATGATGAATTTGCTGTACTAAGTTAGCTGAATGGTTTACTTTTAAAACAAAGTGCTTTGTGAAACTGTCAGTCAGTTATGCCAAGCATCCAGCAGGTTGTGAAAACATCAAGACCTGACAACAGACAACATTCATGTTGATTCTGGACCCACCTGGGCAATCTACAAATTGAAAGTGTTGTTGTGGATCCTGAGTTAAACGGTGAAAGCATGTTTTTGGTGTATATTAACTGGGGTGTTTTGCTAACTTGTTGGAGTACTTATAGTGGAGATATCCCCAGTCCTGCCCAGCACTGCCAATAAAGAATGCCTGCTCAATAACAGCTTGTTGTTACTGGGTTTTTATCTCAGAATCCTTACCCAGCAACACCTAGCCTCCTACTTCGGTGACAAGTGTTAGAAAGCAAAGGGGTTTGGAAGCTCTGAATTTTGTTTCAACCTAATCACAATAACAAGGCATGGGCATTAGTCTACAAAACTAGGGGAAAGTATAAAGCACCTGCAAATAAATCTCACTGATTAACTTCCCAAATATTCACAAAACCATTCATTTGTTCACAATCAATCAAATGAAGGTAAAACAAATACAAATACTAGCCCAAATAGTACAAAAACACAGGTCAATCCAACATACCATGATACAGCCATCATATTTTTGTTCCATAAGAAACAAATTCTTGACACAAAACAGCTATCTTCCCCCTTTAACGGTTCTTAAATATAAAAATGGAGGAAAACTACTATAAATGTTTGTTTTGTAACATGCAAATTATGTGAAGTTTCTTCACCACGAAGGCAAGCAAGAAGATATAAAGATATTGAAAACAGTAGTTAAAAAAAATATCTCATCCTGTAATCTACGTGTTGATAAGCTGTTGGGACTCCCTTGTTCCAATGAGTAGTAGATACTTATTTTAGATTCTTCTACTTGACTGCTTTCATCAGGTTAATAAGCATCTGGGATTTAGTTTCAGCTTTATTAAGCTGTCATAAGAGCAGCTCCACTTTGATAACAGTAGCTGCTCCAATTATGTCTTGGTTTAGGGTTCACAAGTATAATGATTAATTTGTGGCACATGAGAAGCAATAAAAGGTTGTTTTGCATTACAGCTTTTAAAATGTGGGCACTTTTAAAATTTAATTTGTCACTTAGCTTTTGCTAAGAAGACATTTAAATTGCAGTAAAAGGCAAACGGGGCTCTTAGTTTAAATGCAATTCCCATATTTAAATGATCTGTAATGGTGCAGTGTTAGTAGGAAGACTATTGTTTCACAGTGGGCCCTGATGGTGACATTTGAAATTTGTATTCAGGTCCTGTATTATCTATGTGGCTAAAGGGCTTCCAATTTTATTTCACAGCCAGAAGCCCGCAGAAAACACCAAATAACTTGCAGATCCTATTTGCCAACAAAACTCAGCCTCTTCTCAATATCTGGCATTTGGTAGTGCTCAACATTTAATTCCAAAGGAGAGCCTCACAGCCATCATGATCTCTGGACTGGGACAAAGTCAAAATTTCCCCTTTTATTAAAGGATTCTTTTTCACTTGCATAGAGAACAAGACACTTTTACTTCATGGATGAACATTAACAAATTACTGCTGTAGTAAGATTGCACAGATCATTTTTTCCCCTCCAGAGTACGTAGAAGGTTAACTGACCTTTTCTTAAAATCTGACATCTCAGTTCAACAGGCATCAACAGATATTTACTGTGCATTTCCATATTCCTCCACTTTACCAATGCAATTTAATTAAAGAGAAACTGTGGAACAACAGGACAGATTCTTTTGGCAAATTTACCAAAAAAATTACCAAAAATTACCCCCCCTGCCATAGTCACAGGATACTCATTAGTAGAATAGAATCTACTAAAATAGAATATTTTTTTTCCCCTATAGAGGGACTGTATTACAAAAGACAGCAGGCTAAATCCCTGTGATTCCTACATCAGATAAGGAGTAGGGGCAGAGGGAACAGACCATTGTGTTAGCCAAGGTATGGTGCCTGGCTTGTGCATCTTGACTGCAAACTTGACTGGCAATTAGCACAATTTCTGGAACAGGATGAAGATTCTGTGGCCTGGGGTTGTAACAATAAGCCAAAACAATAGAAACGATGACACCTGAGAAATCTGCATCAAGAATGATACCAGTACTTTTCCCCTCCCCTCTCTTAATTAATAAATAATATGAGCCTGCAAAGGTACCAATCAGAAAGGACAACTGTGATCACTGAGTTCAACCATAAAAAAAAACCCCAAACAAATAAACAACCCCCCCAAAAAAACAAAAAAAAACCCACAACACACAACCTATAATCTCAGCCACTAGAGCATGCCCTGAAGTGCCACATCTACATGTTTCTTGAATACCTCCAAGGATGGTGACTCAACCACCTCCCTGGGCAGGTTGTTCCAGTGCCTGACCACTCTTTCAGTAGAGAAATTCTTCCTAATATACAATCTAAACCTCCCCTGCTGCAGCTTCAGACCATTTCCTCTGGTCATGTCCTTATTCACTTGGGAGAAGAGGCCAACACCCACCTCCTTTCAGGTAGTTGTAGAGGGCAATGAGGTCCACCCTTAGCCTCCTCCAAACTAAACATCCCCAGTTCCCTCAGCTGCTCCTCATATGACTTGTTCTCTAGACCCTTCACCAGCTTGGTGGCTCTTCTCTGGACATGCTCCAGCACCTCAATGTCCTTCCTGCAGTGAGGGGCCCAGAACAGCACAGTACTCAAGGTGCAGCCTCACCAGTGCCAAGTACAGGGGCACAATTACTAAGAGGGCTGACATACTTGAAGGTGAAGTAGTTATATCTACACTCTCTGACAGAGCTTTGCTTGTTCTGATATTAAGGCTTTCCACTGCATAAATCTATAATATCAACTATATACAGCCAGTATTTTATTAGCCTAATGCTTCATTTAGAATGAATTAATTCATTTTAGAATGAATATAAATTATGCTAAACAGGTTATATCCAGTTTGAGCCACACCAGACAACATGCAATCAATCATTGGGGAGGGACTTTTTATAAGGGCATGATGTAGCAATAGGACAAGGGGTAATGGCTTTAAACTGAAAGAGGATAGATTTAGGCTAGACATTAGAAATAAATTATTTCCTGTGAGGGTGGTGAGACACTGGAACAGGTTGCCCAGAGAAGTTGTTTATGCCCCCTTCTGGAAATGTTCAAGGCTAGGTTGGATGAGGCTTTGAGCAACCTGGTCTAGTGGAAGGTGTCCCTGCCCATGCAGGGGGGTTGGAACTAGATGATCTTTAAGGTCCCTTCCAACCCAAACCATTCTATGATTCTATGGTCATTTTTAACAGTGTAAAACTTCAGTTTTCCTTTTGTCCTTTCCTTTCTAAATTAAGCACATTATTCTTGCTTGGATTTAATTTCCTTTAGCTTGATTTTGGACCTTTAAAATGTACCAAGATCAGTAGAGTTTTTGGCTTTGTTCTCCACAATGTTTACATATTGTCCCAAGGGGTGTCATCAGTAAGTTTTGGGTTGTTGTTTTGTTGGATTTCTGGTTTTTGTTTTAATGGGTTTTAAAAATTATATATATATATTCATATTCCATGCCACATGTCAGGAATAGTAAGATTGACCAGAACACATCAAGACAGGCTCCTGTAAGTCTAGACTTTAAGTGTCTTTCCAGACTGTGTGAGAGCATAAGTAACTACTCCAAGTTCCACGAATCGCAAAGCAATTCTATTTAGGCTGCGTGTCTTCAACTTGCATTGAGAAAGTTTCCAAGACAGCATCCAAAACCTTACTACAGCTAAGATATACACACTAATTCCTTCACTCATACACTCAGTAAATTATCTTTTAGAGAAACAAATTAGACTTACCACTGTATTTTAAATAATTCAGGTTGTCTTTTATCACTTTTATCTTCTATATGCTTACATACCAACTGGTTAGTAGTTTGTTCCAGTACCTTACATCTAGGAAAGCAATGCTAGTGGTTACTTAATATTATTCTGATGGCTATAGAACATTCTTTATTAGATTTAATAAAATATATTAAGATGGAATTAAGCTTAATAGAAATTCACTGGAATAATTAATTTACTTTATATAATTTACTGATTTAGCTAAATGCCAGTTGACTAGGTTATTTTATTGTACTTTTAGTAGAAAGATGCTGACTCCACATTCTTGGATAAATAAATGATTGGCTACAAAACTATCAGTCAGCAGCGAAGAAACCTCCAGTAGATATAGTAAAGCTTGTGAAGTCCAGCCCTGCCTGTGCAACTCCAGAAGACTTTTTTTTTTCTGACACCTTTAACAATAGGACGTTGATTTGGGCTCACCCCAGGCCTTTTGCATGTAAATAGAAAAACTCAGTGACCTAGGGGCCTTGCAGTTGGAAATTGATTAAGACCAGCTAGACTGCCTTGCAGTTGGAAATTGACTAAGACCAGCTAGACTTGCCACATGCATTGGAGAAGGGATTAACACCTCAGAACGACTCCCCAGACCACCTAAGAAGCTTGAAGCTCATAGATAAGGAGAATACAAATATTACAATGAGTTCCAGAAAATCTGATGCATATGCATCTAGTAGGACAATATGTCTTGCCTGTTGTCTCTTATGGCATGCACAACTTTAGAGAACTCTCTCTCATGCATCCAGCGCTGCAATAAAGAATGTCTACCTTCTAAAATTTAAATACAAGTGTTAGAGGGTTCTTTCAGCAACCGAATTTTATGGTAACAATTCTTTCCACTCACCTACCCACCCTTAAAATATTGGTGATGTTTACTTTCAAGTTGTTTTGAATTTCCCCTCCCTACCACAAATTCCTATAGAATTTGAGAACTTCTGAAGCAGAAGTTCAAAACCGTGTCAGGGAGTTTCTGGAACATTTTAGAGCAAATGTCTTCAGACTTTACCAGTTTAAATATTCCTTTCCCATTTCAGCTTGTGTTCCTCTCTCTGTTGTACAAATCATGTATCTGGTCACAACTGACCTTCCCTGTAAAGCAGTGTTAATAGCCCTCTGTTATTTGATCTCCTTTCCTGCTCAGTAATGGACTTCTGCTTTCCTTTGTTGCTATCTTCTCATACTCCTAATGAATCTTCTCTTTTTGCCTTCCATTTCTCTCTAGTTGTGAACACTTCCAGTTTAGCACTAGTAGCTTATATACTTATCCTCAGTTGTGTAGCTACATTTCACTTTTTGCTTTATTCTTTTTAGATTCTTAGGTACTTACAACCTGTTGCAATCATACTTGTTTCATACCATGCTCCCTCTCCTCCGATTGTAATTGTCTCATGGAGTAGATAAAAAATTCAATTTCACCAAACCTTAACTGAACAAACCTGCAGAAAACTCTAACCTGCTTTACCTAGTGCTACAATAAAGTTTCTCTCCATCCAAAATATGTAATTGTTTCTTCATTATACACATGAACACCTAAATAATTTTGAAGTCTGTGCATTTACCCAGTTCATCCCAGAGTTGCCTATACTTGTCAGTCATTCCAGTTCCTTGTTGTCTCCAAATCGATAGACGAGGGTCAGCCATGAACTGTTCTGTTATCAACGTCAACATGCGAGCTCCATTTGAATCTCTCATCTTTAGCATCTCTCGCACCTAGGGAATGAGTCTTTTAATACAAACTTAAAAAAACAAACCAAACCAGAGTACAGACAATATGCTGCAGTGTTGAACATTCCATCTCTGTTAATTAAAAATATCATTTATATATCTGATGTGAAATTTTAAATTTGAAAAAAATAGTCTGCCATCCCAATTTATCAACATTTTTTTAGTTTCAGTAACCCATTGCAATTCTGCAAAAACACTTCTTCCATAAGTAATCCACAGGTGTATTATGAGAGCTGCTGCAAGACCATCTTTTCTACAGCTTTCTTCAACATTTTAGAGGTAGGAAGGAAGAGCAAAGGTGCAGGCAGTTGAAATGTTACTTCGTATCCTTAAACTGATCTCAAGGCACACCAGATTGTGTTCCATTGCATTATTAATTTGCCATCATGTTTCCAAGCCTTTTCTTGTTTTTGAACAATAGTGTTCTGGTTGAAATATTAAAAGGTGAACCCCCAAAATAACAGAGGACAGGCTCTATTACCCCCCTCCCCCTCCACCCTCCCAAGGGAAGATAGAAGGGGAATAAGTAAGAGAGACTTAAACTTTGGAAATTGAAACTAGAAACAAATTTACCATAACACAAGCTAAAAGGGTAAAACGTAGGGGAAGAAGAGGTAAGTATCTATATACAAAACCGATCTCGAGGATGGCAGGGATATAGGAAAGGCAGGGCCGCTCCAGGGGAGAGGTCCACGGCTCCTCACAGCATCCGATGCAGTTCGATTCTGGAGCGAGCAAAGGAAGCAGCAGCCCCGGTAGGGAGAAAAGAGCAGGAAGGGAGAAGGGAGTGGCTTCCTGCTCTCCTGGCTTTTATATATTGTGACAGGAAGTGAGCAGGAATACTGACCCTTTCCAGTCTTTCAGGGTCCTAAGGACCCTCTCTCTCTATAGGTGTCCAACACCGTGCCGGAGTCTCCCAAACCATAACAAATAGGACTTAGAGTAAGACAGATTTGCAACAAGTATAGACTGGCTAGGGAAGTGGGGGGAGAGAAAAGAGGGAAGGTTTAGAGTACTCAGCGTACCTTTGCAAAAAGCACATTGAGCTGCTTCCCTGATCCATGGTATCCACCCTGGGAGAGGAAGAGTTTAACCTGTTCTTGGACCTGTTCTTCATCCAAATGCCAGCAGTTTTCATCATCTATGCTAGCACCTGCTGTTGGGTCAGGAGCACCTGCAAACAGCAATAAAATAAATTATTATGTTCTATATAAAAAAGAGAGGTTTGTGGGTCCAGGGCAAAGGAGTATTGAAGAGGTTTTTTGATTTGTGTATTGTTCCGTTTTGGATGTCTTGGCTTTAATCTAAAAGTTCTTTAAAATAGACCTAAATTTCTCCTCAGTAGCCTTAAGCACTTAGAACTAACAGCCTATGAAAAGGTATTTAAATAAATAATATTTTATAATAGAACACTAAAATCAAGGTGAGATTTTTCCTCCTCAGCAGCTATTCTAGAATGCTTTTACAAAGAAAATTAAAGGTTACATAGTATTTCAACAACTGCAGTGTTAAAACCACTCTCCCCAGAACACCTGTGTAATTCTTGTACCTTCAGCAATCTTGCTCAGGTTTAAGTGACTGCTAATGAGCACTGCTATTGATGAACAAGAGGAAAATCATTACCTCAATGCCCCTGAGCTGTGATGGCTCTGCAAAGCTAAAGAGTTAAAAAAAAACCCCAAACAAATCCTAAGTCTTTAAGCACTAAAGGCATTTCCATCATAAAGCTGTGGTGCTTCTGAAAGAGCATTTTTACATAGGCAACAAAAGTGACTGGATTTACATCAGGCAGTGCTTTGGCCACAGGTTGCTCTAAATCAAATTTTGCTTTTGAAATCAGCATATTTTTCACTTGCGGCCTCTTCTAAAGGCTGACAAAGTGGTTCTTGTACCACCTAGCAATCTATATATTGCTGAAGAAGCCTGCATTTCACTGGGTATTTTTTAAAAGGTATTAAAACTGAAAAGGTTGAAAAGCACTTATCGAGACTGTCAGGGAAACGACTCATGGTAGTGTATCACTATATCAGATCTAAGGTATTTTAAGCATGCCCAAGACTCAAGCTAACTTGACATTTTGATTTTGGGCTTGTCACAACTGTGTAATTTCTATCTCTATTAGGGTTTGAGTAGATGTTAGAAATTAAATTGCATAACACAATCTGTCACTTTTAAATCTCAGATCATGTTACCTCTTTAGCCAATACTAAAAGGATACCAGCAGGGAAGGAAAATTACATGGTCAGATTTGTAAAAACGTGCTTTCAAAGAAGTCCTGAGAACTTGAAAAGCAGAGATAACTACAACTCTTCAGATGTATAGGAACTGAAAGTTGTATAGCTGTAAAGATGTATTGCTTCTTGGCCTTTTGGCTAAGATCAAGCGTAGTATCTTGATGGCTACAGAACATTCTTTGTTGGATTTAATAAAAATACATTAAGATAGAATTAAGCTTAATAGAAATTTACTGGAATAATGAATTTCCTTTATATAATTTACTGATTTAGCTGAATGTTAGCTGACTAGGTTATTTTATTTTATTTTTAGTAGAAAATCACAGAATCACAGAATTGTCATGGACGGAAAGGACCTCTGAGATCAGACTCCAAGCATCAACACAAAAAAAACCCCTAACAAACACAACCACACACACTCTACCAGAAAACACCCACAAAAAAAACAAAAGAAAAAAAAACCAACACACAAGAAACCAAACCCTAAAACCTCAGCCCCTAGAACATGCCCTGAAGTGCCACATCTACATGTTTCTTGAATACCTCCAAGGATGGTGACTCAACCACCTCCCTGGGCAGGTTGTTCCAGTGCCTGACCACTCTTTCAGTAGAGAAATTCTTCCTAATATACAATCTAAACCTCCCCTGCTGCAGCTTCAGACCATTTCCTCTGGTCATGTCCTTATTCACTTGGGAGAAGAGGCCAACACCCACCTCCTTTCAGGTAGTTGTAGAGGGCAATGAGGTCCACCCTTAGCCTCCTCCAAACTAAACATCCCCAGTTCCCTCAGCTGCTCCTCATATGACTTGTTCTCTAGACCCTTCACCAGCTTGGTGGCTCTTCTCTGGACATGCTCCCAGCACCTCAATGTCCTTCCTGCAGTGAGGGGCCCAGAACTGAGCACAGTACTCGAGGTGCAGCCTCACCAGTGCTGAGTACAGCACGATACCTTCCCTACTCCTGCTGGCCACACTATTCCTGATACAGGCCAGGATGCTGTTGGCCTTGGCCACCTGGGCACAATGCTGGCTTGTGTTCATCTGGCTGTCAACCAGCACCCGTAAGTCTTTTTCTGCTGGGCGGCTCTCCTGCCACTCTTCCTCAAGCCTGTAGCATTGCATGGGGTTGTTGTGACCAAAATGCAAGACCCAACACTTGGCCTTACTGAACCTCATACAATTGGCCTTGGCCCATCGATCCAGCCTGGCCAGGTCCCTCTGTAGAGCCTTCCTACCCTCAAGCAGATCAACACTCTCACCCAATTTGGTGTCATCTGCAAACTTACCGAGGGTGCACTCAATCCCCTCATCCAGATTACTGATAAAGAAATTGAACAAGACTTGCCCCCAAACTAATTCCTGAGGGACATCACTGGTGACCGGCCACCAACTAGATTTGACCCTGTTTATCACAACTCTCTGGGCCCGGCTATCCATCCAGTTTTTTAGCCAGTGAAGAGTACACTTGTCTGTGCCATGATTCGCCAGCTTCTCCAAAAGAATGCTGTGGGAGACGGTGTCAAAGGCCTTACCAAAGTCTAGGTAGACAACATCCACAGCCTTCCTCTCATCCAAAAGGTGGGTCACATGGTCATAGAAAGAGATCAGGTTGGTCAAGCAAGACCTCCCTTTCATAAACCCATGCCGGCTCACCCTGATCCCCTTGCTGCCCTGCACTTGCCGTATGACCTAACTCAAGATGAGCTTCTCCATGATCTTTCCCAGTACCGAGGTCAGGCTGACAGGCCTGTAGTTCCCTGGATCCTCCTTCAGGCCCTTCTTGTAGATAGCGTTCACATTAGTCAGCCTCCAGTCCTCTGAGACCTCCCCTGTTGACCTGGATTGTTGATAAATGATGGAGAGAAGTTTCGCAAGCTCCCCCACCAGCTCCCTCAGCACTCTAGGGTGGATCTCATCTGGCCCCATAGACTTGTGAGTGTCTAGGTGCAGAAGCAGATCATTAACTGCTTCCTCCTGGATTACAGGGGGGTTATTCTGCTCTCCGTCCTTATCTTCCAGCTCAGGAGGCTGAACACCCTGGGGGAAGCTGGTCTGACTATTAACGATGGAGGCAAAGAAGTCATTATGTACCTCAGCCTTTTCCTCATCCTTGGTTGCAATGTTCCCCCTGGCATCCAGTAAGGGATGGAGATTCTCTCTGGCTCTCTTTTTATTTTTTATGAATTTATAAAAACTTTTTTGTTGTCCCTTATGTCAGTGGCCAAGTTGAGCTCCAGCTAGGCTTTTGCCTTCCTAATTTTCTCTCCGTATGACCTAATCAGATCTCTGTAGTCCTCTTGAGTTGCCTGTCCCTTCTTCCAAAGGTGGTAAACCCTCCTTTTTTTCCTAAGTCCCATCAAAAGCTCCCTGTTTAACTAGGCTGGCCATCTTCCCCACCCTTTAATCTTACAACACATGGGCACAGCTGCTCCTGGGCCTTTAAGATTTCCTTCTTGATGAGCATCCAGACTTCTTGGACCCTTTTGCCCTTCAGGACTGTCTCCTAAGGGACTCTCTCAACCAATGTCCTGAACAGGCCAACGTCTGCCCTCTGGAAGTCCAAGGTGGAGGTTTTGCTAACCCCCCTCCTAACATCACTAAGAATTGAAAACTTAAACATTTAACGATCACTAAGCCGAAGATGGCCTCCGACCACCACATCTCCTAGTCCTTCTTTGTTCGTGAGCGGGATGTCCAGCGAGGCACCTCCCCTGGTAGGCTCACTTACTAGCTGTGTCAGGAAGTTATCTTACACACACTCAAGGAACCTCCTAGACTGTTTCTTCTCTGCTGTGTTATCTTTTCAGCAGACATCTGGCAATTGTGAGACTTCAGCCAGCCACTTATAGAATACTTCATCTGCCTCCTCGTCCTGGTTGGGTGGTCTATAACAGACTCCCAGCACAATATCTGCCTTATTCGCCTTCCCCCTCATCCTTACCCATAAACACTCAACTTTATAATCAAGCTCTATACAATCACTGCCTCTCCTACCTTGCCTATCCCTTCTGAAGAGCTTATATCCATTCATTGCAGCATTCCAGTCATGACAGCCATGCCACCATGTTTCCGTGATGGCAACTATGTCATAACTGTCCTACTGAATGATGGCTTCCATCTCATCCTGTTTGTTGCCCATGTCATGTGCATTAGTGTAGATGCACTTGAGCTGAGCTATTGATTTCACCCCTAGGCTCATCTCTGGTGGGCCTGGTTTTATCCTCTTCCCTGTACAAGTCTACTTTAAAGAGCCCTGCTCTTTAAGAGTCCATGAGCCCTGCTAACTTTTGCCCTAGTACCCTTTTCCCCCTGGGATGATGAAACATTTGTGAAACAATGTGCTTTGTGACATGTTGATTTGGGCTCACCCCAGGCCTTTTGCATGTAAAGAGATAACAAACTCAAGGAACTAGCAGCTTTGGAAATTGACTGAGACCAGCTAGATTTGCCACCCAACATTATGCATGCATTGGAGAAGGGATTAACCAAAAGACACCTCAGAACAACTCCCCCCCAGAAGACCAGGGAAGACTCCCAACTGAGAGGCTTAAAGCACACAGATAAGGAAAAAAGCAAATATTACAATGAATTCCAGGAAATCTGATGCATATGTATCTAGTAGGACAATATAAGCATCCAGCGCTGCAATAAAGAATGTCTACCTTCTAAAATTGAAATACAAGTGTTAGAGGATTCTTTCAGTGACCGAATTTTATGGTAACAATCTGTGATAGAAATATTGATTCTATTGATTTAAGCCTTTATTTCACAATTGCAGCTCTGCCATGTAGGTGAATCTTTTAAGTGGTTGCAGGGAATGCTTAGAATTGTTGGTCAATGAAAATACAATAGGAAGATTTAAAGGGTCAGAGGGATGTCTTTTCTACTAGTTGCTGTGTCAAAAAACATCTTCCAGCTCAGAAACTTCCTAAATTGCCTCCAGCTGTGAATGCTGCACTGCTATCCATATATATACACACACATTTTGATTGATAAGAAATTGTATCTCAATGGAGATTTATCTTTAATTAATCTTAGTATGCTTGCTTTTAAGTCATATTAAAAATAGCCTAAGATTCTTCAGCTAAGCTTCCCTATTTAGGGAAAAAAAAAAATCCCTTCCATAACTGTTTATATTTTATCAAAAGCTCATAGGTCAGTTTGTGAGAGAAGGTTAAATTTCAACACAGTGACCGCAGATTCTTTAAACAGGATTCCTTTACAAGAACAAGGGTGTCTGCTGCCCCATGCCAGCAGTACTGCCCCCACCAAGACCTCTTATCCTGGGTCTAGGAAACTGGCCGCCGGACACGTCTACACCACTGACTCTGCCGGGACAACTGTACACTGATTGGCAGATGGCACTTGTTCAGCACCGTGAACAGAACCTTGGGGAGCTGGCAGCTCTTCTCACGGTGCTCTGATTTTTGCAATGAAACTGTATATATAGGGGAGTTCAAGTGTATGAGTCACACCATTTGTAACACAAAAAATTAACAATGAGATAAAGGTAAATCAATCAAATGTGAGATATTTTTTAAAATTAGTGTTAAACAAATGCAATTAAAAAACATCAAAACAGTTTTAAAAAGTGATGTTCAGGACTGTGACCTGAAATGAGCTGTTCATAATACGTCTGATTGAGTTGCCTTTATCTAATTGTTAATTTTGCGTGTTAAAAATTGTGTGACTAATACACTCCCCTATATATACAGTTTCCTTGCATAAATCAGAGTACTGTGAACAGAGCTGCCTCCTCCTTGTTCTGTTCACTGTGCTGAATGAGCACCATCTGCTGGTCAGTGTGCAGTTGTCCAAGAGGTGAGATGGCAGTGTAGAAGTGTCTGGCTGCCAGCTGGCAGTGTCCAGTTGGCAGTGTCCATTTATCCTAGACCCAAGCAGGAATACTGTACACAATTATTTGTAACACTGAACACTCAAAGAAATTTCGAAAACAGGGTAACGGCCTTTTATATTTACAGTCATTACAGGTTACATGTTAAATATAATCAACTCCCAAGTTCTAAGAGGCAGCAGCATTTTAAAAAAATTAAACACTTTGATAATTTACATAGCAATTTCAAGAGCAACTGCTTTCTACATGAGCAGCCGCCTTCAAGAACTGGTGTCATATATATAGAACTTAACTTTGAAAAGTAAATAGAAGAAAATCTAGAGCTTTGACTAAAATAGGCTAAGAATAGCCTATATTGCAAACTACTCAGAAGCAGATCAACAGTAAGTTTTTGTTAAAATAATAACAGAATGTAGCATCTTCAAGGTAAACTGCTTCCCATGTCCTTATTTCTGAAGTATCACAAGAGTTGTTTTAATCTTCAAATGAAACCATGCCAAACTACTCACTCAGTCATTTGTAATTTTTGAACTTCATTTTAAAAAAATCTTATTAATTTAAGTATACAAATGACCTGTAGATCAATTAATTTTTATTCAATACAATTCCATGGTAGCATCAGGAGAAGATTTGGAAAAACAATTACAAATAAAAAGCATGAGTACTATGCAAAGGTTGAATGGTCCCAGCTAGAAACCAATATTGCTGTATGCTGATTCACAACAGAATAGTAATTGATTTTATAAACTTAGTGTGCTCAGAATTATTCTAAATGGTAATTATATAGAAACAAAGATAATAAAAATAATAATTAAAAAGATGCTTTTCATTTACCAAATGGTTCAAAGTCTAGATATAAGTCACTTTATCTTGTATTTAATTTCAGAACTCTTGGGTGGAATATAACACCTGTTCAGCAGCATACAGCATCAAAGAAAACCAGCAATTGCTTTGAAGCAGCCAGCGGTAATAGCAGAAATTGTAAAGACAGGACAGGCTACACTAAGTTGCTCAGGGTAGCAGGACGCTCCATCGTGCCCGCCTCAGGTTCACTCTATGATTCAACTGCTTTTTGTCTTGCAGTTTTGCAGGCCCAGGCCTGAAGTGGAAAGATTCTCATGAGAAAGGAAAAGGCCTAGCAAGCTCTGAGCTGGCAACAACCGTGAAAGGTATAAACAGAGGGCCAAGCTGATGTTCATAACACCAGCTGCTCTCCGGTGTTGAAGAACACGAAGCCCAGCCTAGCCACAACTAGGCCTGAAATGGAGATAAAGTAAGAACGAACAGATAAACAAAAGAGTTTGCTTGGTGGGAACAGAGCCTTTGTGGGTTTTCTACTGTTTTCCTTTTATTCTCCAATGAGAGACTTTGGAGGTATGGCTAAATAGTTAAATGACAGCAGCCAATCCACTTTATTCTATAAAAGCCTGGTCCCATCTTTGATTGGGAAACTTCCCGTACATTTTCCCAGGAGGTTGCTGGATGTTCTCCTCTCCAGCAAGGATGCCTGCCAGAGAGATTAATTCTCGATAATTAAGATCCACCCAGTGACACCCAGCTGTGGCCAGGCAAGGGTGAGAGAGATTAACTCATTTATTGTCTTTATTAGCAAACTTAACATTAAGTAATTTTCATCATTAAGTTTAAAGATTATAGAATCCTTTAAAATTGATAATTAATGTTCTAGGCCTAGTATAAAACTTGGTCATAAGTAAGTTGCTAGAATTTAAATGGTTAACCTTTATTGTTTGATCTAACTACAAGTAGCAAATATCATTGTTAAGGTACCTTTTGCATTCAAACCAGCTTCTGTTCCAATCTCCCAATTTCCCTACAATTTGACTGTGCTTGTGCTTTCTACTTTAAGGAGTTAAGACTTCGGTGTTATATGCAATAAATCTTGATCTGTGCATATACATCTTGTCTGCTCTCTTGCCCTGTTCGGAACACTCAGGAAAGTTAATAAACCCCCATCGCATTTTTAACTTACAAAAAATTATTTCCCTTCCATCTGCACATAAAGAAAAATGAATAAACTTATCTGCTGATAATATCTAACATCTCCTGCTAAAATTTAAAATTCAGGTCTCACAAACATCATATAGCAATAAGTTTCAAAGTCTACTTGTGTATGGCAGATAAAAGAACTTCCTTATCCGTATATACTAGCATGCAGTGTTTTCATTTTATTTTTACATTCCATGTCTTAAACCAAAATATCACTATTTTCTATATAACAAGTTTTATTTTAATGCATAATGTATCTGCAAAAACTTTTCCTAAAAAATCTAAATTTTGTAAAATATTCTTCCATATTATTTTGCAGATATTAATCTTTCATTTTACATCATATTACTAATTTAGCTCCTCTTGGATTTCTGAAATGTCTCTAGTTTTGACTAATCTTCTTGTTACTTCCTTCTAAAATCCAGTTGTTCTGGTTTGGTTTCGTGGATTTTTTGGTAGCGAGGGAAGGGCCCCAGGAGTGGCTCCGGTAAGAAGCTGAGAAGCTACTCCTGCTTCCAAAACCCAGCCAAAGATCCATTACAGGGACAATAGATGCGCCTCAGCGATTAACATACGAAAGAACTGCTATAACACCTGAGCAGAGCTAGGAGAGGGGGAGAAGAGCTGTGCAGGAGGAGAGCGGTGCTGGTGGTTGGTGACAAAGAAGGGGAAGAAGGTGCCTGATAAGCATAGGATACTCGTTAGTAAATTCAATAGAAATATAGCCTAATAAAAAATTACTAAAATAATGAATTTGCTATACTAAGGGTTACTTTTAAAACTATGTGCTTTGTGAAACTATCAGTCAATTATGCCAAGCATCCTGCAGGTTGTCTTCTAAGAACCTGTGGGCCTACAGACAACACTCATGTTGATTCTGACCCACCTGGGCAATCTACCAGCGGGAGACTGGAGACAGGACCAGGACCAGAGACAGGACAAAGGACTAGAATCAACAAAGACCCCCACAGGAGACCCTCGAGTATGCATAATTACAAAGATAGCCAATTCCAGGAAATAAAATGACTATGTAAAAGAATTCTGGGAACTCATTGACATGGAACTGAATATGCGTGTTTTTGGTGTATATTAGTTGGGGTGTTTCACTAACTCGTTGGAGCACTCATGGTGGAGAATCCCCAGTGCTGCCCAGCGCTGCAATAAAGAATGCCTGCTCAATAACAGCTTGTTTGTTGTTATTGGGTCTTAATCTCGGAATCCTTACCCAGCCGCACCCCACTTCGGTGAGGAGTGTTAGAAAGCAAGGGGTTTGGAAGCTCCGAATTTTTGTTTCAAAAGGAAACCCACCTGCCATTTACTATGTTATTCTCTTGCAACTAGTCTCTCGATCAATTTTATTTGTTTAAGCAGAACTATTGATAAAGGGGACTAGCACATAAAGAGTAAACAAGATGGCATTGTTTAGCTTAGATAAGACTTGGAATGTAAATGAGGGTATTGTGTGAGGGGATGTTTAAACAGGAGCTTGCTGAGAAAGCAGAAACGTCGTGCAGACCTCGGCAGATCAACTAGATTCGAAAGGAAGGAATGCCAGAGGTGAAAAGTGCACAGCGAGAAAGACATACGGCCTTCATCCCAAAGACCCCTGCCCGCGACCCCCAGGAGACACTGCGCAGACGCAGCAAGGAGGAGTCTGGGGTGGCAACTATGATAATGATTTCCTGAAACTAATTGTAATAACGCCTCCCTATCCTCGGACACCTAATGTATATGCAACAGCATGGATGAATATGTATTACTTTGTGTCATATAATGAGCTTGCCAACAGCTCTAGGGTGTGCACGTTTGTGGAGGAGCGATCCCCCGTGCACCCAGTGCTGAATAAATATACCTTCTTTATAACCTTATACGTTGTAAGGTCGTTATTCCGCACGTCACTGTCCTGGTTTGAGCCAGGATGAAGCCAATCTTCCTTTTACTGAGATGTTTTTTTCCTTCAGTGAGCTTTCTTTTAACTAGCAACACTGTGTTCTAGCTAGAGCTGATAAGACACTGGAATGTTTTTCTAACTGCTGGGTCTTCAAGGTCACACCTTCACTCTGCCGACTCAGACACTACGGGGAGATCTTTGACCCCCCCGTAGGAGGCTGAGTTAGACAGACAGCAAAATTGGCCAGAGATATTCCATTCCATATATCTATGTAAGCTCAGAGGAAGGTCAGAGATCACAGAAGACAACTTCCTTCCTGCTTTTTCTTCCCTTCTCTTCCGTCCATGGCCGGCGTCCGGGGAGGACTCCGTCCATCCATCACCGTCGACCCTTAGGCTCGAGCTCTCCTGACCCTCGTGACTCTCCGCTTTTCTCCAGCAGCAGCTCCTGGATTTCTCGGGACTGTTCCAGCTGAGGGGAGTGCTGTGGGAGTTGCTGGGGGTGGGGGGAGGCGAGAGGCTTTTGCACATACCTGAACATATCTGTATATAATTGCATATATTTTCTTATATCATTAGTGTTTAATTAAAGCTGTGTAGTTTAGTTTTCAATCCAGCCAAGTCTCTCTCTTTTTCTCTCTCTCCTTCCCTATCTGGGTGGGAGGGGGAGGGGATCGAGAGAATTGTTGTCGGACCTGAGTCAAACGGTGACAGTCACTATATGAAAGATTCCACCATTTTAAAATATAATTTATCTTCTTTAACATTAAATGTTCCCTTTTCTAATAGATTGGCAATACATTGTATTCTGTCATTCTGCCTTACCCTTCCCTACAATTTCCCACTAAACCCCCTATCATTTCAGCTAAATACACTAGGTTCAGTTTAACACCTTCCTTGGTATCTCTGGATTACCCTTTGGAACTTACAATATAGGAAAAGCACTAGATATTGTGAAACTATCTTTTTAAGCAAATCTGAATGTTTTGATAGATGTTTTTTTCTCAAATGCCTGTACCAGCACTCCTAATGTACATTACAGATTAATGTATGCAGAGGATATATCTAGATCTGTCTGGAAAAATAGAGAAACAACTATACAGGCACCTTTGCGTCTGAGAAGACAAATGTACATAAATCCCTTTCTTCCAGTTCTTCCCTGTTAAATTGAAGTACACCTGCATGTAGTTTTATATCTAATCAGAGGAGAGAAAGTGTGAATACATCCATATGGTTTTCTAAAAAGAGAGATAATAACAGGAGCACTAAACAACTCAGGAAAGAAACAGTACACCTTAAAAGGAAAAATTGGTTTGCTAGGCTGTCCTTATACCAGCAAAAGGCAGACCCTTTTGCAATATGCACGTAGTGACAAATCAATGCTAATATACAAACAGATCTTCCCCCAATCTTGAAGTTACTTTCCAATTTCCACTAAAATTCTCAGGAATGTAGTTTGATCTTGCAACCAATTTATTTAATTCAAAGTTTCATATCTAAGACAAGACAGATCCAAAGCTAACAAATGCAGCTGATAATCCATTGTCCTAACTGTTCTCTTCCTAGCCTTACATACTTGCCAGCTTCCTCTGCTATGATAGCACAAAAGGTAAAGGGAAGAAAAAAGCCTCAGCTGAACAGGATCCAAATCTACATCCAGCTTTCTAAGTCAGCATTCCCAAATTGAAACCCAATGTGAAGCCAACAATTATGCAGCACAGACTTCAGGGTGTCAGTATAAATACCTACTATTGTCTTCAGTACAGAAGATTAGACCCCACAGATTAGACAGCTCTACAGTTTTGAAAACATCAGGAATATGTACAGCTGTAGCACTGTCATATAAGAAAATCAGAGCACAACAAATCTCAAATATGAGGTGCTTTTGTGCTTTAAAACCATGCAAACCCCTCTTGTAATGTAATCACCACCAAGTGAAAATTAGCATGTCAAATACAGAGAGGATTTCCAATAAATCACTCTGCTCTCCTGAAGTAGTTCATGAATGGACAACACATTCCTGTGCTTTTAACAGCATCCCCTTATTTTTTTCCTGCAGTGAGGCTCAGTCATGAAGCAAGGAAGGATATTGTATCACTTGTATCCACTGAGGATTTGCCATTTCAAAACCCGTGTCATCAGTATAAATCACTTCACTAGTTCCCCCAGTAACCTTCTTCACAAGAAAGGTGGCCAAAGCCAGTCATCGAATGCTGCATAAGACAGAATTTTGAGCAAATAAACAATTATCCAATTCACCTTTAATGAAAGTACTGCAGAGTTATTCCATCTCCCTGGCCAGCTCATAAGCAAGTCAACAAGACTGCTGTGGTCAGAGATCTTCAAACCCCCAAATCATTCTTATGTAATGATAAGTAGTATTCAAGAGCTGATTTCTTTGGACTATCACTAGAAATATATGAAAACCAGAACCAGTACAGCCACCACAAGAGAAAAAAATAATAATTAGGAGTTTTATATAAAACAACCCTGGAATTAAAACAGCTCTAGATAACACTGAATAGAATTTCCTCATCCAACTCCAGATTCAGGACTTTCTTTTAATCAAAGCTGTTTCTGGTGTTTCTGTGCCAGGTCTCCTCTTTTATAAGCAAGTTTTTGTGAGTTTTTCCTCTTACTTACCTGTGCAATCAAACGGTGTTCAATATAATTCTTCTTCATACATTGGTTTAGTGAGGTTAAATGTTTCAAAGCAAGAGAGTGTCCAGGTTTGAGCCAGGATGAAGCCACTTTTCCTTTTACTGATTTTTTTTTCCTTCAGTAAGTGTTCCAGCCTGGACTGATAACAAATGCTGGAATGTTTTTCTAATTGCTGGGTCTTCAAGGTCATATCTTTACTCTGCTGGCTCAGACACTACGGGAAGATCTATGACCCCCCCGTAGGAGGCTGAGTTAGACAGACAGCAAAATTGGCCAGAGATATTCCATTCCATATATCTATGTAAGCTCAGAGGAAGGTCAGAGATCACAGAAGACAACTTCCTTCCTGCTTCTTCTTCCCTTCTCTTTCGTCCATGGCCGACATCCAGGGAGGACTCCGTCCATCCATCACCATCGACCCCTAGGCTCGAGCTCTCCTGACCCTCATAACTCTGCTCTCTCTCTGGCAGCAGTCCAGGACTTTTCGGACTGTTCACAGCTAAGGAGAGTGTTGTGGGAGTTGCTGGAGGTAGGGGGAGGCAATAGGGGTTTACACATACCTGAACACATTTGTATATATTTTCTTTTATCATTACTGTTTAATTAAAGCTGTGTAGTTTAGTTTTCAATCCAGAACGTCTCTCTCCTCATTCTCTCTCTCCTTCCCTACCTGGGTGGGAGGGGGAGGGGATTGAGAGCATTGTTGTCAGTCCTGAGTCAAACTGTGACAGAGAGGTCTACAAGACAGTTTTGTATTACAAACTAAACACCTGCAGCACAGGAGATATGACAGAGTGAACGGTGATCTAATGTTCAGCCACCTATGCTATTAGAATCAGGGGTAGATTTCTTCTTGTTACCTATTTTTAATTTAAGAAATTTGATTCAAGATCAAAAAAACAGAATTACAGTATGAATCCCAGAAGAACACTCACTTTCTATGTAATCAGGGGAACTAAATTTTCCTTCAAAGGATCCTGGAATTTTTAACATCATAAACATATCTTAAAATAAAAAAAATAAAATCAGACCATGGTTTCATGGAAGTCTGAGAGCAAAATCAGGACACTATAGATTATCTTTTGTAACCTAGCTTTCTTTGGTAATAGCAGTTTATTTTCTTGTGCTGCCTGGATTTTCTACTTTAGTTTTTGGTATTTTATTAGGACATATCACTAGTCAATAAAGACATACTGCAATCTCATTTACTAGGAAAAAAGCAACATGTAAAAGACAAACAGTTTTGTGGATATATTTTAAACTATCCTACTCAAACTCATTGTGAAATTTCACAGCTGATCAACGAATTAGTATTTTGTTTCCTATTCTTTTTGCTGTTTGGGCGGTGTTATAAGCATTAAATCTCTCTGTAAAAATACTTTAAATGCCAATGAGTAAAGAGATATTTTGACAATAAGGAAATAGCTGACTAAAATCAACATGTCTGATTAGTATAATTACAATGTTGATGAAGTTTAAGCACTCTGTAACACCCTGTCATTTCTCCTACATTAGCCATAGTATAACTAATATAGCCATTATAGCCATCATATGTCCTTCCTTTCCCCTTTCCTAATCACCCTTGACTGTTTTAGACTTCTCTGCACCACTTGCATACTCACCATAATTCTTCCTTCCCCTTAATTCCTTATGTTCAAGCTATTACCAACTCTCATGCAATACATGCCTTCAGCTTACAACATCTGAGCATCTTCCTCTATTGCTTAATGTCCTGCATCTGCTTTAGCTTCCCTTTCCACTGCCACCAGGCAGTTCTGCAAACCATCTTCTCATTAAGTCCCACAACAACAAGAGCAATCACCTTGCCTCTGGCCACATCCCCATAGCTCTCAAAGCCAAAGAAGAGCGTTGCTCCCGAAATTCATCTTCTTGCAGCACTGCCTGCCTGGGCCTGCCAGCGTCATCGGACCCTAAGGAGAGGGACTAGGCTGCAAATGGGCCCTGTCATCAGAACAACTCCCTTTTGTTTGACCTACTCTGTATCTACCAAACATGTATTTTCTCTTTTCCAAAAAGTTTTACTTACTAAACATCTTAAAGCAAAAGTTCAATAACAGAATCCTCTTTAGTAAACACCATAAAAGCACATAATAATTCAGGTTGGAAGGGACCTCAGAAGGACACACTCCTGAATGCTACAAAAAAAGCTCAAAACCAAAGAGGGAATGAAACAAAAGGTAGAACAAGTATCAAACTTACCATGGACTTGATTGATTTCTGAATTCTGAGAAAGAATTTCATCTGCTAATTTTTGAGCAGTTGGCAAAACTTCTGTGTGGTGCACTGTGATTAAATACTGTACAAATTTTTGTAGCTGGTCTCTGTTCATTTGAAAGAGTGTCTCTGAAATGGGAAGATGCAGTTTGACCTGATCTGGCTTGCGGATTCGGTATAAAGAGAGTGCCACAACGTGGGCACAGTAAAATATATCCTTGTTTCCACAGCTACAGGTCACTGAGGTAATCTTACAGCGATCAAAGCTGATAGCTACATTGCAAACAGTTTCTGGCTCTGATTGCATTGCAGGCTCTGTCACTGTGCCACTCAAGTGGAAACCTGTGAAAGGAAAAAAAAGAGCTTACATTATTAAGTAAAATGCCATATCACATTATTAATAACCTTTCATTAATCAAGTAAAAATAATAATCTATTTCTGAGAAATTATATAACTTGAAGAACTTGCTTTAATTACAAATATTATGAATCCTTTCATTCGTACATATCCTTTTCATCTCAAATAAAATCAAAAGGAGGTAAAAAGCTAGTTTACAAGCCCTCTTTGCTATTCTATCACAACATTCATAAAAGTTTGATAGTAAGAAAAGCATTTATTTGGCAAATGATAGCTACAGAAGCAGAGTTGCATCTGATTAACCTCACTGCGTAACTCCCGGTAGCTCTGTGTGTTGGCAGCAGTTTTCCAAACCCCACGCCAGGAAGCCTGCATCTATCAGCAAATTTAACCATTCTCTCAATAAGAAGGAAGTAGTGCATTCTAGTGGCATGAACCCAGGTCCTAATCTCAACTCTGCCACCAATTCACTGACACAAGTCCCTTAACCTCTTTGCTTTCACCTCTCCCACCACTGAGTTGATGATAAAGTGCACTGTCCTGGTTTCGGTCAGCTTCTGGGAAAGGAGAGAGGTTAACAGAGAGCATATGTCATTCATTTAATAGCTGGCCCAGCCTTAAACCATGCATGACACTCACCTTCAACTGAAGCAATCTGGAAGGGCAGCTATGTTTGTGTAGCTCTTTGGAGATGGAAACTGCTACAGTTACCAATACACAGGATAACATTTATAATACTGAATGAGACATGCATGCAATGTTTCAGAAGTCTGCATTTCCATTTGGCGTGATAAAGTACAAGGCAAAAGAGCTGGATTTTCTTATATTGTAAGAAGATGTTCAAGATAAGAAAGATGTTCACTTCAGCCAATACTCAACAAAGCACCCTATTGAACCAAGATCTCAAACTCTATTCTCTGAAGATCAGACCTAAACCCATCTCTGTTTTCCCAACATGAAGACCCAGATTTGGCTCTAAATACTTTATCACTGCAGTATTTGGGCGTTTCTTCATTAAGTCAGAGGTATAGATACAGAGCAATACAAACAAATTTCATATGTTCTATCAGTATTAAACTTGAACAGACTGTGCATATAAAATCTGGAATGGATACTACAAGTAACGTTACATGTTAACTATTTATAATGGAAATAATATAAAACCACACTCCCTCAATGTAAAAAATGGATTTAGTATTCTTGAAATATAAGAAAAGTGTGCTGTAGGAAGCAATATAACATGAAAATTAGCTCTAGTTCAAAATGTTGTATCTCCAATTGTTTTGAAAAAGCTCTCCAAGCTAAAGGAAGCAAAGCAGAAAATCTCTATTTTTTCCATTTGCTTATGCTGTACATTTTAGAGCAGGTTGTTTAGTCAGCATTACTGTTTGTATTACATTCAACTGAAGTACTCTGATACTCTACCCCTGAAGAAGGTCATACACACATACTAACCTCGATTTTGCAAGAGGATGTTTACCAATTAAAGTAGTTAGAGTTGAAGCTGAAGAGGCAGTAAGCTGTAAAGTGCAGAGAGGAAGAAGGGGAGGATGAAGAAGCACAGGCGTATGCGGTTTCTTGCTCTTGCCTCCACTCAACACATACAGAGAAGGGGAGGGGAATTGCCCCTTGAATCATGAGCTGCCTTTCCCTTTGTTTTTTAAGCAGTCACGGCATGCTCCCATGAGTGCTCTCTCTCAAAAAAAGAGGATTTGTTAAAACTTAGCCAGCTCTATTTCAGGTTAATTCCTAGTAAATGAGGGTTGTATTTGTGGTCTCAAAAAAACTGTACAGGAGATTATTATTTTTTTAAATATCACTTTCCTAGGAACCATACATAAAACTCTCTCTCATCTATGAGCTGAGGAAAAGCCTAACACTTGAACACTGAAAGTGCCTGATCCAACTCCTTCCTGCTCTCACTAAGTAGCTAAAGTCCTATTAATTCCAATAGAAAAAGACCAAATAAAAGATTTTCTATTAAACCAATTTATTTCATTAATCAGTCCCTGACACCAAGGGAAACTGCTCCAGTCAGCCTGAGCTGCAGCACAGAAGCAGATCTCGGCACACAGGGGCTTTTCCTCAGACAGGGATATGCCAGGGCAATCAGAAACAGATGGATCCAGTCTATTAATAGATGTCTCTGTGGCTGGTGTCACCGCCACAACTTTGTTTTTTTTGATAATGAGATGACCTACACAGCAGCAGGCCTGCTGGTGTCAGATGGGATTCACCTTTCTCAATGGGGGAAGAGAGTCTTGGCTCAGGAGCTTGCATGGCTGTCACAGTTTGACCCAGGACTGACAATTAAACCAGTGACAATAATGCTCTCGATCCCCTCTCACTCCCACCCAGTTAGGGAAAGGAGAGAGAGAATGAGGAGAGAGACTTTCCAGATTGAAAACTAGACAGCTTTAATGAAATACTAATGACAAAAGAAAATATGTACAATTATATACAAGTATGTGCAGGGGCGGAGGGGGCGTAGGTCTAGTCCAGCTGCTCACACATGTATGGCTCAATCACACAGTACTCATTGTGAAATCAAGATTCTAGGCCTCTAAAATAGGGGGCTGCAATGGTGGGCTTTGGGAGTTTCATCTACACTGACCATCAACAGC
This sequence comes from Apus apus, assembly GCF_020740795.1. Lineage (NCBI taxonomy): Eukaryota > Metazoa > Chordata > Aves > Apodiformes > Apodidae > Apus > Apus apus. Next base: position 8,506,136 of record NC_067311.1, on the reverse strand, counting down.
GACCCTCCCCCGTTGGCTGGACCAACGATGCTGGATCCAGGACTGGTGATTTTCCTGTCCTCTTTATCTCTTTCTCTTTATCTCTCTCTTTCTCCCTACCCCCCCTTCCTCTCACCTTTTTCTTCTCATCCCTTTTCCTTACTTAATATATATATGTGAGTGGTTTTGTTTAGGTTGCTCAGTATTAACTCCTAGTAGTGTAATAAATGTGTTATTTGTTATAAACAGACCTTGTGTGTCGCTACACCTTAATCTGATCAAGGGGTATTAGATGGTCGAGCTTTTACTCGGACTGTAATACATTTACTCTCTCTGGGAAAAGACCAGGTCTAAGAGAAGGATTTTGAGCACCTAGGCTCCTCTCTGAAGGAAGTCTAGAAAGTAAGGGGATTCAGTCCTAATCTCCCTGGGCTGCCCAGTCTGAGTTGTGACACGTACAGGACTGGATCCAGCCGCACCTAGGCTCCTCTATTGCAGCAGGAGTTTAGAAAGCAAGGGGGTCCAGTTCTAACCTTCCTGGGTTCTTAAATCCGGGCTGTGTCAAGCCCTCTGCCTAGGGATGGATGAGGAGCCAACTGAGAGCTTATGGGTCAGGATTAAAGGGAGGGCAGGGACAGGGGACATTATAGTGGGGGTCTGCTGCAGGCCACGTGACAAGGAAGACTGAGCAGATGAAGCCCTTTATAGACAGATAGGAGTAGCCCTAGTCCTCATGGGGGACTTCAACCACCCTGTTGGAGGGACAACACAGCAGGGCATAAGCAATCCAAGAGGTTCCTGGAATGCATTGTGATACATTCTTTTTCCAAGTGATAGAGGAGCCAACAAGGAGAAGTGCTATGCTGGACCTTGTTCTCACCAACAAAGAGGGGCTGGCAGGGAATGTGAAACCTTGGCTGCAGTGAGCAAGAAATAGTGGAGTTCAACACCCTTAGGGCAGCAAGGAGGGTGCACAGCAAGCTCACTACCCTGGAGTTCAGGAGAACAGACTTTGGCCTCTTCAAGGACCTGCTTGGTGGGGTACCATGGGATAAAGCCCTGGAGGGAAGAGGAGCCCAAGAAAGCTGGTCAATATTCAAGTATCACCCCCTCCAAGCCCATGAGCAATGTGTCCTAACAAAGAGGAAGTCAGGTAAAAAAACAGGAGGCCTGCATGGATGAACGGCAAGGTGGCAGGAAAGTAACAGGGAAGACTACAATGAACACTGAGAGAAATAGGAAAACACAGATGCTTAACATGTGGTTCAGGAGCTGGTGCCACAAGCAGAATTTTAGTTTCTTTGATCATGGGAACACTTATGTGACACCAGGCCTGCCGAGGACAGACCAAGTTCAGTTGTCTCAAAAGGGGAGAAGGATTTGTGTGCAGAAGTTGGAGGGGCTCATTGATAGGGCTCTAAACTAGGTTGGAAGGAGGCAGGGGCTAAAACCAGGTTTACATTAGATGATCCTAAGGGTGGTGTGCCCATGTCAGGGATGAAATTGATAACCCAGCTCAAGTGCATTTACACCAATGCACACAGCATGGGAAATAAACAGGAGGAGCTGGAAGCCCTTGTGCAGCAAGATAACTACAACCTAGTTGCCATCACAGAAACATGGTGGGATGGAACTCAGGACTGGAATGCTCTTCAGAAGGGATAGGCAAGGAAAGAGAGGAGGTGGGGAGGCTCTATACATCAAGGAGTGCTTTGATTGTATAGAGCTCAATGATAGTGATGACAATGTGGAGTGTTTGTGGGTAAAGATGAGGGGGAAGGCAAATAAGGCAGATATCCTCTTGGGAGTCTGCTACAGACCACCCAACCAGGATGAGGAAGCAGATGAAACATTTTTCAGGTGGCTGGCAGAAGTCTCAAAATCGCCAGCCCTAGTTCTGGTGGGGGGACTTTAACCTACTGTACATCTGATGGAACAATAACTCAGCCGCAAGCAGGCAGGCTAGGAGGCTCCTTGAGTGTATGGAAGATAACTTCCTAACACAGCTGGTAAGCGACCCTACCAGGGGAGGTGCCTTACTGGACCCGCTGTTCACTAACAGGGAAGGAGTGGTGGGGGATGTGGAGGTCGGAGGCTGTCTTGGGCTTAGCGACCATGAAATGGTTAAATTCTGGATACTTGGTGAAATAAGGAGAAGGGTCACCAAAACTTCCACTATGGACTTCCAGAGGGCAGACTTCAGCCTGTTTAGAACACTGGTTGAGAGAGTCCCTTGGGAGTCAGTTCTGAGGGGCAAAGGGGTTCAGGAAGGCTGGATGCTCTTCAAGAAGGAAGCCTTGAAAGCGCAGGAGCAGGCTGTCCCTGCGTGTAGTAAAACAAACTGTTGGGGAAGACGGCCAGCCTGGCTGAACAGGGAGCTTTTGTTGGGACTCAGGGAGAAAAAGAGAGTCTACCACCTTTGGAAGGAAGGACAGGCAACTCAAGATGAGTACAGGGAGCTCGTGAGGACATACAGAGAGAAAATTAGAAAGGCAAAAGCCCAGCTGGAGCTCGATTTGGCCACTACCATAAAGGACAATAAAAAAAGCTTTTACAAATACATTAACAGCAAAAAGAGAACCAGGGAGAATCCCAATTCCCTCATTGGATGAGAAGGGGAACATGGCAACCAGGGATGAAGAAAAGGCTGAGCTACTTAATGCCTTCTTTGCTTCCATCTTTAATAATCAGACCAGCTGCCCTCAGGATATTTGACCTCCTGAGATGGAATATAAGGATGGAGAGCAGAACAACCCCCCCACAATCCATAAGGATGCAGTCAGAGACCTGCTGCAGCTCCTAGACACTCAGAAGTCTATGGAGCCAGATGGGATTCACCCAAGGGTACTGAGAGAGCTGGCAGAGGAGATCACCAAGCCTCTCTCCATCATCTACCAACAGTCCTCCTCCAGGGGATATCCCAGACAGGGACGCCTATCTACAAGAAGGGCCTGAAGAAGGATCCTGGGAGCTACAGGCCTGTCAGCCTGACCTCAGTATCAGAGAAAATCATGGAGAGGCTCATCTTGAGTGTGCTCACATGGCAAGTGCAGGATAGCCATAGGATCAGGCCCAGCCAGCATGGGTTCAGGAAAGGCAGGTCCTGCTTGACTAACCTGATCTTCTATGATCAGGTGACCTGCCTGGTGGATGAGGGAAGAGCTGTGGATGTTGTCTATCTGGTCTTTGGAAAGGCCTTTGACACTGTCTCTCACAGCATTCTCCTAGAGAAGTTGGTGGCTCATGGCATAGACAGGTGCACTCTCTGCTGGGTAAAAAACTGGCTGGCTGGCAAAGCCCAAAGAGTTGTAGTGAATGGGGTTGGATCCAGTTGGTGGCCGGTCACCAGTGGTGCCCCCCAGGGCTGAGTTTTGGGTCCAGTCTTGTTCAATATCTTTATTAATGACCTAGATGGGGGGATTGAGTGCTTCCTAAGTAAGTTTGCAGATGACACTAAGCTGGGAGGAAGTGTCAATTTGCTTGAGGGTAGGAAGGCTCTGCAGAGAGACTTGGACAGACTGGATCAATGGGCTGAGGCCAAGTGTATGAGGTTCAATAAGGCCAAGTGCCAGGTTCTGCACTTCAGTCACAACAACCCCATGCAAAGCTACAGGCTTGGGGATGAGTGATTGGAAAGCTGCATGGTGGAGAAGGACCTGGGGGTGCTGGTTGACAGCCGACTTAACATGAGCCAGCAGTGTGCCCAGGTGGCCAAGAAGGCCAACAGCATCCTGGCCTGCATCAGGAATAATGTGGCCAGCCAGAGTAGAGAAGTGTACTGTACTTGGCATTGGTGAGGCCACACCTCTAGTAGTGTTCACTTCTGGGCCCCTCACTACAAGACGGATGTAGAGTTGCTGGAGCATGTCCAGAGGAGAGCTACCAAGCTGGTGAAAGGTCTGGAGAATAAGTCCTATGAGGAGAGGCTGAGGGAACTGGGATTGTTTAGTTTGAAGGAGAGGAGGCTGAGGGGAGACCTCATTGCTCTCTACAACTACCTGAAAGGAGGTTGTAGGGAGGTGGGAGTTGACCTCTCAAGTGAATAATGACAGGACAAGAGGAGATGGCCTGAAGCTGCACCAGGGGAGGTTTAGACTAGATATTAGAAAGAATTTATTTACCAAAAGAGTGGTTGGGACAGTGGAACAGGCTGCCCAGGGAGGCAGTGGAGTCACCACCCCTGCAAGTGTTTAAAAGAAATATAGATGTGGTGCTTAGGGACATGATTTAAGCTCTGAACGGGTAGATTAGGTTATGGTTGATGGATTTAGGTTATTGTTGGACTTGATGATCTTCAAAGTGTTTTCCAACCAGGATGATTCTGTGATTCTGTGTTTCTGAGAAAATATAACAAAAAGCCCATGGATCAAGACAAGGACAGGCCGGGTTCACTCACTAATTATGGTCACAGGCAAAACAGACTTGACATGGGAAAAAAAAAAAATTGTCACCAATCAAAATAGAGTAGGACAATGGCAAACCCAAATCTTAGAAACACCTTCTCCCACCCCTCTCTTCTTCCCGGGCCCGAACTACTTTGCTCCCGTTTTCTCTAGCTCCTCCCATCCAGTGGCACAGGGGGATGAGGAACAGGGGTTGTAGTCAGTTTATCACACATTTTCTGCTGCCCCTTCCTCCTCAGGAAAGGACACCTCACACTCTTCCCCTGCTCCAGCATGGGCTCCCATCCACAGGAGAGAGTCCTTCAAGAACTCCTCTGACGCGAGTCCTTCCTATGGGCTGCAGTTCCTCACAAACTGCTCCAGCATGGGTCCCTTCCGTAGGGTGCAGTCCTTCAGGAACAGACTGCTCTAGCATGGACTTCCTACAGAGTCACGGCCTTCTTCAGACACAGTCACCTGCTCTGGCATGGGGTGCTCCATGGACTGAAGGGAAATCTCTGCTCTGGTGCACCTCCTCCCTCTCCTTCTTCACTGACCTCAGTATCTGCACAGGTATTTCCCTCACATCCCACTCCTCTCTGCTGCAGATCTTCTAGAAGTTTCTTTTATCCTTTTCTTAAATATGTTCATCACTGAGGTGTTAATCATCATTGCTGACAGGCTCAGCCTTGGCCAGATGTGGGTCCAGCTTTTAGAGCTGGGAGAGCTTCTAGCAACTTCTCACAGGAGCCACCCCTGTGGTCCCTCCCCTGCTACCAAAGCCCCACCACACAGACTCAACATAAATGTGCATTTCATATGCCTGCTTGTCCATTTGCAGCAATAATTCCTCAATTTGAATACAAAGTAACAGGTGAGCATCCCTCTTTATGAATTTACCTGCAAGAGCTCTGAAATGTTGCTCCATTAAAAGCACATCTCGGCACATCCTGCTGGTTTTGTCTGCTGGAACACACTACCCCCTTCCTGATCCCCTCTGGTCTCTCACAGACTATAGAGCTGAAATTAGCTATTCATTACATGTGAAGGAGTCTCACATAAAGCAGCACCTTGCTGTGAAAGACTGCTACTTTACTTGGCAATTTCAGAAATACAGCATCTGCTACCTTACTAATATGTATATTTAATGCCACTACATAATATACAGAATTATATGCTGTTCCTTGCCTGTTTGATAAAATATTATGTACTCTTTTAAGTATCATTATTCCCTTTGAAAAACATTGTACATTTTTATTAGGCCTTCTCCCTGGTGTTCTTTGTAACAGAGCCCCAAATGAATGGCTCGTAGACTATTCTAGACCAAAAAAATCCCAGGACTCAGGTTGAGGTAACCAAATGTGACAAGCTTTGGGCCTGCAAATACTAACATAATTTAATTTATTTCCTGGATCTCACTCCACAGTCTATAGTTTTAGATTGTTTTGATATGAAGGGAAGTGGAAAGAGAATAATATCTGGACAACCGGTGGGAAACCTATTCCAGGTTACTCTTGCCAGTCGAAATACAAATACTTGTATTAGAGTAGTGGCCTTTGCAACAAATTTTATTCTTTCTACTAGAGGACACTAAGTAATATTGAAGTTCTGCTACATATAGTTATTAATAATTTTGTTCACAATAGCAAATTACTGCAGAGGAAAGAAATAAAAGTTTTAAACTAGAGAAACAAGTTTTTTTTGGAGTCAAGTGTTGGACCAATGCATGTAATATGTTTCACATCCCGCAGGAAATAGTTCAATGTGTTTCTATGCCAAGCATAGTCTTAAAACAGTGTCACCAATCCTCCCCTACACCTAACTCAGGGAAAACAGATTATAAATATGGTTATTCCAAGTAACAAAAAACCTGGTAATTTAGTCTAGAAGGCAGCGAGTATGTATGGTTCCCTGCTTGGATTTTGACTACATACCTCCAAAGCAGCCCAAGTAAAATGCAACAAATCTACTCTGCATTACTAAAGCAATGTCCTCTTGGAAATACTACTTTAAACCTGCTTTGGAGCAAGTGATAATCTGCTCTCTGTTGGAGGGCAAGTGCAAAGGAGATTCCGATATATTAAGCTAAAACAAGCTTTATTTCAACTAGATGCTCAGGATTATGCAAGCAGACATTTGCTCTAGAATTAGTTTTCAGATAATTTTGATGTTAGGAAGATTTGGGGGGCTCTGACAATATAGAAGTACCCCCACAGGTTGCTTTTGGATGTTAGGAACAAAATTCCAACTGGTACATTTTCCTTGTTCCAAACTGCATCTAAACATGAAAAAAAGCAACAGAGACATACCTTGCTGGCCAGATTCTCTAGTAGTCTTATCTGCTATGAGTACAGATAGTCAAATAGCCCATTGTGTTGATATGAAAGGATGCCCAAGGCTTTCCAATCCCTCTTATTTTTTATTTACACAGTAGACAAGACTCATTCCTGAGGACCAAGAGACTCCAATGGACTGGGCCTATTATGAACAGCTTGCTTCAGGACACAGTCCTCTGGACAAATTGAAGAAATACATGAAAGCTGATGACAGTCTTTCAAAGATTGTGTCTGACTATGGCAATAGAAGCCCTGTAGAATACTTGCGTGCCATAGCACACAAATTTCAAGTACCTTAAGAAAACAGGTTTTTTGCCATTTTATAGCTGCATTTGTGTACCATAACCATTAAAAAAATCCTTTTTGCAGCTTAACATCAGTTTCAGAGCTGTATTTTGCTTCATAACTGCCTTAAAACAGTATTAAAAACATTGTATATGTTTTGTTATTATACTTAATTATAGAATCATTAAGGTTGGAAGGGACCCTAAAGATCATCTAGTTCCAACCCCCCTGCCATGAGCAGGGAACCCTACCACTAGACCAGGTTGCACAAAACATCATCCAACCTGGCCTTAAAAACCTCCAGGGCATCAACAACCTCCCTGGGCAACCCATTCCAGTTCCTCACCACCCTTGTAGTGAATAATTTATTCCTAATATCTAACCTAAACCTCCCCTTTATCAGCTTATAACCGTTACCCCTTGTCCTATCACTATCTGTAGGCGCCCTTCAAGTACTGGAGGGCCGCTATAAGGTCTCCTCGGAGCCTTCTCTTCTCTAGGCTAGGTATTCCCCCTCTTAGCCTGTCTTCATAGCAGAGGTGCTCCAGGCCTTTGATCATCTTGGTGGCCCTTCTCTGGACCCTCTCCAACAGGTCCATATCTTTCTTGTGCTGAGGGCACCAGAACTGTACACAGTACTCCAGGTGCAGTTTGACCAGAGCAGAGGGGCAGAATCACCTCCCTCGCTCTGCTGGCAACATTCCTTTTGATGCAGCCCAGGATGCAGTTGGCTCTCTGGGCTGCGAGCACACACTGGCGGCTCATGTCAAGCTTCTCATGTACTACTACCTCCAAGTCCTTTTCCTCGGGACTGCTCTCTAGCCATTCTCCCCCCAGCCTGTATTTGTGCCTGGGGTTGTGCTGACCCAGGTGCAGGACCTTGCACTTGGCCTTGTTGAACTTCATGAGGTTGGCATTGGCCCACCTCTCCGGCCTGTCAAGGTCCCTCTGGATGACATCCCTTCCCTCTAGGGTGTCAACCACACCACACAGCTTGGTATCATTAGCAAACTTGCTGAGGATACACTCAATCCCACTGTCCATGTCTCCAACAAAGATGTTAAACAGCACTGGTCCCAATACTGACCCCTGAGGGACACCACTCATCACCTGCCTCCATTTGGACATTGAGCCATTGACCACAACTCTCTGGGTGCGGCCATCCAGCCAATTTCTTATCCACCAAGTGGTCCATCTGTCAAATCCATGCCTTGTAAGTTCAGAGACCAAGATGTCATGTGGGACAGTGTCAAATGCCTTGCACAAATCCAGGTAGATGGCATCAGTTGCTCTGCCACCATCTCTGTAGCCTTGTTGTAGAAGGCCACCAGATTGGTCAGGCATGACTTGCCTTTAGTGAAGCCATGTTGGCTGTCACCAATCACCTCTTTATTTTCCATGTGCCTTAGCAGACTTTCCAGGAGGATCTGCTCCATGACCTTGACAGGCACAGAGCTGAGACTGACCGGCCTGTAGTTCCATGGGTCCTCCTTTTTCCCCTTTTTAAAAATAGGGGGTATGTTTCCTTTTTTCCAATCAGTGGGAACCTCACCAGACTGCCATGACCTCTCAAATATGATGGACAGAGGCTTAGCAACTGCATCTGCCAACTCCCTCAGGACCCATGGGTGAGCCCCATCAGGTCCCATAGATTTATGCACCTTCAGGTTCTTTAGATGCTCATGAACCTGCTCTATTCCTACAGTGGGGTGTAACTAACTCTCCAAGTCTCTTCTTTCAACTCTTGTGGCCTTTGTGTTGAGGCTGGAGCACTTGCCAGAGAAGACTGAAGCAAAGAAGTCATTGAGGACCTCAGCCTTCTCAATATCCTGTGTTGCTACCTCACCCGTTTCCTTCAGGAGAGGGCCTACATTCTCCTTGGTTGTCCTTTTCTCCCCAACATACCTAAAGAAGCATTTCTTATTGTTCTTAATATCTCTGGCAAGATTTAATTCTAGCAGGGATTTGGCTTTCCTAACCTGATCCCTAGCTGCTCAGACAACCTCTCTGTAATCCTCCCAGGGTACCTGCCCTAGCTTCCACCCCCTGTATGCTTCCTTCTTCAGTTTAAGCTTTTCTAGGAGCTGCTTACTCATCCACGCTGGCCTCCTGGAGTTTGTATCTGACTTTCTCTTAGTTGGGATGCAATGCTTTTGGGACTGGAGAAGGTGATCCTTAAATATCAGCCAGCTTTCATGGGCCTCTCTACCCTCCAGGATGCTATCCCATGACACTCTCTTGAGCAGATCCCTGAAGAGGCTGAAATCTGCCCTTCTAAAGTCAAGGGTAGTAAGCTTACTGTGAGCCCTCCTTGCTGCCCTAAGGATCTTGAACTCCACCATTTCATGGTCACTACAACCTAAGCTGCCCTTGAGCTTAACATCCCTCACCAGCCCTTCCTCGTTGGTGAGGACAAGGTCCAGCATAGCACCTTTCCTTGTTGGTTCCTCGATTACTTGGAAAAGGAAGTTATCATCCTTGCACTCTAGGAACCTCCTGGACTGTTTGCATTTAGCAGTTGTTCTTCCAACAGATGTCAGGGTGCTTGAAGTCTCCCATGAGGACCATGGCTTGTGAATGTGAAGCTACTCCTATCTGTCTATATAGTGCCTTGTCTATATTATTCTCCTGCTCAGGCAATCTTTAGCAAACCCCTACCATGATGTCACCTTGGCCTTTCTTCCCCTTAATCTTAACCAATAAGCTCTCTGTTGGCACCTCATTCATCCCCAGGGAGAGCTCCATGCACTCCAGCTGGTCTTTGACAGAGGGCAACACCCCCACAACGGTACCCCTGTTTGTCCTTCCTAAAGAGTTTATAACCCTCCATTCTGCGGTCCAGTCATAGGAGCCATCCCACCAGGTCTCAGTGATGACAATGAGATCATAGCCCTGCAGGCTCACCCTTATCTCTAATTCCTCCTGTTTATTCCCCATGCTGCCTGCATTTGTATAAAGGCATTTAAGCTGGGCCTCCAGTATGGTTGTCTGACTAGCTGACCATGGTTACTAACCTGTTAGTGCAAAAACAGGGCTTCCAGCTTTACCTCTTTGCTTCCCATGCCGTGTGCATTGGTGTAAATACACTTGAGCTGGGTTACTGACTTCTTCCCTGACATGGGCACACCACCCCTAGGCTCAGTTGAGCAATTAGCTTTCACTTTTGGTTTCTGACTATTCTCAGCCACTTTCCCAATTAGCAACCCATTAGCAAGCGCTGTGTTTTTGTTGTCATATTTATCTCCATTTCCCACTTCAAGTGGGATGGCAGACAGCAGACCTTTCCTAGGCTTGTCTCTAGTGAGCCTAGTTTTATCCCTATCCCCCTTCAAGCCTATTTTAAAGCCCTTTCAACAAGCCCTGCCAGCTCCCCTGCAAGAATCCTTTTGCCCCTTGGAGACAGATGTATTCCATCTGTCACCTGCAGACCCAGTGCCATAAAAAATTCCCTGTGATCAAAGAACCCAAAGTTTTGACGGTGGCACCAGTCCATGAGCGACACATTGATTAGGTGCGTTTTCCCTCCTCTTGCAGTATTTATTCCTACCACTTGAGGAAGTGATGAAAACACCACCTGCGCGCCTGAGCCTTCAACTAGTCGCCCCAGTGCCTTGAAGTCCTTTTTAATAGCCTTTGGACTTCTCTCTGCAATCTCATAATTACCAACCTGGATGATTAGCAAAGGGTAAAAATCAGAGGGCTGTACCAGATCAGAGAGTTTCCTTTTAACATCTCTAATCCGAGCCCCAGGGACGCAGCAGACTTCCCTGTGGGATGGGTCTCGTCGACAAATGGCCCCTTCTGTTCCCCTCAGAAGGGAGTCACCCACCACAATTACTCTCCTTTTCTTCTCAGTTGAAGAAGTCCTAAGGCATGGGGGTGAGTGACAAGCCCTAGGTGACTCACTAGATGAATCTTCCTCTCATCTTAATTTGCCTGGCCCTGAAGTTCCAAAGCCTCATACCTATTTTTCAAGGGCAACTGGGAGGGGGGCGTGAGAGTTTTCTCTTGCCTATCTGAGGAGGGACCTCTCTCCATTCCTCCCTGACCCGTGGGTCCCCTCCATCTGTCTGATGACAGGAGGGGAGGGGATCCATCACTTCTTCCAGAACTTTTTCCTTCTGCCCTTGCCACAGGGTGTGGCTCTGTAGAGGGCCCTTTTACCAAGCAATGGACATGTGAGCAATCCAGCCTTTACTGATAACACCTGGGCCCCCTGAGCAAGGACTTTCCCATGGATACCAACTGAAAAAGTGAGCAACGAAGTAAACAACTTCTGGATGTGCCAAAGAAGGAAGTGAGGCAGAGAGTCATGACTGCGCATGCGCGTGCTAGGAACCAATCACTGTTTAGGTCGTGGCAGGCTTTATGGCAACTGACCAATGACAAGAGTGGTTTTGGACGCGTGTACACAGCAAGGGGATATATAAGAAAGGTTGGCGGGTAAAATAAATTGGCATTCACCTAATCATATTGATTCCTGCGTGTCTGCCCATGAATCCTCCCGCAACTGGCACCCGAACAGGGACCCTCAGATTCCCACCACTTCCTGCGTCTACGTCATCTACCACAGCAGCAGCGACGCCCGGTCATCATGAAGCACCGCAGGGATGGGTGGAAGAATTGCTGAAAGAAGTTTTGGATAAGCTTAACGACCTCGACCTACAAAACCAGGGCTCGACAGCGAAGCCTTTCACTGACCAAGCACACGACTTGCTCGCCCGCCCTCCCGCCGCCGCTGCCGCCGCCGCCCTCCCGCCCCCACTGCTGCCTGAAAATGCTTTTACCCCGGCTCTCCAAGAATCTAATAACTTATCTCAGCGGTGGAAGGGAATTATTAAAGATGCCATCATAGAAGGGTCCTTTATACCACAAGCTTTTCCTGTTACTATTAATCCAGGGGGGCAAGGGTATACATGGGAGGCTTTTGATTGGAAGCTTTTGGAACGGGCACGATCTGCCATTGCACAATATGGGTTACATTCACAGCTTACACAGCAGAGCATTCGTTTTATATTTACTGCTGATTTGTTAATACCAGCTGATAGTCTACAGGTAGCAAATGTGTTACTTGCTCCATCACAACAGCTCATGTTTCAAAGAGCTTGGCAAAGGTTATGTGATGCAGAACAAGGTAAGCCACGTCAACAAAACGATCCATTGTATGGGGTCCAATCACAAATGTTAGTGGGAACAGGTCAGTTTGCTAATGCCCAAGCACAATTGCAATTTACAGTAGAGGTCCTACGGCTGTCTCAACAGTTTGTGTTGCAAGCCATACTTTCTGTACACAAGCCAGGAAAGCCTTATGGATTTACCCACATTAAGCAAGGACCAAATGGCAGCTATGCACATTTTGTAGACAAATTGTACTCCGCAATTGATAGCCACCCTGATCTTGATGAGACCATGAAGCAACGAATGTTTAAAATGTTAGCTTTTGATAATGCCAATGAAAAAACCAAGCAGGCACTAGGTACATTGCCAAAGGGTACAGAAGTCACAGACATGATTGATCTAGCAGAAAGGACCACACAATTAAATAAGGCAGCATATGTGGCCGCTGCTGTAAAAGGAGCCATTACCCCTTTATTAAATCACATAGATGAGGGTAAAGACAAAAAATGTTTTAATTGTGGAAGACTAGGACATCTCAAATTTCAGTGCAATGCTGCAAAACAGTCAAAATGGTGTGTTCATTGCCAAAAAAATACCCATGACACAATATATTGTAGACACCAGGGAAACAGGAAAATGAGCGTGAAGCCTTCTCACGTGATAAAACAAATTCAGGAGGCTTGGCTGGCGTCCCAGCAAGGGGATGCCTCGACACCATTCCCTCCACCACTGCCGGAAGTGCTGGAGTGGACCTGGAAACAGCATTAGATACTACCTTACAAGATACAGTGGTGTATTTAGTAGATAGTAATGCTCAGGGACCATTAGGTCATAACCTCAGTGCCTTATTATTAGGAAGATCTTCAACTTCTAGGCTGGGTATTTTTGTGTTGCCTGGACTAATTGACGCTGACTATGAAGGAATAATAAAAATAATGGTATATACACTCATGCCACCTGTTTTTATTCCAAAAGGTAGTCGCATAGCTCAATTGGTACCATTCAAGCCTTGTGTCCCACAACCGGGTATTGCATAACAGGGAAGCGGGGGATTCGGCTTGACAGGATCTCCGCAAGTATACCTGTCTATGGAAATAGCAAAGGCAAAACCTGAATGTGAAATAATCATGATAGCTAGGAATGGCCAGAGAAAACAAACAAAGATGTTAATTGATACAGGAGCTGATGTAACAATTGTTTCTGAATTACAATGGCCAAGAGCATGGCCCACAGTTCTGGCCCCATCTGGAATATTTGGTATTGGGGGAACACAATCAACACGAATCAGTGAGGATGTAATTGCATTTCATTTTCCCGATGGCACAATAGTTACCACAAGACCTTATGTCATGAACATGCCTATTACCCTGATTGGTAGAGACTTATTGAGTCAAATGAAGACTCAAATTGTGACTCAGCCTTCTTAGTAGCGGCCGCTGCAGAGCAGCTGATCCTAAAACTAAAATGGAAAACAGACGAACCGGTATGGATAGATCAGTGGCCACTTAAGCAAGAAAGGCTGCTAAAAATCAAGGAATTAGTGGATGAACAATTGAAAGCAGGACATATTGTCCGCTCTGATAGTCCTTGGAACACCCCAATTTTTACGATTCCTAAGAAAAACGAAAAATGGAGGTTGTTGCATGGCTTAAGAGCGGTTAATGCAGTTATGGAAAATATGGGACCTTTGCAGCCAGGTTTACCGTCCCCTGTTATGTTACCCGAAGATTGGGACTTAATCATTGATCTAAAGGACTGTTTCTTTACAATTCCACTGTGTCAAGATGATGCAGAAAGGTTTGCCTTTTCAGTTCCTTCAGTCAATAAAGCTGAACCAGCAAAAAGATATCATTGGGTTGTATTGCTGCAAGGTATGAAAAATTCCCCTACCATGTGTCAGGTGTTTGTTGCCTGGGCTTTGGAACCAGTGTGCAAAAGGTACCCGCAATTAATAATTTATCATTATATGGATGATATATTAATTGCAGGAGAAAAAGTGCAAAAAGAAAACATCTTACAAATTTTAACAACTGAATTGAAGCAAAGAGGGTTACAGATAGCCCCAGAAAAAATCCAGCAACAATCACCACAGAAGTATTTGGGTTGGATTATACCAGGCAGCAGCATTAAACCACAGAAGGTTGAAATTAAATCGGATGTTAAGACACTCAATGATGTCCAGAAACTGGTCGGCGACATTCAGTGAGTCAGGAAAATATGTGGAATCACAAATGATGACTTAAACCCTTTAATTCAGTTACTAGGTACTTCAATACAGGCCAATGAAAAATGAAGTCTGGGACCTGAGCAACAGCATGCCTTAAGTCAAATCAGTAAGAAAATAGCTCAATGTCATGCATCTCGAGTTAACCTGCAACATCCTATCAATTTAATGGTGATTAATTCAGGAGGAAACAGAGAATGGCCACTTGCGCTGATAATGCGATGGATCGCAAAGGATCGCAATCCATTGCGTATCCTAGAGTGGGTATTTACACCAATGACACAGAAAAAGACTGTTGTGACTCGGATTGAAATAATTGCTCAATTAATTATGAAGGGCCACACTAGAATTCAAGAAATAGCAGGGACAGATCTACAGTCCATTATTGTGCCCTTGGTACAGGAATATTTAGAGTGGCTCATTAGACACTCTTTACCATTACAAGTGGCTTGTGAAGGCTTTATGGGTCAGCTTACCAATGTTTATCCTGCCCATAGACTGATACCAGTGTTACAAAATAAAAAATTTGAAGAACGTCCTTATCGCTCTGAGACACCGGTAAACAGTCTTACAGTCTTCACAGATGCAGGTAAAAAATCTTGAAAAGCAGTAATTACCTGGGAGGATTCACATAAAAAATGGAATCATTGCATTATAGATGGGAAAATAACAGATTCCCTACAAACTTTGGAGCTCCGAGCTGTAATATGGGCACTACAACACTGGAACAGCCAGCCCATAAACATAGTTTCTGACTCTCTTTATGTTGTAGGCGTTGTATCACGAATTGAAAGAGCCATGCTTCGTGAAGTGTCTAATAAGCAGCTCACATCCTTATTGCAGAGGTTGTTGTTAACCCTCAATAACAGACAACAGACATACTTTAGCATGCATATTCGTAGCCATTTAATGGACAAAGGGCTAGCTATTGGGAATAATAAGGCTGATCAATTAGTAGCCCCCGCATGGACTGGACCTCCCGTAAATATCTTTGAACAGGCAAAAAATTCTCATGCATTTTTTTCATCAATCAGCAAAAATGCTGGTGCGACAATTTCATTTGTCCTTCACGGATGCTCAAAGAATAGTAAAATCCTGTCCAGCTTGTCAAAAAATAGAGTTTGGTATTGGACTTGGGGTCAATCCAAAAGGATTACAACCTTTACAGATATGGCAAATGGATGTGACACATATCTCAGAGTTTGGTTGACTAAAATATGTCCATGTTGTTATCGACACATTTTCTATGGTTGTATGGGCAACAGCCCAAAGTGGGGAGACCACAAAGCATGTTGAAAAACATCTATATGCCAGCTTTGCTGCACTGGGAGTTCCGATAACCATCAAAACGGATAACGGTTCTGCTTATGTGTCTCGCAGGTTTCAACAGTTTTGTCTTACTTGGGTTATCCGGCATGTTACGGGGCATCCCACATTCACCAATAGGTCAAGCAATGGTTGAACAGGCTCACCAAACACTGAAAAATTTGCTTATAAAACAAAAAGGGGGAGAGCCTAGTACCCCAGCTGAAAGGTTAGCTAAGGCAGTATATGTGTTAAACTACCTACGTCTTACAGGAGAGAGACGAGATCCGCCTATGGTAATTCATAGCGCTGCCTTAAAAACTGAAATATCTGAACAACAAAAGGTTTTGGTACAGTATAAAAATTTGAATACAGGGCTTTGGGAAGGTCCAGGCAAAGTCAAACTAACTGGTAGAGGATATATGTGTTTACTTACAGGAGAGGGCCTCCAGTGGGTTCCCACAAGATGGGTAAAACTGTGGAAGGGACCACACCCCAAAGACTCATCTGCAGAGGGCTCTGCATCAGAGTAATATTGCAGGGAGCCTCTTATGTTTTTCACACCATTAACCCCCAGCACAAAACGATATTAAATCATATCCATCACCACAGGCAAAACAAAGGTTGCAATACATAACATTGAAAAGTATTAGCGTAGTAGATTTGTAGAATGTTAAGGAGCGCTTTGCTGTTAGTTTGTTTTTGCTTCAGCTTGCAGCCGCAAAAGCTTTGATAGAATTGAATAAATTAGCATGCTTTGTAGCAAAAAGGGCCAATGAGATTTCTGAAATATTGAGTGCCTTAGCAACTAATATGAATAGTGTTACCCATGCTGTTTTGCAGAATCACGCCGCTATTGATTTTATTGCTAGCACAGGATCATAGTTCTGAAGGTTTTGATGGAATGTGCTGTGTGAACTTGTCTGATCATTTAACTTCTATTCATAAGTAGTTGCAGGCTTTGCAAGGGAACATGAAGAAAATTGCCGTCGTGCATTCTCCGCTATCTCTGTTCTTGGACCGGCTGCAGTCACTGGGGATAACCGGGTGGTTGTTGGAGTTAGTAAAGGGTGGAATGGTAATACTGATTGTTATTGCTGTAGTATCGATATTTGTGTCATGTGTCCTGCGATTGGTATCTGGAGTGATCAACAAGGCCATGAATCGGGCCTGGATTGCTCAAAAGAAAAAAGGGGGATTTGTAGAGGGCTTTTTAGCGAGCAATGGACATGTGAGCAATCCAGCCTTTACTGATAACACCTGGGCCCCCTGAGCAAGGACTTTCCCATGGATACCAACTGAAAAAGTGAGCAACAAAGTAAACAACTTCTGGATGTGCCAAAGAAGGAAGTGAGGCGGAGAGTCATGACTGCGCATGCGCGTGCTAGGAACCAATCACTGTTTAGGTTGTGGCAGGCTTTATGGCAACTGACCAATGACAAGAGTGGTTTTGGACGTGTGTACACAGCAAGGGGCTATATAAGAAAGGTTGGTGCGTAAAATAAATTGGCATTCACTTAATCATATTGATTCCTGCATGTCTGTCCATGAATCCTCCCGCATGGCTCCACCATTGTATTTTGCTTTCACATTCTCCGATGGTTCTCAACCTTTCTACCTTCTCCCTCAACTCAACCACCTGCCTGAGCAGATAATTTATTTGCTCACACCGCACACAAGTATAAGTGCCAGGCTCAGGCATTCACTGCAGCTGGAGACCCACACGGCTGCATGTCTGCACAGAAGCTCAGTCTGAGTTCCCACATTCTTTCTTGCTGCGGCTTTTGGCTGTATTGTGACCATCATTGTATTTCTAGCTAAAGGAAATCAACCGCTGTTTGCTGCTCCTCGCGTGCCCTCGAGCACACCCACTAACCCGACTCGTGCCGCTCTCTGCGATGGCTGCTGTCTCTCTCTGCTCCGCGCTGCCGCGTGGTCTAAGCAAACTGCCGAGATGGCCGCTTTTAAATTTTGCCGCAGCTCTCAGACACCTCCCCCGCCACGTCAGCCTTCCGGCTCCTCAAGATTCCCACTCAGTCTCGGGTCTCCCCGTTCTGCCCCGGCTTCACCGTCTCCAAGAAGCCCGGTCCCATCTCAAACTCTTTCAGTAATTAAAAGAAACAGTTCTCACTGGTGCCGCTGTCTCTCTCTGCTCTGTTCTGCTGCGTAGTCTCAAAATTATATTTTATTATATTTTAATGTTATATGTTGTATAATTGCATTTGTGTAGCATCACTTTTAAAACTGCATTTGTGTAACATGACTGTTAAAAAATGTCTTTTTTTCTGATTAAAAGAAAAATTCACAGTGAGGGAAAGCTGAGTAAAGCTGGGAAATGAAAACACATCACAGAAACATGGTGGATGACTCACATGACTGGAGTGCTGCAATCAAAGGCTACAAGCTCTTCAAAAGGGATAGGCAAGGAAGGAGAGGAGGTGGGGTGGCCCTGTATGTTAGGGAGTGCTATGAATGCCTACAACTTATCAATAGTTGCAATACGGTTGAGTGTTTCTGAGTAAGAATCAGGGGGAAGGCCAACAAAGCAGACATCCTGGTTGGAGTCTGTTATAGACCGCCCAACCAGAATGAAGACACAGATAAAATATTCTACGGACATCTTAGAGAAGTCTCTTGATTGCTTGTTCTTGTTGCTGGGGAACTTAAACTCCCCAGGTGTCGGCTAGAAACATAATGCAGCAGAGAGGGAACAGTCCCAGAGGTTCCTAGAGTGTGTGGAGGATAACTTTCTGACATAGATGGTGAGTGAGCCAACTAGAAAGGTGCCCTGCTGGACCTGCTGTTTGCCAACAGTAATGGACTTGTGGAGGACGTGATGGTTGAAAGCCATCTTGGGCACAGCAACCACAGAATGATAGAGTTCTCTATTCTTGGAGAAGTAAGGAGGGGGGGGGTCAGCAAAACTGCCACTTTGGACTTCCATCAGGCAGATTTTGGCCTGTTTCAGAGACTGGTTGACAGAGTCCCTTGGGAGGCAGTCCTGAAGGGCAAAGGAGTCCAGGAAGGTATGAAGCAAGCTTGCTACCCTGAACTTCAGAAGAGCAGACTTTGACCTCTTCAGAGATCTCCTTGGTGGGGTACCATTGGATAAAGCCTTGGAGGGAAGTGGAGCCCAAGAAAGCTGCTCAATATTCAAGGATCACCTCCTCCAAGCCCAGGAGCAATGTGTCCCAACGAAGAGGAAGGCAGACAAGAATGCCAGGAGGCCTGCACGGATGAACAAGGAGCTCCTCAACACACTTAGATGTAAAAAGTCTACAGAGGGTGGAAGCAAGGACAGGTAGCCTGGGAGGAGTACAAAGAAGTTGTCCGAGCAGCCAGGGGTCAGGTTAGGAAAGCTAAAGCCCAGATAGAATTCAATCTGGCCAGGGACATCAAGGGCAACAAGAAAAGCTTTTACAGGCACGTCAGTGATCAGAGGAAGACTAGGGGAAATGTGGGTACTCTCCAGAAGGAAATGGGAGGCCAGGTCATGCAAGATATGGAGAAGGCTAAGGTACTCAATGACTACTTTGCCTTAGTCTTCACTGGCAAGGGCTCAGCCTACACCACTCAAGCTGCAGAAGGCAAAGGCAGGGAATGGGAAAAGGAAGATCTGCCCACTGTAGGAGAAGAGCAGGTTTGAGACCATCTAAAGAACCTGAAGGTGCACAAGTCCATGAGATGTGATGAGCTCCATCTGTGGCTCCTGAGGAAACTGGCAGATGAATGTACAAAGTTGCTTTCCATCATATTTGAAAAGTCGTGGCAGTCTGGTGAAGTTCCCACTGACTGAAAAAGGGAAACATAACCCCCAGTTTCAAAAAGGGAAAAATCAAAGACACAAGGAACTACAGGCCAGTCAGTCTCACGTCTGTGCCTGGCAAGATCATGGATCCTTCTGAAGGGAAGAGCAACTGATGTCATCTACCTGGACTTGTGCAAAGCATTTGATGCTGTCTCGCATGACAACCTTGTCTCTAAATTGGAGAGTTATAGATTCGATGGATGGACCACTCAGTGGATAAAGAATTGGCTGGATGGTCACACTCAAAGAGTAGTGGTCAATGGCTCAATGTCCAAATGGAGACCAGCGATGAGTGGCTTTCCTCAAGGGTCGGTACTAGGACTGGTGCTGTTTCACATCTTTGTCAGCACCATGGACAGTGGAATTGAGTGCACCCTCAGCAAGTTTGCTGGTGACATCAAGCTGTGTGGTGAGGTTGACATGCTGGAGGGAAGGGAGGCCATCCAGAGGGATCTTGACAGGCTTGAGAGGTGGGTCCATGCCATCCTCATGAAGTTCACCAAGGCCAAGTGCAAGGTCCTGCACCTGGGTCAGTGCAATCCCAAGCACAAATACAGGCTGGGTGGAGAATGGATTGAGAATAGCCCTGGGGAGAAGGACTTGGGGGTGTTGGGTGATGAGAAGCTCAACATGAACTAGCAATGTGTGCTGGCAGCCCATAAAGCCAACTCTATCCTGGAGTACATCAAAAGAAGCATGAGGTGATTCTCCCCCTCTATTCCACTCTCGTGGGACCCCACCTGGGCTACTGTCCTGTTCTGGGGCCCCCAATACAGGAAGGATGTGGAACTGTTGGAGTGCATCCAGAGGAGGAATGTAAGGATGATCAGAGGGTTGGAGCACCTCTCCTATGAAAACAGGCTGAAAGAGTTGGGGTTGTTAAGCTTGGAGAAGAGAAGGCTCTGGGAAGATCTTACAGCAGCCTTCCAGTATCTGAAGGGGCTACAGGAAAGCTGGGGAGGGACTTTTTGCAATGGCATGTAGAAATAGGAGAAGGGGTAATGGTTTCAAACTGAAATAGACCTGAAATAGGCCTAGTCAGCATGGGTTCATGAAAGGTATGTCCTGCTTGACAAACCTAATCTTCTATGACAAAGTGACCTACTTAGTGGTAAAAAACTGTCTAGATGTCTGGGCCCAAAGAGTTGTGGTGAATGGAATTAAATCCATCTGGTGGCCAGTCACAAATGGCCTTCCCCAGGGCTCAGTGTTGGGGCCAGTTCTGCTTTAATATCTTTATCAGTGATCTGGATGAAGGGATTGAGTGCACCCTCAGTCAGTTTGCAGATGACAGCAAGTTGGGAGGGAGTGTTGATCTGCCTGAGGGTAGGAAGGCTCTACAGAGGGACCTGAACAGGCTGGCTCGATGGCCAAGGCTCAACAAGGCCAAGTGTCAGGTCCTGCACTTCGGTCATAATAACCCCATGTAATGCTCTAGGTCTTGGGGAAGAGCATCTAGAAAGCTGAACCAGCATGTGCTCAGGTGGTCAAGAAGGTCAACAGCATCCTGGCTTGTATCAGAAATAGTGTGGCCAGCAGTACAGAAGTGATTGTCCCCCTGTATTTGGCACTGGTGAGGACACACCTCGAATACTGTCTTCACTTTTGGGCCCCCCACTACAAGAAAGACATCGACATGCTGCAGTGAGTCCCAAGAAGGGCAATGAAGCTGGGAAAGTGTTTGGAGAACAAGTCTTATGTAGAGCAGCTGAGAGAACTGGGGTTGTTTAGTCTAGAGAAGAGGAGACTGAGGGGAGACCTTATCGCTCTCCACAACTACCTGAAAGGAAGTTGTAGCGAGGTGAGGGTCAGTCTCTTCTCTCAAGTAACTAGCAATAGGACGAGAGGTGACAGAATGAGAGGAAATGGGCTCAAGTGGTGCCAGGCAAGGTTTAGATCTGATATTAGAAGAAACTTCTTCACTGAAAGGGTTATCAAACACTGGAACAGGCTTCCCAGGGAGGTGGTTGAATCACCATCCCTGGAGGTGTTTAAAATACATGTTCTAGCACTGGACTCTGTAGAGTTAGCTTAATGGTTGGACTTGATCTTAAAGGTTTTTTTCAACCAGAAATATTCTGTGTTTCAGACCCATTAGAAAAATTAAGCTTTTGTGAAACCAGAAATTATTTGAAGCATAGGATTTAACAGTTGTTTAAAATAGGCATAACTAGGTTTGGAATTGCTATCCTGATTGAGAGCAGGTGAACATCTGTTTATGTGTAAGCAAATACAGTCTGACAACAATTTGAATAATCTATCAGAAAGAATCAACTACAAGTTGACAGTGTTGGACAGTGGAACAGGCTGCCCAGGGAGGTACTGGAGTCACCATCCCTGGAAGTATTTAAAAGAAATGTAGATATAGTGCTTAGCGACATGATTTAAGCACTGAACAGGTAAATTAGGTTATGGTAGGGGGATTTAGATTATGGTTGGACTTGATGATCTTCAAGGTCCCTTCCAACCAGGATGATTCTGTGATTCTATGATTCTAAGTTTAATAGGCATTCTTCATATTCTACATAGTAGTCTTATTCAAAATGTTCAAAATGTCCTGAACCACTACAGAGATAGCGGCAGATGAGACAGGAGCTGAGGGTAGAGTTATGAGGATCAGGAATGCATGGGCCTAGGGATCAAAGGAGAAGGTTAGATGGAGTCCTCCCTGGGTGCCAGCCATGAATGGAAGAGAAGGGAAGAAGAGGCTTGACTTCCGTGATCCCTGAATTAATACTGAGTCTTACATAGATATATGGATGGAATACTTTGGTTTGCTGATTTTGCCATGTCTAGTCCACTCCTCCCTATGGGAGGGTTGTAGATACGAGTCTTCTGCTCCTTTAATGTCCAAAGTAGTAGATTCAACACGCAGAGCAAAGTGTCCTTGCTCTCTCGGCAGTAACTATAAACACTGAGCGTTATCAGTCCACTAGCTGGAAAACTTGCTGTGCTACTTAAAAGAAAGTTCATTGAAGAAAAGAAAAAACTCAGGAAAAAAGAAAATTGGCTTAATCCTGGCTTAAACCAGGACAGAAGTCCTCCTACTGTGTACTAAATCTAAGGTACCTAGGCAAAGAGCAGCATATTCCAGTTGGATACTTCCCAAATATCATCGCTCAACTTTTAAAACATTAGTGCCATCTGGCTACTAGGCTTTCTTTAGTGGCAATAAACCTCACAAATTAAGCAAGTAGCTGAAATGGTGTAAGACAAAAATATATTTTAATTACTAAAGAAATACTTTTTGCTATATAATATGCAACTTTCTCCCTCCCCTCTCCACATAGACAAGCTCAAATACTCAAAATGTGAAATCCCCACTAACAGCAACAGCTTCCAAGCTGTGCTGATCTTGGCTGGGGCAGAGTTAATTTTTTTCATAGTAGGTACTATGGGGCTATGTTTTGGATTTGTGCTGGAAACAGTTTTGATAATACAGGAATGTTTCTGTTATTGCTGAGCAGTGCTTTGGAGTGATGGTATTTGTCTTCCTAAGTAACGCTTACACTTGATGGAGTCCTGCTTTCCTGGAGATGGCTGAACATCTGCCTGCTGATGGAAATTAGTGAAGGAATTCCTCATTTTGCTTTGCTTGCATGTGCAGCTTTTGTTTTACCTATTAAACTGTCTTTATCTCAACTCACTAGTTTTCTCACTTTCACCCTTCTGATTCTCTTCCCCATCCCATCATGTGGTGTCCTGGTTTTGTTTGGAATCATAGGCCAAACATGGTATGCAGGCCATTAGCAGATTCAAGTCAGCCAGGAGCTTAAGCTAGAAAGGGCAAAAGCCAGGGTAGCTGACTCAAGCTGGCTAACAGGTGTATCCCATACTATAAACATCACATGCATTATAAAGGGAGAAGTTGACTAAGGAAAGGAGGCTCTTCCTCCTCCTCTTAAGGGTCATCATCCTGCTCCTGAGGATGGCTTTCCCACTTCACAGAATCACAGATTGGAAAGGACCTCAAAAGATCATCTAGTCCAGCCCACCTGCCAGAGCAGGATCCCATAAATAGGTGACACAGAACATGTCCAGGCAGGTTTTGAATGTCTCCTGAAAAAGTGACTCTACAACCCCCCTCATTAATGTTTACAAATATGTAAAGGGTGAGTGTCAGGATAGAGCCAGGCTCTTCTCAGTGATGTCCATTGATAGGACAAGTACATTAATTGGGCTGAGTATAACTTTGCGTACTTTATTTGCATTAGTATTAATATTAGTTTTGCTATTTCAATAAATCTGTTTTCATTTCAACCCACAGGTCTCCTCTCCTTTTCCTGATTCCTCTCCTCAGCTGAGGAGGGGTCATTGAGTGACAGAGCAACTGCTATAGTTTAGCCTCGCATATGGGCAGGGAGTGAGTAAGCAGCTGTGTGGTACTTAGTTGCCAGCTGGAATTAAACCACAACACAAGCATGCTTTGCACTGACTTGAAATCACTAACAGAATACTGCTCATATTGTTAAGTCCTGGTTTTAATAAACAATGTCTCTACTCATAACACAAATACAATTATGTATAAGTGTTTGGGTTTTTAAAATAAATAAAGCCTATCTGCTTTTAAACTCAATAACCATAAGTATTTGGGATCAAGTTCTCTAAACAGTAGGCCTTCCATTCCCTACCTATTAAAGCACTTGTGGCTTTCACTTGCCCTTCACAGCAAGCATAATCTAAACTTATAATTGCATTTCAATGAAAACCTTACAAGCTTACAAAATGTTCTCAAACCTGCAACTATTGTTCAAAAACAATCAAGTTGAAGTAAAAATATTTCAAACAAATACAATTTGAGGAAGAGTTCATACCTGGTCATTTGCTTTCTCCAGCCCTCCAAAATCTGTTTGGCTGTGTTGCATTCATTTTGTCCTCCCAGTAGATGGAGGCAGGAAGACAAACTGCAGATAATTTTCCCTACCACATGCAGGTCTTCCTGGTTAAAAAGACTCAATATTAGGCAGTAATTCCCCCCCAAAATAGCAACAGCAGCTAGCAAAGCAAGTGCCAACTAAGCTGCATGTCCTGGTTTGAGCCAGGATGAAGACAATTTTCCTTTTACTGATTTTTTCTTCCTTCAGTAAGCTCTCTTTTAGCTAGTAGTAAGTGCTCCAGCTGGGACTCATAACGCTGGAATGTTTATGTTATTGGTGGGATGCCAAGGTCATGTCTTTGCTGGCTCAGGCACTATGGGAAGATCTATGACCCCCCTGTAGGAGGCTGAATTAGACAGACAGCAAAATTGGCCAGTGATATTCCATTCCATATATCTACGTAAGCTCAGAGGAAGGTCAGAGATCACAGAAGACAACTTCCTTCCTTCTTTTACTTCCTTTCTCTTCCGTCCATGGCTGGCGTCCAGGGAGGACTCCGTCCATCCATCACCATTGACCCCTAGGCTTGAGCCCTCCTGACCCTCATAACTCTCCGCTTTCTCCAGCAGCAGTCCAGGATTTTTCAGGACTGTTCGCAGCTAAGGAGAGTGCTGGGGGAGTTGCTGGGGGTGGGGGGGAGGCAATAGGGCTTTGCACATACCTGAACACATTTGTATATAATTGTATATATTTTCTTTTATTATTAGTGTTTAATTAAAGCTGTCTAGTTTAGTTTTCAATCCAGAGAGTCTCTCTCCTCATTTTCTCTCTCCTTTCCCTACCTGGGTGGGAGGGGGAGGCGATCGAGAGCATTGTTGTCCATCTGGAGTCAAACCGTGACATCTTTGTTGGAGCACCTCTCCTATGAAGACAGGCTGAGAGAGTTGGGGTTGTTCAGCCTGGAGAAGAGAAGGCTCTGAGGAGACCTTATAGCAGCCTTCCAATACCTGAAGGGGGCCTACAGGAAAGCTGGGGAGGGACTTTTTTACAAGGGCTTGTAGCAATAGGACAAGGAGGAATGGTTTAAAACTGGAAGAGGGGAGATTTAGATTAGATATTAGGAAGAAATTCTTTAGTGTGAGGGTGGTAAGACACTGGAACAGGTTGCTCAGAGAAGTTGTGGAAGCCCCCTTCTGGAAGTGTTCCAGGCCAGGTTGGATGGGGCTCTGAGCAACCTGATCTAGTGGAAGGTGTCTCTGCCAATGCAGAGGGGTTGGATCTAGATGATATTTAAGATCCCTTTCAACCCAAACCAGTCTGTGATTCTATGATTCTATGAATTTATGAAGGAGTATCTGACCTTGGTCACCTTGACTCCTTGGAAAGTGTCTACACAAAGACAGCACAGAGAATCCAGAGATAAGCAAGATGTAAATTTCTGCTTAGTGGTTTTATGGTTGCTGACTTAGAAATGTATGCATGATTTTGGAACAAAGTCAAGATAAAAGTCTATCCTATAGTAACTGTAGGTAATTATAATACTAAAATACACACCCACTTGTGAATAACGAGCATGATAATTGGGTAACCTCCCTAAATGTTTTAAACATGCTTAGACACATATGTATAGTTAGGAGTGGTGAATGAATCATCATTAACCAGTTATGTATTTGTTGTAGATTCTACTTTGTTGCTATTTTGTATGTAAGACTATATTTGTTTCCTGAAAGGTGTGCTGGCTGGTGTTAGATAGCTGGCACCCTCCTCTGAAGACTAGAAATAAAGACAAATATCTTGAATCAGTGTGTTGATTGACTCTTCGCACACCAGGTGAAGAGCCCAGATTTGGGATAAGAGCTATGACTAACATCCTGGTGTAGGGACACTATGGGATGCTGGGCAGACAAACTTGAAGCAAAAGCTGCCAAGCATCTGGGGAAGGAGAGATGGAGAAGTGATATGCAGCCAATGGGATAGGACAGAAAGGTTGCTTATTCGTCACTCCTACTGTGTCCAAATCCCATTAAAGCAAGTATCAAGCAAGAGATATTTTCATTCTCTTGATTCACCAAACCAGAGGAGGGAAGGAGCAGAAAAAAACCAAGAACAAACAACAAAACCCTCTGCCTTTTTAAAGGCTAGAGGGGTATATCCACTCCCACCCCATGAAAAATCAAGAAACAGATGCAAAAAAAAAAAGCGGGGGGGGGGGGGGGGGGGGGGGGGGGGGGGGGCAGGAGACACTTGATAAACTTTCACATTCACCTTTTTGCAAAAAGTTCTACTAAGAATCACTAGAAAAGCCTTTTGCTATACTTAAAACCAAATTATCTTGCGGGCCACCTGAGCACACTGCTGGCTCATGTTCAACCGGTTGTCAACCAGACCTTTAAGATCATCAAGTCCAGCCTATGACCTAACACTACCACATTGGCTAGACCATGGCACTAAGTGCCACATCCAGCCTTTCCTTGAACACATCCAGGGACAGTGCCTCCACCACTTCCCTGGGAAGTCCATTCCAATGGCTAATCACCCTCTCCATGAGGAAGTACTTCCTAATATCCAACCTAAACCTCCCCTGGAGCAGCTTGAGGCCGTGCCCTCTTGTCTTGTTGCTAGTTGCCTGGAAAAAAGAGCCCAGCCCCCACCTGACTACAACTTCCCTTCAGGTAGTTGAAGAGAGTGATAAGGTCCCCCCTGAGTCTCCTCTGCTCCAGGCTAAACAACCCCAGCTCCCTCAGCCTATCCCTCTAAGACTTTCCCTCTGGTCCTTTCACCAGCCTTGTTGCTCTCCTCTGGACCTGCTCCAGCACCTCAATACCCTTCTTGAAGTGAGGGGTCCAGAACTGGACACAGTACTCAAGGTGAGGCCTCACCAGTGCTGTGTACAGGGGGAGAATTACATCCCTGTTCCTGCTGGCCACGCTATTCCTGATACAAGCCAGGATGCCATTGGCCTTCCAGGCCACCTGGGCACACTGCTGGCTCATGTTCAACTGGTTGTCAACCAGTACTCCCACGTCCCTCTCTGCCAGGCTTCTCCAGCCACTCTTCCCCCAGTCTGTAGCATTGAATGGGGTTATTGTGGCCAAAGTGCAGGACTCTGCACTTGGTTTTGTTGAATTTCATGCCATTGGCCTCAGCCCATCGACCCAGCCTGTCCAGGTCCTCCTACAGCTTCTTCCTACCTTCCAACAGATTGGTGTCATGTGCGAACTTACTGAGGGTGGACTCAATCCCCAAATCCAGATCATCAATAAAGATGTTGAATAGAACTGGGCCCAGTGCTGATCCCTGGAGGACACCGCCGGTCACCGGACACCAGCTGGATGCAGCTCCATTCATCATCACTCTCTGGGCCCGGTCATCCAACCAGTTTTTGACACAGCGAAGGGTGCACCTGTCCAAGCTGTGGATTGCTAGCTTCTCCAGGAGGATGCTGTGGGAGACTGTGTCAAAGGCCTTGCTGAAATCAAGGTAGACCACATCCATAGCCTTCCCCTCATCCACTAGGCGGGTAACCCAGTCATAGGAGATGAGATGGGTCAGGCAGGACCTTCCTTTCCTAAACCCATGTTGGCTGGACCTGATCCCCTGGTTGTCTTCTACATGCCGCTTGATGGCACTCAGGAGGATCTGCTCCATAATCTTGCCAGGCACCGATGTCAGACTGACAGGCCCGTAGTTCCCTGGATCCTCCTTCCGGCCCTTCTTGTAGATGGGCATCACATTGGCCAACCTCCAGTCATCTGGGACCTCCCCAGTCAGCCAGGACTGATGATAAATGATTGAGAGCACCTTAGCTAGTTCTTCCGCCAGCTCCCTCAGCACTCTAGGATGAATCCCATATGGACCCATGGACTTGTTGGGAGCTAAGTGGCACAGCCACTTACTTAATACTTAATACTCAAGACAAGGATGCAAATTTTGCACCAGTACTCCTTTACCCAAATAGTCAGTACAAGAAAAAAAATCCCAAACCAAAACAACTAAACAACACGGCACTTACCCTGTCAGGGAAAGGAGGATCAACCAGGAAAAGTAGCTAGTACCCACATGGCGTTTATTTGGAGTTTGATCTCTGTGCCTATTACTATATTATTAGCTTTTCAGAAGCATTCTGGTGTTTTGTTCCTGCATACGTACACTGACATTGTATTAATTTGCTAATACTGCATCAGTACAGATGGACAAGACCTCTACAAGACAGGATCATCAGCTGGTAGAGCACAAATGGAAAACAACATGCCATTTGGGTACCAGCAACAAAGCGCTGCTCCATACTTATTTTAAAAATTACAATAAACCCTAGGCCACACATGATATCTTCAGTTTACAGGGGAAGGGCCTCCCTCTCTCTCCAAACTGCTTCTATGTTTCTTTCATTATGAGTCACCATGATGAGGGACTTTGAGGTACAAGAGCAAGAAGCACTGCACCTAAAAAACACAGGCTCTGAAAAAGAGAAGTGAAACGGTGAATATGAGGAACACCATCTACCATAACACCAATGAAAATCAAGTACATAAGTGCTTATGCCATGTTAATTCATAGATTTAATCAACAAAGAAAAAATAAATGCACGCTTATACAGACATTTTAGTAAAATCCACAACCTTGAAGTTAAATCTACCTCCATGCATCAAATTAAACCTCTGACAGTGAGTTTCAGAAGCAGGCAATGTATTAAACTTTATGTGGTGTCTATTCTTTGTGGAAATGCAGAACTTAAATGAGTCTTTCACGGCTCAAACCAAACACACCCAATTTCTGTTCAATGCACAGCAATATTTAGGTACCTTGAAAACTCCAAACTCCTATTTCATTATGGTCTGTGCTGCATTTAACCAGACTTAGTAATTTTATAGCTCAAGAGGAAATCCTAGATTGTGGTAACTGTAACGAGGTGTAAAACTAGTCTGATTCACAGAGGTAACCCAGAGGCTTCCTTGTAGTCGTGCTACTGTATTACTGCTGCCCAGATGCCCCAGACAGAACTTCAGGCACCACTGTGGTATGCACTGTCCAGAAGTAGTAATGAAGTTTAATAATTATCTCCAATAGACAACATACACAAGCAGAGTGACTCACCCAGAGTCATGCAGCACCTCAGTAGTACAGAAGAAATTCACCTCTCCTGACTCCTAAAGCCCCAACCACTGACTAGGTCACGTCTCAAATTTTAAAAGGTGTTTTCCATACTAGATATAGACCAGATAGGTCTTTTTTGGCTCCACTTAAGTCTTGGCCCCAATACCACCTGATAATGAATTTAATGAACTAGTGTTGCCTTGCACAAACAAATTTCTGTGGCTATCACAGAAACATGGTGGGATACCTCACATGACTGGAGTGCCACTGTTGATGGCTACCAGCTCTTCAGGAAAGACAGACAAGGGAGGAGAGGTGGTGGGGTGGCCCTGTATATTAGGAATTGTTACGATTGTCTAGAACTAGACTATAATGATGACAAGGTAGAGTGCATTTGGATCAGGATTAGGGGCAAGGCCAACAAGGTTGATATTGCTGTGGGAGTCTGCTATAGACCTCCTAACCAGGGCAGTGAGGTGGATGAACTGTTCTATAAACATCTGGGTAAAATCTCACGGTCGTTTGCCATTGTTCTTGTGGGTGACCTCAACTTCCCTGATGTCTGCTGGAACTACAACACAGCAGCGAGGGAACAGTCCCAGAGGTTCCTGGAATGTGTCAAAGATAACTTCCTGACACAGCTGGTGAGTGAACCAACCAGGCAAGGTGCCCTGATATACCTGCTCTTTGTGAACAGGGAAGAGCTGGTAAGACATGTGACGGTTGGAGGCCATCTTGGGCACAGTGACCACAAATTGTTAAAGTTCTCTATTCTTAGAGATGTCAGGAGCGGGGGCAGCAAAATTGGCACCCTAGACTTCAGAAGGGCAAACTTTACCTTGTTCAACACCCTGATTGCCAGAATCCCTTGGGAATCTGTTCTGAAGGGTATAGGAGTTCAGGAAGGCTGGACACTCTTCAAAGAGGAAGTCTTGCAGGAGCAGGCCATCCCCATCTGCTCTAAGGTGAGCCGGTGGCATAGAAGACCAGCCTGGCTCAACAGGGAGCTTTGGCTGGTGCCCAGCGAGAAAAAGAGAATCTATGGCCTTTGGAGGAAGGAGCAGGCCACTCATGAGGACTACAAAAATACTGTGAGGCTATGCAGGGAGGGAATTAGAAGGTTCAAAGCCCAGCTAGAAATTAATCTGGCCTCCATGGTAAAGGATAACAAGAAAAGCTTTTATAAATATATTATCAGCAAAAGAAAGACCAGGGAGACCCTCCATCCCCTATTAGATGCAGGAGGAAACAGTGATGAACGATAAGGAAAAGGATGAGGTGCTAGATGACTTTTTTGCCTCAGTGTTTAGTAGCAGGACCAGTTATGTTGAGAGAATCAAACCCCCTAAGCTAGGCAACAGGGACCAGGAGCAGAGTGATCCCCCCACAATCCAGGAAGAGATGGTCAGTGACCTGCTACACCATGTAGATGTGCACAAATCTATGGGGCCAGATGGGATGAACCCAAGAGTGCTGAAAGAGCTGGCGGGGGTTGCTCACTAAGCCACTTTCTATCATTTACCAGCAGTCCTGGCTGACTGAAGAGGTGCCAGCAGATTGGAAATCAGCCAATGTTACCCCCATGTATGAAAAGGGATGGAAAGATGATCCAGGAAATTACAGGCCTGTTAGTCTGACTTCAGTACCAGGGAAGCTGATGGAGCAGATCATCCTGAGTACCATTATGCAGTGCATGCAGAACAACCAGGTGATCAGGCCCAGTCAGCATGGGTTCATGAAGGGCAGGTCCTGTTTGACTAACCTGATCTCCTTCTACAACGGGGTGACACGCTTATTGGATGAAGGAAGGGCTGTGGATGTTGTCTACCTTGGCTTTAGCAAGGCCTTTGACAAGATTTCCCACAGCATTCTCCTAGAAAAGCTGGCTGCTCATGGCTTGGATGTGCACATGCTTCACTGTATAGTGTGGTGTGTTTTTGACAAGCTTTATAATCTTACTCAATTTTAAGTAAAGGTGTGTTTTGTGAAAACCTCCTGAGTAATGGTCTTACTCCTAGAGTACTGCGCAGAGAATACTCAAGCTTAATCTCGCTGAATGGGTTGTTAAAATAGATTAATTAAGAGAGAAGGACTGGATCCGAATCTCCCTGGGTCGACCCCTACGTCTGGGGAACTCTTGCCATTCCCACTTTGTGGGAAGTGAAAGTGCCATACCCACCTTGTGGAACGTGACATTTAATTGGTGTCAGAAGTGGGATTCTCTGTGAGAAGCGGTAAGGAGGTTCTGTGAAAGGGGATAACTGTATCAAAGAGAACTAATTTCTCTGACAGAAGGTCATGGCAGCCTGGATTGTGCCTGATCTTGACTGCTCCCCACTGTTGGATTTGTTCAAAGATTATAAAACTTGTCCAACCCCAAAAGGGTGTAATTGGGCTGAGGAACACTGGTAGTCCCCGGCAATCATAGCAGAACAGATAAGAGACTTGTGGGAAACGGCCCATCTTCTTTTTCCACATAAGACTAAACAAAATGCCTTTTAAGTCAGCAAAAGCCTTCTGCTGATTATACTCAGCTAACAGACAAAAACAGGCCTGCTGCTCAAGGACAAAAGAAAGCAAAACAAAGGATGTGATACAAGGCAGGAAGAATGGGCAACAAATTATGAATTGCCCCTAATAGTTACTGCCCTAACTTGGGACCCATGGATGCTAATTGGCTCTGAACATTAGTATGTTCATGAGGAGAATGTAAAAGCATGCATTGCGGCGGTGACACTGACTGGACAGAGGTCACTGGGTTTTGCAGATGAGCAGCTGCCTGCTCGGGCACTTCTTGTGTGGGGACCCCCCCCCCCCCCCCCTGCTGCTGATCGGACTTGCCCTGCTGCAGAGCCTGTGTGGGGAACGGTCCACCTTCTCTCCCCCCACATAAGACCAAACAAAATGCCTTTCAAGCCAGCAAAGCAAGAGTGGCGCCTTTTTACTGATTTAGCCAAGGACAGAATGGAACAGGCCTCTTGCTCTACCAGATAACTCCACAGCAAGAGAAACAGCATAAGGGTTACGATAACTGGCAGAAAAATAGACAATAGGTTAAAAACTGCCTCTGACAGAGTACGTACCTGGCCAGTGCTAATTGGCTAATTTGAACACTGGTACTTTCTCAAACAGTGATTTCTGATCTATAAAAGAGGGCAAGATCTGCAGGCCGTGCTCTTTGCCTGACTGGGACGAGACCCTGCTGGAACGCCAGCCTCGCTGTCCGGAGGAGCCGAGAGGGAAGGGAGGGCTGCCCCGTGACCGCTGCCCGGAGAAGCGGAAAGGAGAGGGCCGCCTGTACCCGCTCCGCGGGGGCCGTGCCCGCTCCCCGGGGACCCTGCCTGCCCAGCCTAAACTAAACCGGACCAAAGTAGGAGCTTGCCCAGCCTGCGTTTGCCACCTGCTTCGGGACTAGAGCCGTGCTTGCCGCAGGTCGCCCCGGTTACTGGGAAGCCGCTCCCCCACGGATCTCCTGCCGAGCCTGCCAGCCGCATCCCGGGAACCACGCGCTACGGAAGGAGGGTAAACGCGCACACACACACACACACACTCTAACTTTTCTACCGGGCTCAACTCCTACCCTTTCACTCCATTGATTTTACACCTCTCCCTCGGAGCGTGCCTTTAATAAGACCATAATACCTTGGAATCCCTTTTCCGATATACACCTAGACAACCTCTCCTGAACCTTGATCCCTTAGTTTGTGTTGACCCTTAATAAACCGATTAATTCATAAACTAAACATTGGTCTCAGTAACAATTTGGGAGCGTGGCGAGAGGGTATTCTAATCTACCCTCTAAGATACGGTCCTCTGTGAGAGCCGAACGCCACGTGTGACCCTCGGTCTCATTCACAAACCTCTCCACACTGGAGGGGGGAAGTCGCGAAAACATCCTGACAGCCGGTAGCCCCCCAATACCGGCCCGCGACAGCCTGACACCGGGACTCTGCCAAGCCTGCTAACCTGCCTACCTGCCTGCCCCGGGAATCGAACCCGAGTCATGATGGTGGGTGCGCTGGGTTCTGATCCCTAGACCCCCAGGGCCTTCCTTCAGCCGTCTGGGACGAGGATGAAGGGCCCCCCCCCTGCTTTTTGCTGCCGGTTGCTGGGGAAACCAAGCAGCTGCCGCTGAGGGGAAACAGTCGCCACCGCTGCCGACCCATGAGGGGGCTGCCTCCCCCGAAACCACCGCTGCCGCCGCTGCTGCCCCAGGAACTGCACCCCCCCCACGGACCCGCTCGCCAGAAGAAAAAGTCGTTGCACCGGAAGCTGCATATCGAAACAGGAGGGTAACAAAATCGCACAACCCCATTTTGCCCTACCACGATTCTGCTTCCCATACTCGCACACACATTGCAACCTCTTTTTAAGGAGGAATTTCATCGGGTTTGCCCTCCTCCCTCCCTCTCCTTTGATCCGCAACCCTCTCTCGGAGAGTACGTCTTAAGGGCACAGTACTTTTGCATTACTTCCCTGATATATCCCTGGTAGCCATTTGCCATTTCCACATTTTTCCTAAACCTTATCCCTTAGTGTAGCCGTTCTTTAATAAACCGGTTAATTCGTAAAGTAAGTATTGGTCTCAGTAATAATTTGTGGGCATGGTGAGGGTGGCATTCTAATCTCCGCTCTAAAATACGGTCCCACAGCGGCCGTTCCTCTGTGAGAGGTGAACGCTACGTGTGCCCTCGGTTTCTTTTAAAAACCCCTCAACATTGGGGGGGAAGTCGCGGAAGCATCCTGACTGCCGGTAGCCTCTGTCACGGCATCGGCTAGTGACACTTGGCAAAAGAAAATAAGTCTAAACCTAGTAAGGGAAAAGCAGTGGTCTGTGGTGTCTTGGGAGACGCATTAATTGCATCTCAGAAAGACAAACATTGAACAAGAAAAGAGAGATGATAAGGAGTCTCTTCAGGAACCGGTTACAAAACTTCAGGCAAAATTAGAAGTAGAACAAGAGAAGCGACGGCAAGCTGAAAAGAGTTAATTGATGAGAAATTAATCACGACACATTTACAGGATAGTTTGCAGGATGCTTTTATGAGGGAAAGGGAATTAAGATTAGAACTGGCTTATCAGACTGGGAAGGATGACCTGGAGAGTGAACTTGGTTTCTCTAGTCTGTCAAAAGAAAACGATCTTATCCAAAGAGAAGTTTCTTCCTATTATCCCTGGGAGGAAATGGAGAAAGCAAAAGCCAAATTTAATCCTTCACCAAAACTCTGGCCACTCATAAAAAGTTCTTTATGATGGTGAGGAAGCAGAATCTGCAGTCACCACTAAACAGATACCCTATAGTGCAACTGAATTGGCAAAATTGCAAGAAAAATACAGTAGGCAAACTAGAGAAACTGAAACTGAATATGTGTGGAAGGTTTCCCTAACCGGAGGAGACAAAATAAGGCTCACGGAGGAGGAAGCCCAGGGGTACTGGGGTCCCGGTGTGTTTCTAACATTAGATGATGAACGGGAACCTTGGTCCCTAATTCAGCAAGTGGCATTTTGGGCTGGAGGGTTAGATCCCATTGAAAGGGGAGACCCCATTGTCATTCCTATCCCCAGGTTAAATCAACTCACTGAAAGTATACAAAAGGCAGCTTGTCTCCAGCTGATGCATGACAGACACCTTGTGCCTCACCAGCCCTCTCCCATGTTGTTATTGGCCAATCCAGATAGAATTACTTCTTTAATTAGTGGACTACCTGATACTGTATTTAAAACAGCTCTGATTTTAATCAGATGTATATATATGATATTTACACATGAATCCTGAAAGTACCACTGGTCACATATTCATCCATATAAGACAGAGAAACCAGCAGACTGCCATTTGTGCTGCACCAGGGACCAGATTCAGGGCTCAGGGCAAACACTGGAAGATGTGGTTCTTGTCATACTGAGCTGGCAAACTAATTTAAGAAAATACTTAAAACAAGCAGACCTTTTTAATTTGAAAGAGATACAGTACAGCCTGTGCTCCTAAATTGTATGAGCAGGCAGGGTGGGGGAAAAAGTATCTCTTCCCTCATGCTCCCTCCATGCCACCTATGCAATCTAGAACATTATTTCAAGCAAAGTCCCTTTTCCAGTCTTCTATAACCACTACCATTTGCAAGTGTAGAAGCTCCAGTTATCAAGACTCTCCAGAGCTGAAGCTTTACAATGTTATAAGACTACAACGTGGCGCGTATTATTTTAACTCATAGCATAAAGGATTTAAAATATTAACAAATATCTAGCAGTTCTACAAGTCCCTTCATATTAAGTTTTATAAATCCTGCACAGAATGTGTGTGGTGGCAAGCTGGACAAATCAAAGAGTTAAATACAAGTAAAAGCATTTTATCTGACTGCATAACTGACACCAGTATCTAAATGCATGGAATTAATTAGTTCAATGCCTTCAAAGCACCATGGCACTTATTTGAATAAAAGTTCCCCATAGCTACTATAACCACCACAACATACATATTTAAAGGCAAGATTTTATCAGCATATACCACAAGACAAAAAATTTCAGGTGTACTAGAGGTTGACTTAATAGTTGCTGTGGGGGCCATAACTTTTAGTTTTCTTGGTATTTACAAATTTGGTCTCTGCTTTAAACATGCAAGCTCTGCATTTCTTTTACATTTACTAGATAATTGAGTTGGAAAGGATCTGTTGCATTATCTGATCTATTATATCATTGCACTGTACAATTTACAGATTTATAAAGATATTTATCTTCCTGAAATATTCCTAACAATGCCAATTCCACAAACTGACTAAAATGTTCCACTGGGTAACTGACAGCAGCATTAAAGGGATTTCACAATTATTGAGCTTCCACTGTCCTAGTTTTATGTTTTCATTTGGTATACCTACATGTATTATTAAAAAAATAGCTCCCCATGTGCCTCCCCATTGCTTTTGTTCCAGTGATGCCCCTAAATCACCTTTGCTGATAAAAACACTAGTTGAGAAACATTTAGTTCATCTCCTTTTTAGACACTGCAGAGTGTTATAAAATTCAAATTAACAATTACTTTCAGATGTAAAGTGGACAGACATTTTTAATTTGGATTTAGCTTTATGTCATGTTTATAACACTTCCTCAGGGTGATTCCAGGTAACACTCTTCTTGAGAATTATATAATTTGGGTGTTTTTTACCTTATCACCATTGCAATTATCTCAGTAATCCTCAAAATAAAATAAAAAAAAAGTAATCAGCAAAGAAGACAACCACATCACATGCTGTTTCTGACTCCTCTGAGGGATTTGAAAACAGGAAAGTGACTGATGGTCTACAGGCCGTTCCAATTCTAGCAAGATTTAGTATTAACAGTTTTACATTTCACTACTAGCTTAGCATTTGAAAAAGCTGAACACCTTGATACTAGGACAGGCAGCTGCTGTCTTCAGAAGTCTTCCTAGAACAATCCCAATCTTAAATTTCTCAGTGTTTTCTACTTGCCATTGGGCACATTTAAAACAGTAAAGTTTTTATTTGCATCTGCTTTATGACCCTTGAATAATTTTTGAACTTCTCTTTTTAGCTGCAGAAGACAGTTTGAAAACTGCAAACCCCTAAAGCATTAGAGGGGGCAAATAACCATGGAATTACAAAATTATTTCTTAGTTCTTTATTATTATGTCACTGTTTGACTCAGGATCAGCAATTAAACCAGTGACAATAATGCTCTTGATCCCCTTCCTTCCCACCTCAAACCAGGACATATTATTATTTAAGTATTTTGATTTAATGATTTCTGGACACTTCAGTTGACAATTATACAACACTGTAATTATATACCTGTTTAGCCTGTGAAACCACATGTTCACATCTTTGCTCTCATTCACTCTTCCCATTTAGTTTTTTTTGTTACGCTCTTCTGCATCATAATTTTTAAGAATAAACTTTTCAGAGCAAGGACTGACTGGTAACATGAGTTTGCATGGGATCTAGCTGTGGCCAGCAGAAATAGAGAGATGATTGTTCCCCTGTACTCAGCACTGGTGAGGCCACACCTTGAATATTGTGTTCAGTTCTGGGCCCCTCACTATAAGAAGGACATAGAAATGCTGGAGCATGTCCAAAAAAGGGCAATGAGGCTTGTGAAGGGCCTAGAGCACAAGTCCTATGAGGAGCAGCTGAGGGAGCTGGGGTTGTTTAGTCTGGAGAAGAGGAGGCTGAGGGGAGACCTCATCGCTCTTTACAATTACCTGAAAGGAGGCTGGAGCAATGAGGGGGACAGCCTCTTGACGTGTGATAGGACCAGAGGGAATGGATGCAAGCTGCACCAGGGGAGATTTAGGTTAGATATTAGGAAGCATTTCTTCACTGAAAGGGTTGTCAAGCATTGGAATAGTTTGCCCAGGGCAGTGGTGGAGTCATCAACTCTGGAGGCATTTAAACAGCATGTGGACCTGGTACTTAGGGATATGGTTTAGTGGTGAGCTCGCAGTGTTAGGTCTAAGGCTGGACTGGATGATCTTGGAGGTTTCTTCCAGCCAAAGACATTCTGTGAAATAATAAACAAGTACAGCTGGGTAAGGGCAGAGATAATGGGGAAGTACTGGAGTGACAGTGTGAATAATTCCTTCAGTCATCTATGGATATCTCTATCAAATCAACCAAACAAGATGACTTTATAAACTCTAAACAAATCATTCAGACTTTGTAAGGTGGATAAATACAGTTATTAACAGCTTCTAAATATTACTAGTACAAAACAGAAAATCCTGAGAAGAAATGCTTGTTCATGTGTTAGAGAAGTGAGTGAAGGGAATCAAAAGGACAATTCAGCATAAAGATCATACTGTTAAAATTTCCATTTCAAGAGAGAAAAGCTAAGGTGACTCTTATAACCAATAAGTATCTTTATTTTTATTGCAGTTAAATATAAATTACTAGTCTTGCAAATATTTTTAAAGACAAACTCCAGTGCTAAACTGCGCCCTTTTTAAAGTTGGCAACTCTTCACAAGTTATATTTAAGAACAAACTGAACTCTTACATTTAATTTATGCAGGCTAAGACATGGTTTTCTCCTGTGAGCTCTGCACTTTCAAAAGATCTCATTCTTGGTCATCTCTATAAACCTGTATTTCATTCATAAGAGGCCTAAAAAAGGAAGTTTCAAATGACCTTAACTTGTCCCTTACCTACTTTTACAGTTTGTACTGCAACAGACAGTTAAACGCACGTATACCAAGCATTTTCAAGCAACTGTGACTACACTGCACTGCAGTGTATCATGTGCTTTCTTAGGGCTAAAGATGAGGTGTTGAGCATCAGGCTATTTCATGAACTCTACAGCAAAGACCTAAGGAACAACAGATGCTGCAGAGGGAACAACTCTCAATTTTCTCAGCAAACCTGGATATGTTTCAGGAAGCATACCAGCATACATTGCTTTTTTTTTCAACCAAAGAGAGGAGTAGGAAGAAGCTTGCCCGCTTTGGCTAAATTACATGGACTTTTTACATGCAGAACTACATCAGATAAACCAAACCCTTGAAAGAGCCACCTAGGGGAAGGGACACTTATTAGGCAATTTTCTTCCTCCTCTGAGTGGCAGAAGAAGGTTATTGCTTCCTCCTTCCATCTTGTTTTTTGGAAAAACTTCTTCAGCAGCCAGGCCTAAAATACAGTTTCAGAGCTGGCTAGGAGAAACCAGATGAGCCACATACAAAAGGGTCTCCTTCCCTCCTCCTCAAAGAGAGATTTGCTGCCTTAGCATAAGCATAGATTAGAAGAAAGGCAATAAAGTATTCCATTAATTGCTTATGATTAGAATTGGGAAATCCATAACACCTCAGACTAACACACCTACGGGTATGGCCTCAGCATTAGGGAAACAGTGGGAGCTGCAAAGAACCGCACCAGCCACTGACTCTCATTCTTGCTCCCTACTCTGACCTCTCAGGTTTCGCCAAAGCTCCTCTCTGTGGTCTCACATCCTGAACTGAATCAAGGAATGGACCTAGCTAGGAGGAAAAAAACAAAACAACACAACAAACCCACGATTTTCACTGGATAATTTCCCTGACCCACATCACCAATCCAGGCCACACAAAACAAAACCCCCACTTTCGCTGGCACAACTAAAGGAATAGTGAAAAGACAGAAAGAAACAGCTGAGAGCCACTCCAGCCCGTACTGACACTGCAAGAAATGTACATGAAACTACACCCTAAATCCTACTTAAGTATACACTGAGTTTCCCCGCTGGTCACAGCACATGGTAAAACATACTTGCAAATTTGTCTCAGGAATTATTTTAATAAGTTTTCACTAGTTTAAAATGTAAATGTAAGTAAAACTGGCTGGACAAAAAATGCAACAACTTACATACAAAGACAGTAGTTACAAACACAAACACACAGGAGTAACATTTGCCCTCTCCCCACTGCACTCTCAGAGAATTATCAAATTGCAAAAAAACCCAGAAATGTCAGTTAAGTTGCTGACCTGACATGTAAACAGTCCCAGAACCTTTTTTTCCTCACCACTACTTTAGCTAACAAGCCACCACAGTGTAAACACTCATGAAGCAGTCTTAAACTCACAAGCACTCTGAATACACATAACTCTCATGCAATTTTAAGTAAAAGACACCTCTGTTTCATTATGACATGGTTCAGGGCATATATTGCTAGTTTCTCTCTTTCAGAACAGTTTTGCAAACCTCTAGCAAGGCTTAAACCTGTTTTCTTTAAATACTAAGCCCCTATAAAGAGAGGCACAACCTCTACCTATTATATACATACTTGAGTTTACTATGGTATCTTTCAGCCCTTACAAAGAGCTGTTCTAGTTCAAACTGCCTTTCTTGTATTTTCTGCCTACGATATAGCATTCATAATAAAATGCATTAATCTGTAAGGAAGCATCATCAGTTAATTAGAACTGCAACTCTAGCAACTGAAGGAGTGTCATCACAGAGTTCAAACGAAAAGTAAAAATACAAACAGCGGTATATTAGGATGCTCCAGCAGTACAGTTGTTACAACTGTACATCAGACAACAGAAATCATCATACAAAGAAATTCAGATACTTAAGATAAACATAGTCCATAAGCTGCTAGCCAATTATCTGTTCAAAAAAGATTCTTCTGAGTAATCACCCCTTCTTACTGACATTTTAATGGATTTGGAAAAAAAATGAAAAGTTCCTGCCTTGCACCAAAAAAGTCAACTGTTAAATCTGTGGTATTACCGAGACAAAATAAAATGAACAAACATGATTGGCAACTACATTGAAATGTTGCAGTGTCACTGCTATATGACAAAATTAAGAAGTATTGATGGCTCAAAACTACCCAACAATTGCCAAAGAATGGGTAATATTTACCATCCAAGAAAAGCTACCATTAAAGAAATAAAGTTAAGACACTAGTAAAATGCCAAACTTGCAGGATGTTTAAACATAATAGCAACAACATCGGCTTAAGCTGTAATGTTCACAATTAGTAACAAAGCCTTCAGACTCTAATTCTATTTACAGAATGCTGGGGGTGTGTTCATTTGTATCTTGATGCATTAAAAGATTTTGTCTCCAAGTTAAGGATAGCATGTAAAAAATGGGAAGGACTGTCCTAGCTAATGACAACAGCACTGAGGTTCCAGGGACTTTGATCCAGACTGCCTTTGTAAAGGGGCAGCCTCTCTGAGAAGGGTGAAAGTCAAAGCAGATTAGCAGCCATCTAACCTCTTAGTAGTTTCCTGGAGACTTCCCAACAGACAAAACAATAGAAACTGGCCATGCAAAATTGAGATATAGAAACCAATCCAACCCTGTATAACTCATCTTCTCCAAAGATCTTTAGGGAAGAAAATGGTCCTCAGGAGTATCTGTTCCCTCAGAATGGCCAACTTTGTTGGAGAAAAGTCTTCTTAAGTTTTAAGAACTTAGCAATAATGAAATACAAACAATATTAACAAAAAAATTCCTTCTCATTGCTGTTAAACTACCCTATTTCTTAAGGACTAAGTAATAATAAAAATTATCTGATTCAAACTTTTATTTAATTGTTTTTATTTCAAGGAATTAAACTTTTAAAAATTATCTTTACAAATAACACTTTCAAGTCTCTTAATTAGATGGTGGTGGTTACCTCAGATTTTATCTGAAAACCTAATACCATACTTGGTCATCATGCAAAGGCATAAATTATAATGTGCAAGCCAAAGCTATGCCAAAACTCCTACTGAGAATTTACTCCATGTCTCCTGTTCCAAGGAAGCACTGGCTTTTGATGGAAGGGACAACCTTAGTAATTACTGTAGAAGGTGAAGACATTAATGGTTTACAGATGAAACCAAAATATTTAAATTATTGCTGTCACAGATTTGGTTACAGCAACATCTAGTTCTGAACTATAATATTCTCCATCTAGGATGGTGCTGGCCAGAACAAGAGTGCCACTTCCATTTCTGTCAAATGAAATAGTCTAGGCAGACTCTACTGATGTATTTGCATGCCTGTTTCTCCTTGCATTGGTTTGGAGAGGTGCTGATTTGGTAGTGGGCTCCCAGGGGTGGTTCCTGTAAGAAGCTGCTGAAAAGCTTCCCGGCTCCAAACAATGCATCCACATCTCTGGCCAAGGCCCAGCCATCAGAGACGACATATGAAAGAAGGGGGGGGGGGGTATATAAGACCTGAGAGCAGAGGAGAGGGGGAGGTGGAGAACAGATGGGAGAGCAATGCCAGTAGTGGGGAGAGCAATGCCAGAGTGGTGGGGAGAGCAAGAGATACCAAGGTTGGAGAGCAAGGAGGAGGAAGCAGTGCCTGAGCAGAGGTTCCCCTGCAGCCCATGGTTGAGATGGTAGGCTGTCCCCCTGCAACCCATACAGGAGTGCGGTAGAGCATTCCCTGAAGGACCACAGTGGAGCAGCTGTAGACCTGCAGCCCAAGGACCATGGTGAAGCACATATGGACCTGCATTCGTGGAGGACCCCGTGCCAGGGTGAAACCATGTCCTGGTTTGAGCCAGGATGAAGCCAGTTTTTCTTTTGCTGATTTTTTTTTTTTATTTCAGTGAGCTTTCTTCAACTAGCAACTGCGTGTTCTGCTAGGTTGATAAGACACTGGAATGTTTTTGTAATTGCTGGGCTCTCAAGGTCGTGCCTTTGCTCTGCCGGCTCAGACACTACGGGGGGATCTGTGGCCCCCCCGTGAGAGGCTGGGTTAGACGAACAGCAAAACTGGCCAGAGATATTCCATATATCTACGTAGGCTCAGGGGGAAGGTCGGAGATGACAAGAAAACTTCCTTCCTTCCTGCTTCGCTCTCTCGCCGCTTCGCTTCGCCTCTCTGTCTGCCTTCCTTCTTTCTTTTTCTCTTTCTTTTGTTCGTGGCCGGCGTCTGGGAAAACACCATCTGCCCATCATCGTCGAACCATCGGCCTCCAGCCCTCCTGACCCTCGTAACTCTCTGCCTTTCTCCAGGAGCAGCTTCGGGATTCCTCGGAATTGTCTCATCTGAGGGAAGTGCTGTGAGAGTTGCTGGGGGTGGGGGGAGGCGAGGGGCTTCTACCACACCTTTGTATAATCACTATATATATATATATACACTCTAATATCATGTATTAGTGTTCTAAATAAAGTTGCACGGTTCAGTTTTCAATCTAGACAAGTCTCTCTCTCTTTTTTTTCTCTCTCTCCTTCCCTACCTGGGTAGGAGGGGGAGGGGATCAAGAGCATTGTTATCAAACTGAGTCAAACGTTGACATACCAGAAACATTCCAGAGGCTTAAATAATCCAGACATCCTTGTCACACTTGAGAGCAGCAGCCCTGTGGAAAAGGACCTCGGGGTACTAGTCGACCAAAAGCAGGACATGAGCCACCAATGTGCAGTTGCAGCCCAGAAGGCCAACTCCATCCTGGGCTGTATCAAACAGAAGTGTGGCCAGCAGATCGAGAGAGGTGATTCTGCCCCTCTACTCTGCCCTGGTGAGACCTCACCTAGAATACTGCATCCAGCTCTGGTGCCCTCAGCACAAGAAGGATGTGGACCTGTTGGAACGTGTCAAGAGGAGGGTCACAAAAATAATCTGAGGGCTGGAGCACCTCTCTTATGAGGACAGGCTGAGGGAGTTGGGGTTGTTCAGTCTGAAAAAGAGAAGGCTCCGAGGGGACCTCATAGTGGCCTTCCAGTACCTGAAGGGGGCCTACAGGAAAGCTGGCGAGGGACTTTTTACAAGGGGATGTAGTGATAAGATGAGGGGTAGCAGTTTTAAGCTGAAAGAAGAGAGATTTAGGTTAGAGATCAGTCATAAATTCTTCAGTGTAAGGGTGGTGAAACACTGGAACAGGCTGCCCAGAGATGTTGTGGGGGCTCCATCCCTGGAGGTGTTCAAGGGCAGGTTGGATGGGGCTCTGAGCA
This sequence comes from Apus apus, assembly GCF_020740795.1. Lineage (NCBI taxonomy): Eukaryota > Metazoa > Chordata > Aves > Apodiformes > Apodidae > Apus > Apus apus. Next base: position 8,462,411 of record NC_067311.1, on the reverse strand, counting down.
GCCTGTTCTAGTGGAAGGTGTCTCTGCCCATGCAGGGGAGTTGGAACTTGATGATCTTTAAGGTCCCTTTCAACTCCAAAAATTCTGTGATTCTGTGTAAACTGTACAAACAAGATAAGTGAGCTTACATGCCAAAGATAAGCAAGTCTCCCAAAAAACCCAAGACCTGCCAAGGAAGTGGGATGCTTTACAATACCAGCTCAGCACATCCTGATTTTACTGACTTGAGTTGCAAAGAGTAGGATTGTTAAACTATGAATTATAACTGTATATGGGCAAAACAGCCTAAGTCCATAACCAGTAGGTATTCCTCAGGAATGTTATGAATACTCATTTATCTGATGTATATAAACCAATGTCAGCTTTCTAAACTATCATTTGGTTTGGAATGTTTTCTTGGTTACAATTTTTTGTAACAAGGGGAGGTGACTGTTCCCAAAGCAGGCCATGGCTCTGTGGAGAGTCTCCTGAAGCACAGTACCTCATGGGAGGGACTCACACTGGAGGGGTTTGTGAAGGACTCTATCCTGTGGCAGGGACCCCATGAGGAAGCAGGAGAGGACTGTGAGGAATCCTCCCTGAGGAGGAAGGAGAAGCAGAAAAGAACATGTGACAAACTGGCCGTAAACCCCAACCCCTGTCTCCCTGTGCTGCTGTGGGGAAGGAGGTATAGAAATCGGGAGCAAAGTAATTTGGGCCTGGGAAGAAGGGCGGGGTGGGGTAATGTATTTAAGTTCTGGGTTTTGTTATGTCTTTGTCCTGTTTGCATCTGATTAGTGATAATTTAATTTATTTATTTTTCCTCAAATTGAGTCTGTTTTGCCTGTGACCATAATTGGTGAGTGAACCCTCTCTGTCCTTGTCTTGACCCATGAGCTTCTAGTTGGTTTTTGTCCTTCCCATCCCACAATGATATGAGTGGTGGGTGGTGAGTGAGTGACCACATTGTTCTTTGTTGTCAGTTAGGTCCAAACCATGACACTCCTGTTGCTTCACTGGCCCTGAATGGAATAAGAAAACTGGGAAGGAAATTTGGCTTCATTCTAGTTGCCTCAAGACATGATCTAACCTCTGGACAAAATAATAATTTCTTAACCTGAAGCCACTGAAAAGACAGGGTCTCTGCTCTAGCAAAACAGAACCACATCTGCTCAAAGCCTGAACTTCTCACAGCTCTATTTTGTGTTCCAAAAATGTTAGTTTAGCCCAACCTGCCACTCTTAATTACTGAAAAAAGGGTCTGAAGCATAATCAGCCAGAGTCAATAGACTGTGGTTTGCCTGCTTACATCCTCTGCTGATGAGAAATCTTCTGTCTCCATCATCTTGACAAAACAGATGAGAAAACCAAAAAAGAGTGCAGAAATTCTAAAAGATCCCAAACACACCAATGTCATCTCAGTCACACTGCTCTCCAGTGACCATGAAACCAGTAAACTGTAGAGGCAGAGAATATGAAGAGAAGGAGCCAGGATGAGTTTTATTAATTGTGGCTTTCCCTGTTAAGAAAAAACAACAACAAAACATCTATCTACATACTTGTAAATACTTGACCCAATAACTTTGTCTTTTAGACAGAAATGATCCATTTGCCTCATTTGGTTAGGTATTTAAATTCAAACCCACTAACATGCTCTTGAATACCTAAATTCCATTATTATGCCACTTCACTGTGGCCTTGAAAAACTGCATTTTCCCCATTTAAGTCTTACTTGGAAGAATCTAATTTACAGTAGCTTCCTCATACTCAGACATTTTCTTACTGATTCTTACTTGCAGAGGCAAACAGCTCTGGTGCAGACACATCTGCATTGGGGGAGAAAATCGAAGAAAAGGTGTTTGGTTTTTTCCCAAGCTTTCTGGAGCCGGGAACAGGCCCGGACAATGCTGGGAGAGGGGCAACTTGTCAGAGGGCTGCGGAGGAGGCATGGGCAGAGCCCACCCCCACTCTCACAAAATCGGCCCTGGAGAGCACAAGCACAAGCGACCAGGAGCGCAGTGAAAAGAGCGGGAAAGTGTGGCATGGTGGTTTGCTCAGGCAGGGCAAGCAGGAAAGGTGCAGGAGGCAGAATAGTGGTTACGAGGAGGAAGGCTAGGGCTGCAGCTCCAGCTGCGGGATCTGCACTTTCCACCATGGGAGTGGCCAGTGTGTCCACCCAAATGGAGCTCCTGAGGTGCGATGCTGCTGTGAAGACCCCAGGCTGTGGAAGCTGCCTGGGCCATTCTCTTGTGCCTGAGGTAAGGGGAAAGACAGCCTGCAAAACCTGTGAGCAGGTGAATGACCTCCTGCAGCAGATAGCTGAGCTGCAGGACACAGTGAGGAGGCTGCGGAGTATCAGGGAGGCAGAGAATGAGCTGGATGGTGCGATCTGTGCACTCACTGCTGAGGGCATGCAGCCTGTGCCCAGTTGGCCAAATACTCTCTCCCCCAGTGCACACGGAAAGGAGGGGAGCCACTGAAGTGGGGGAGTGGAAGGTAGTAGGAAGAAGAACAAGGAAGAGGAAGGGACCTCCCTCAAAGCCCAAGGTGCCCTTGAAGAACCAGTTCACTCCTCTGCAAACAGTAGAAGAGGAAAATAACCAGCCTACACCAGTGTTGGAGCAGAATAAGGTGGCTCAAACTGTGCCAAGTATAACAACTAGTGCGACCAAGAAGAAGCAATGGGTGATAGTAGTAGGCGATTCTCTTCTCAGAGGCACAGAGGCAGCCGTTTGCAGACCAGACCAGCTCTCTAGGAAGGTGTGCTGTCTGCCAGGTGCTTGCATCAGGGATGTTACTGAGAGGCTCTCTAACCTTGTACACCCAACTGACTATTACCCGCTCCTGGTAATGTGGGTACTACTGATGCAGCCACCAGCAGTGTTAAGAATATTAAAAAGGATTACAGGGCCCTAGGAGCAGTAGATAAGAACTCTGGAGCACAGGTAGTATTTTCATCAATCCTGCTGGTCAAAGGGAAGGCAACAGACAGGGCCAATCGGATCCAGCAAATCAACAGCTGGCTACATGACTGGTGCTACAGTCAGGGGTTTGGCTATCTGGATCTTGGGATCAGCTTTGACAAACCTGGGCTGATGGGGGCTGATGGGATCCACCTGTCAGAAAAAGGGAAGAGCATCCTCAGCCATAGGCCAGCCAAAACCGGTGAAGAGGGCTTTAAACTGATGTGGCTGGGGGGAGGGAACCTCCATTCATCCCATGATGATCAATTTCAGTGTGATGCCCAGAGCCTATAGAAGGGGTGCAGGTCAGCAGGGGAGCACCTGGGGTGCAGCATAATGAAATCTTAGCCCCTCCAGCTAGTCAGTTACCTTCACTGGGGGCCCAGCTTAAATGCCTCTATGCAAATGCATGCAGCATGGAGAATAAAAAGGAGGAGTTAGAGATGCGTGCATGCCTGCAGGGCTATGATCTTATTGGCATCACAGAGACCTGGTGGGATGGCTCCTACTATTGGAGCATCAGAATGGAGGGTTATAAACTCTTTAGGGAGGACAGGCAGGGGAGACAAGGTGGGGGTGTTGCTCTCTATGTCAAAGACCAACTAGAGTGCATGGAGCTCTCCCTGGGGATGGATGAGGAGCCAACTGAGAGCTTATGGGTTAAGATTAAAGGAAGGGCAGGCACAGGTGACATTACAGTGGGGGTCGGCTATAGGGCGCCTAACCAGGAGGACAGTACAGATGAGGCACTCTCCAGACAGATAGGAGCAGATTCACATTCGCAAGCCATGGTACTCATGGGGGATTCCAACCACTCTGATATCTGTTGGAGGGACAACTCTGCAAAGCACAAACCATCCAGGAGGTTGCTAGAGTGCGTGGATGACAGCTTCCTTTTCCAAGTAATTGAGGAACCAACAAGGAGAGGTGCTATGCTGGACCTTATTCTCACCAAGAAGGAAGGGCTGGTGAGGGATGCTAAGCTCAAGGGCAGCCTTGGTTGTAGCGACCACGAAATGGTGGAGTTCAAGATCCTTAGGGCAGCAAGGACTCACAGTAAGCTTACTACCGTTGTCTTCAGAAGGGCAGGTTTCAGCCTCTTGAGGGATCTGCTCAAGAGAGTGTCATGGGATAACATCATGGAGGGAAGAGGGGCCCATGAAAGCTGGCTGATATTTAAGGATCACCTTCTCCAGGCCCAAGAGCGATGCATCCCAACTAAGAGGAAATTGGGTAAAAACTCCAGGAGGCCAGCGTGGATGAGCAAGCAGCTCCTAGAAAAGCTCAAACTTAAGAAGGAAGCATACAGAGGGTGGAAGCTAGGGCAGGTACCCTGGGAGGATTACAGAGAGGTTGTCCAAGCAGCTAGGGATCAGGTAAGGAGAGCCAAATCCCAGATGGAATTAAATCTTGCCAGGGATGTCAAGAGCAATAAGAAAAGCTTCTATAGGTATGTTGGGGACAAAAAGACAACCAAGGAAAATGTAGGTCCTCTCCTGAAGGAAACGGGAGACCTAGCTATGCAGGATATTGAGAAGGCTGAGGTTCTCAATGGCTTGTTTGCATCAGTCCTTTCTAGCAAGTGCTCCAGCCTCATTGCAAAGGCCACAGCACGTGAAAGCAGGGACTAGGAGAAGGAAGCACTCCCTACTGTTGGAGAAGAATAGGTTCATGACCGTCTAAAGAACCCGAAGGTGCACAAGTCTATGGGACCTGATGGGGTCCATCCACTGGTCCTGAGGGAGTTGGTGGATGCAGTTGCTAAAAGCCTCTCTCCGTCATATTTCAGAGGTCATGGTGGTCTGGTGAGGTTCCTGCCAACTGGAAAAAAGGTAACATAGGTGGGGGGAGGCAAGAGGCTTTTGCACATTCCTGAACACATTTGTATAAAATTGTACATATTTTCTTTAATCATTAATGTTTAATTAAAGCTGTGTAGTTTAGTTTTCAATCCAATAAAGTCTCTCTCCTCGTTCTCTCTCTCCTTCCCTATCTGGACGGGAGGGGGAGGGGATCGAGAGCATTGTTGTTGATTCTGAGTAAAACTGTGACAACAATTTATTGGCGCCCAACGTGGGGCACAATTTTAAGCCCAGATTATAAATTTTCAATAATTGGGAGTGTTCAGAAATCCATGTCTGATGGGAGTAGTCCCTCAGATAGCAATGGGCAACACTTCTGCTGAATTTCATGCCAGTTTGAAAACTGGACACCTTCAGTAATGAATCTGCTGGATCTTTTTCCCAACATGCAATTGTACATGAGGCATACAGCCAAGAGCATACTGCTCTGTGTAGCTGCTCTTATTATTTTTTTATGGTTTATGGACAGAACTGTGGCCATAATCAACCGTATAATTACCAGCCTAGTGATCTTAGGGGTTATGATACTGATCTTTATGGGGCACTGTATGTGTAGTTATGATACAGATCCTAATATGAACGGAACAGTCTATGTTGGTAATGGCAGTAGCAGGTTCAATTTTACCTCTCCATTTTCTCTCAAGCTGAATCAGGCCACTCTCAAGCAGACAGAAGAGGAGGCCCTCCTCAATCAGATATCGATGATGACCTTGTTCAACCTTACTCTATGAAAGAACTGCACCTCATGAGAAAGGACTTCACCCGCACTGACGGTGAGGGACTTCTTGGTTGTTCCAGTGCTTTGATAGTGGGGCTGAAACCTATAACATGGATAAGAGAGAAGCCAAGCAGTTGGGATCCCTGGCTAGAGATGCTGGTATTGACAGAGCACTTGGTAGTAAGACGGGAACTACCACCCTGTGGGACCGACTTCTTTCAGCTGTGAGAGAGAGATATCCCCACAAGGGTGACATCGAATGGTGCCGAAGCAGAACACTCACTCTTGAGAAAGCCATCACATACTTGAGAGAGATAGCTGTGAGAGAAGTTATCTATGATAAAGATGGACTTACAAATCCTGATGATGTTCTGTGCGACACACAAATGTTCCGGAGGTTTGCTCAGGCTGTACTAGCAGCGCATGCCCATATATTCTCCTTCATGGGATGCTTTGAAGATTACCAAAGACCAACTGTACGTGAGATGGCTTTCAAAGCACGACAGTATGGAGACATAATCTCTGATTCCCAACAGTTCCACACCTCAGCCATTGAACAAATGACTGACAGAAATAATAATATGCCAAACAGATGGGAAGGTAAACTCCAGACAATTGGTCACATGTTGCAACCATTAAGAAGAGATGTCCTACTACAAGACAGCAGCGAGAAAGACAGGACCCACTTTGACACCACCTGTAGTCTCTCTTGTGTAATTATTTTAAAGAGGACATGAGCATCCGGGCAAGAGACCCACTGATATTCTCCAGTTACACATGCAAGAGCTACTAAACAGAACAAAGGCAGGAGATGGTTCTTCCAAGAAGAAGGCTGCACCAGTCAACAACCAGGATGGTGCATTAGCCTCTAATGCTCAATATTAGAGGTGCTCTGTGTCCAGCAAGAGGAAGGAGAGGGACAACCGAGTTTACTGGACTGCTTGGCACTTTAAAACCACAAAAGTATAAAGCTTTGGTGGACACTGGTGCACCGTGCACACTAATGCCATCGAATCATAAAGGGACAGACACCATCACTATTTCTGGAGTGATGGGACGATCTCAACAACTGACTGTTGTGGAGGGTGATGTGAGCCTCAGTGGTAAAAAGTGGCAAATGCACCCTGTAGTGACTGGCCCAGATGGTCCGTGCATCCTTGGCATAGACTTTCTCAAAAAAGGGAGTTTCCGTGATCCAAAAGGGTACCGGTGGGCCTTTGGTATAGCAGCTGTAGAGACTGAGGACACTGAACAGCTGCGTACTTTGTCTGGCCTTTCAGATGACCCTTCTCTAGTGGGGTTGCTGAAGGTTGAAGACCAACAGGTGCCAATTGCCACTTCAACAGTACATAGACGACAGTATCGCACCAACAGAGACTCTGTGATCCCCATTCACAAACTGATCCGGCAATTGGTGAGCGAGGGGGTGATCAGCAGGACGCACTCACCCTTCAGCACTACTATCTGAGCAGCGTGAAAGCCTGATGGTGAGTGGAGGCTGACAGTGGACTATTGTGGTCTCAATGAGGTGACACCACCACTTAGTGCTGCTGTGCCGGACAGGCTAGAGCTTCAGTATGAGCTGGAGTCAAAAGCAGCTAGGTGGTATGTCACTATCGACATTGCTCATGCCTTTTTCTCTATTCCTCTAGCACCAGAGTGCAGGCCACAGTTTGCTTTCACCTGGAGGGGAGTCCAGTACACCTGGAATCGACTGCACCAGGGGTGGAAACACAGCTCAACCATTTGCCATGGACTGATCCATGCTGCACTGGAGAAGGGTGGAGCTCCAGAACACCTGCAGTACATCGATGACATCATTGTGTGGGGTGACATGCCAGAAGAAGTTTTTGAGAAAGGTAAAAAGTTCATTCAAATTCTTCTGGATGCTGGTTTTCCTGTAAAAAAAAAAAACAGGGTCAAGGGACCTTCACAAGAGATCCAGTTCCTGGGATTCAGGTGGCAAGATGGACATCGCCAGATCCCAATGGATGTGATTAATAACAACTATGGCCCCATCATCTACTAAAAAGGACACTCAAACCTTTTTAGGGACTGTTGGTTTCTGGAGAATGCATATTCCAGGTTACAGTGAAATTGTGAAACCTCTCTATGAAGTGATCCAAAAGAAGCGTGACTTTAAATGAGGTCCTGACCAACAGAAAGCTTTTGAGCAGATTAAAAAGGATATTGCCAGTGGCCCTTGGACCAGTTCCAACAGGGCTAGACATCAAGAATGTGCTCTACACTGCAGCCAGACACAACAGTCCTAACTGGAGCCTCTGGCAGAAAGCACCAGGGGAGACTTGAGGTCGACCCTTGGGATTCTGGAGCCAGAGGTACAGAGGTTCTGAGGCCAACTACACGACAACTGAAAAGGAGATACTTGCATCATATGAAGGAGTTAGAGCTGATTTGGAAGTGATCGGCACTGAAGTGCAGCTTCTCCTGGCACCCAGAATACCATTACTGAGCTTCATGTTCCAGAGTAACCTTTCTCCTATGCATCATGCCACTGATGCCACTTGGAGTAAATGGACTGCTTTAATTACCCAACAAGCTCGAATAGGAAGACCTAATCATCCAGGTATTGTAGAAGCAATTACAAACTGGCCAGAAGGCACACATTTTGGAATGCCACCACAAGAGGTGGTGAGATGGGCTCAGAAAGTTCCACCATATGATCATCTACCAGAAACTGAGAAACAAATTGCTCTTTTCACCGATGGCTCCTGTTGTATTGTAGGGAACCGCCGGAAGTGGAAAGCTGCTGTGTGTAGTCCTACACGACTAGTTGCAGAAGCAGCTGAAGGAGAAGGAGAATTGAGTCAGTTTGCAGAGGTAAAAGCCATCCCACTGGCTTTGGACATTGCTGAGCGAGAGGGGTGGCCGAGACTCTATCTCTATAGTGACTCATGGATGGCAGCAAATGCCTTGTGGGATTGGCTAAAGCAGTGGCAGCAGAACAACTGGCAGCAAAAGGGTAAACCTATTTGGGTTGCTGACCTGTGGAAGGACATTGCAGCTCGGATAGAGAAACTGGTGGTAAAAGTGCTTTATGTCAAGCCACTGAGGAACTGACACAACCAACGAGCAGATGACGTTGCTCAAGTGTTCCAAATAGACTAAAGACTGGGGAACATAAGGGTGAACTCTTTTTGGTTCAATGGGCCCATGATGCTTCACGTCATCAGGACAGAGATGCAACATACAGATAGGTTTGGAACCGAAGGGTGGACTTAACCCTGGACGCTATTCCGCAGGTGATCCACCACTGTGAGACATGCGCTGCAATTAAGCAGGCTAAACGGTTGAAACCTGTGTGATATGACAGGAGGTGGTCAAAGTACAGGTATGGAGAGGCTTGGCAAATTGACTATATCACACTGCCTCAGAGCCGCCAGGGTAAGCACATAGCGCTTACAATGGTGGAAACAAGTAGAGGATGGTTGGAAACATATCCTGTGCCTCATGCCACAGCCAGGAATACTATCCTGGGCCTCAAGAAGGAAACCTTGTGGAGACATGGTACTCCAGAGAGAATTGAGTCAGACAATGGGACTCATTTCAAAAATAGTCTTGTGACTGACTGGGCTAAAGAGCATGGTATTGAGTGGATCTACCATATCCCATACTATGCACAAGCCTCAGGGAAAGTTGAAAGGTACAATGGTTTGTTGAAGGCTACCCTGAAGGCAATGGGCGGTGGAACTTTCAAAAACTGGGACAAAAATTTGGCAAAGGCCACCTGGTTAGTTAATACCAGGGCTGGGGCTGCTCAGTCAGACCTTTTACACACTGCAGATGGGGATAAAGTCCCTGTGGTATGCGAAAGGAACGTGCTGGGTAAAAGTGTTTGGGTCTATCCTGCTTCAGGCAAAGGTAAACCTGTCCGATGTGTTGCTTTTGCTCAGGGACCTGGACATACCTTGTGTGTGATGATGGAGGATGGTGAAGTACAATGTGTACTTCAAGGTAATCTGACTGTGAGGGAGAGTCCTTCATTTGACAGCTGGTAAAATATAGAGCCTATATGTAATATATGGTATGGAATAAGGGGTGGAATGTCCTGGTTTGAGCCAGGATGAAGCCACTTTTTCTTTTACTGTTTTTTTTTTTTTTTTCTGTAAGCTTTCTTTTAACTAGCAAAGTTTTCCAGCTAAGACTGATAACAAGCACTGGAATGTATTTGTAATTGCTGGGACTCCAAGGTCATGTCTTTGCCCTGCTGGCTCAGATACTACCAGGAGATCTGTGATCCCCCCATACGAGGCTGAATTAGACAGTCAGCAAAATTGGCCAGAGATATTCCATTCCATATATCTACGTAAGCTCAGAAGAAGGTGAGAGATCACAGAAGACAACTTCCTTCCTGCTTCTTCCCTTCTCTGTCCATGGCCAGTGTCCAGGGAGGACTCCATCCATCCGTCACCAGCGACACCTAGGCTCAAGCTCTCTTGACCCTCATAACTCTGCTCTCTCTGTGGCAGCTCCCGGACTTTTCGGGACTGTTTGCAGCTAAGGAGAGTGCTGTGGGAGTTGCTGGGGGTGGGGGGAGGTAAGAGGCTTTTGCGCATACCTGAACACATTTGTATATAACTGTATATATTTTATCATTACTGTTTAATTAAAGCTGTGTAGTTTAGTTTTCAATCCAGAGCGTCTCTCTCCTTCCCTCCCTGGGGGGAAGGGGATCGAGAGCATTTCTGTTGCTTCTGAGCCAAACGGTGACAAAAATGAGGAGGTGATTTGCGACAGCCAACATGGCTTTGCTAAGGGCAAATCATGCCTGACCAATTTGTTGGCCTTCTACAGTGGGGCTAAAGAAATGGTGTATAATTGCAGAGCAACTTCTGTTATCTACCTGAGTTTGTGCAAGGCATTTGACACTGTCCCACACGACATCCTGGTCTCCGAACTGATAAGATATGAATTTGACAGATGGACCACTTGGTGGATAAGAAATTGGCTGGATGGCCGCACCCAGAGAGTTGTGGTCAGTGGCTCAGTGTCCAAGTGAAACCAGGTGACGAGTGGTGTTCCCCAGCGGTCAGTATTGGGACCAGTGTTGTTCAATATCTTTGTTCAAGTTCAGTAAGGCCAAGTGCAAGGTCCTGCACCTGGGTTGGCGCAACTCCAGGCACAAATACAGGCCCGGGGAAGAAGGGCTAGAGGGCAGACCTGAGGAAAAGGACTTGGGGGTTCCAGTAGATTAGAAGCTTGGCTTGAGCCACCAGTGTGCACTCACAGCCCACAGGGCCAACCACATCCTTGTAGAGGGCCCTTTTACCAAGCAATGGACATGTGAGCAATCCAGCCTTTACTGTAAACATCTGGGCCCCCAGGCAAGGACGCTCCCATGGATACCAACTGAAAAAGTGAGCAGCAAAGTAAACAACTTCTGGATGTGCCAAAGAAGGAAGTGAGGCGGAGAGTCATGATTGTGCATGCGCGTGCTAGGAACCAATCACTGTTTAGGTTGTGGCAGGCGTTATGGCAACTGACCAATGACAAGAGTGGTTTTGGACACGTGTACACAGCACGGGGGTATATAAGAAAGGTTGGCAGGTAAAATAAATTGGCATTCACCTAATCATATTGATTCCTGCGTGTCTGTCCATGAATTCTCCCACACATCCTGGGCTGCATCAAAAGAAGCACAGCCAGCAGGGCGAGGAAGGTGATTCTGCCCCTCTACTCTGGTGATGCCTGCACCTGGAGTAATGTGTACAGCAATGGAGCCCTCATCACAGCCAAGAGCTGTTGGAGAGGGTCCAGAGAATAACCACAAAGATGATTAAAAGGGTGGAGCACTTCTGCTATGAAGACAGGCTGAGGGAGTTTGGACTATTCAGCCTGGAGAAGAGAAAGCTCAGGGGAGACCTTATAGTGTCCTTCCAGTACCTGAAGGGGGTCTACAGGAAAGCTGGGCAGGGGCTTTTCACCAGAGAGGGTAGTGATAGGATGAGGGGTAAGGGTTTTAAAGTGAAAGAGGGAAGATTTAGATTAGACATCAGGAAGAAATTCTTTATTGTGTGGATAGTAAGGCACTGGAATCGGTTGCCCAGGGAGGTTGTGGAAGCCCCCTCCCTGGAGGTGTTCAAGGCCAGGTTGGATGAGGCCTTGTGCAGCCTGGTCTCGTGTGAGGTGTCCCTGCTCATGGAAGGGAGGTTGGAACCTGATGATCTTTAAGGTCCCTTCCAACATTCATCATTCTATGATTCTATGATTTCAGTGATTAGATTGAAATGCTAGGTAAGCTGTAATTTTAGTGGGGATCTGATTGGTGAAACAAATACTTTGCTAAACATGTTCATGGCATGAAGGGAACATGAATGAGCAAGCATCTAGTAGCTCAATTGTCACTAACCTAATAATTATACCTAGTCATACCGTTGCAACATATGAATGCAATTTAATTACCATGAAATCTTTGGTACTACTTTCAAGATAGAATCTATGTCCTTTTCCATAACTTAATTTTTTTAACATCCTCTTAAAACCAACAGTAGTATTTCTGCAATGTATTCTAACCAAAACATGGAGTCAGCCATATAATCTCTACCATGAACTTTTCCTGCATGTTTATCTCCACCTGCTGCAAGATGTCCTCAAGAATATGTAGGAAGGCTATAGCTTAACAGATTCCAAGTCAACTTAGGTCCACCTAAATGACACAAGGTGTATTTGACAATTAAGCTGTAGCTATAACTTTATCCTTACACATCCAGAGGTAATGGCTGAAAATGCTTGAAAAAACCTGTATCATTACTGCACTTCAAAATTTACCTCCAAGAGTGAGGGCTAAAAGTTTGACTGCAAGGTGGTATCTATATCTATTTATTGCCTAACTTTCCCACCTTCCATCCATACACCAGTTCTTTTTAAACCATAGCCTACCTGTATTTCTCAAATGTAATCCAAAAACCAAAGAGAACTTAAAGTTGTTTATTACGACAAAAAAACCCCACCCAATAGCAGACCTTATATGTAAGCTTTAGGAAGTAAAAACCTTTTTAAAATATGGTAATCCTTTATTTTCTTTTTTCCTTTTTAAATTCTTCCAGCACTACTTATTTCTGCAAATACTAGTGGCTTCTCAAATGGCATGGAAGGCAGAGGGGAGCATGGACCAGTTGTCTGCTACTCCATTTGACAGCTAGCTTCCGAGTTGAACTGAAAACAAAAACCCCAACTTTTCTTTAGAGAAGGGAAAAAAAGTCACAGTACACACTTGCTATTTAGTTACCCCTTCACCTGCATGAAAATGCTTATTTTATAAGCCTTATGTACACAGATAAGGCACATAGACTCTGGAAACTGAGATCCTCTTAGACCATTTTTGGGAAAAGATTTGCTGTTAAAAGAACATTAAATAATTTCACTTCTCAAATGTAATTCTGCAGCTGTTTTTCTTGCTTTTCACCTTGTCTATAACTGTGATAAACTGAATCTATACATATATGTTGCTTATTAAGGATAAATAATAATGCTCTTGAAAACTACTTGGCTTTCAGCATTCTCTACTCTAAATTTAAACATTCTTTGCCATCTGACCAGAAACTAGCCATTCAGATGTTTTTGCAACTATAATTTTTGTATTGAAGTATCCTCTATTTGTAGGAGATTTGTCATAAGATTTATTTACATTCTAGGGAGCAACCTTACATTAGTACCCCCATACCTCAAGAGACCTGTCTGTGAGAACAAAAACAACAGCAGGTCACCCAAAACCAAGTTCTAAACAGAAATCCAAGAAAATAATAGAAATGACCTTAACAAATTGATGCTGGTTAGCAAACAATACGCTAATGAAGAAGAAAATACATGATTAGCAAAGTAATTCTGTAGCTCCTGCCAATAAAAACAGCATCAATTCCAGTATCTATCCACTAACAGATTAGTATTAAAGCTAGTGTTACAAATTCAAGCTTAAAAATTATTCCCTCATTTAAGAATGAAATTGTTCCTCAAATGAGGAGTTGACCGGCTGCCAGCTGGATTTGACTCCATTGACCACCACTCTTTGGGCCCGACTGTCTAGCCAGTGCTTGATCCAACAGCTTGTATGCTCATCCAGGCCATGAGCAGCCAGTTTTTTTATGAGAGTTCTATGGGGAACAGTGTCAAATGCTTTTTGGAGGTCCAGAGAGACAATATCCACAGCCTTTCCCTCATCCAATAGTTGGGTCATCAGGTCATAGAAGGAGATGAGGTTCGTCAGGCAGGACCTGCCTTTCATAAGCCCATGCTGACTGGGCCTGATCCCCTGGTTATCCTCTATATGGCTTCTAATGACACTCAAGATGATCTGCTCCATGACCTTCCCTGGTACCGAGGTCAGACTGACAGGTCTATAGTTTCCCGGATCCTCCTTTCTGCCTTTCTTATAGATGGGTGTTACATTTGCTACCCTCCAATCCATTGGGACCTCCCCAGTTAGCCAGGACTTCAGGTAAATAATGGAAAGTGGCTTGGCGATCACATCTGCCAACTCTTTCAGCACCCTTGGGTGTAACCCATCTGGTCCCATAGACTTGTGTGTGTCTAAGTGGTGTAGTAGTGTCCTGGTTTGAGCCAGGATGAGCCAATTTCCCTTTTACTGATTTTTTTTTTTTTTCTTCAGTAAGCTTTCTTTTAACTAGCACCAGAGCATTCCAACTAAGGCTGATAAGAGTGGAATGTTTTTCTAACTGCTGGGTCTTCAAGGTCGCACCTTTACTCTGCCAACTCAGACACTACCGGGAGATCTATGACCCCCCCGTAGGTGGCTGAATTAAACAGACAGGAAAATTGGCCAGAGATATTCCATTCCATATATCTACATAAGTTCAGAGGAAGGTCAGAGATCACAGAAGACAACTTCCTTCCTTCTTTTACTTCCTTTCTCTTCCGTCCATGGCTGGCGTCCAGGGAGGACTCCGTCCATCCATCACCGTTGACCCCTAGGCTCGAGCCCTCCTGACCCTCATAACTCTCCGCTTTCTCCAGCAGCAGTCCGTGATTTTTCAGGACTGTTCGCAGCTAAGGAGAGTGCTGTGGGAGTTGCTGGGGGTGGGGGGGAGTCAATAGGGGTTTGCACATTCCTGAACACATTTGTATATAATTGTATATATTTTCTTTTATCATTAGTGTTTAATTAAAGCTGTGTAGTTTAGTTTTCAATCCAGCCAAGTCTCTCTCTTTTTCTCTCTCTCCTTCCCTACCTGGGTGGGGGGGGTAAGGGGATCGAGAGCATTGTTGTTGAACCTGAGTCAAATGTTGACAAGTAGGTCTCTGACCACTTCCTCTTTAATTGTGATGACCTCATTCTGCATCCCCTCCCTGTCTCCTAGCTCATGTGGCTGTGTATCCATGGAACAGCTCAATGACAAATACAGTGTGGACCTGTATATTCACCATATTTCATCATTCAAGATAGATTTTTCCTTCTTTTAAGGCAGCTGGTATTTCCAAAACTGACACGCTGCTTTTAATGGGAACACTTCATACATCTAGTGATGGTTTAAATCAAGAATAGCCAGTCCTACCTGAAAACAACTTTCATAAGGGTAATTCCAGTGAAGAACATTCTAAGGCCTTCAAAAGCCAAGGTTTCAATCATTATGCACAAAACAAAAAGGAAATAATTGTATTGCTTTCTTACCTGGTGCACTGTTATTCTTGGCAAGACACTATTAAAGGGCACCTCTTAAAGACTCAGACTAGTCAATTTTGTGCCTGTTGTTTCTGCCCAAGTACTCTGAGCTAATACAGATCCAGTACTTGCATCCTGAATCTGTAACAAATTTGACTTGATGGATGCCTATCAAAACACTTTATGCTGGCTCCAAGATGGATCCACCACTGGACAAAGCTGTGCCAATCAGTGATGGTGGCAGCACCTCTGTGATAACATATTTAAGAAGGGGGGAAAAAACCTGCTGCACAACAGCAACTGGAAGAGAGGAGTGAGAATATGTAAGAGAAACAACCATACAGACACCAAGGTCAGTGAAGGAGGGGGAGGAGATGCTCCAGGCACTGGAGCAGAGACTCCCCTTCAGCCCCTGGTGAAGACCATGGTGAGACAGGTTGTCCCCCTGCAGCCTATGGAGATCCATGGTGAAACAGATATCCACCTGCAGCCTGTGGAGGACCCCATGCCGGAGCAGGTGGATGCACCTAAAGGAGGCTGAAACCCCATGTAGAGCCCATGCTGGTGGCAGGCTCGTGGCAGGAACTGTGACCCTGTGGGGGAAACATGCTGGAACAGTCCATTCCTGCAGTATTGCATCCCATGGAAAGGACCCACACCAGAGGAGTTTGTGGAGGACTGTCTCCCATGGGTGGGACTCCATGCTGGAGGAAGGGGAAGAGCATGAGGAAGATGAAGTGGCAGAGATAACACGTTATGAACTGACTGCAACTGCCATTTCACTTGGGGGCAGGAGGTAGAGAACTGGGGAGTGAATTTGAGCCCAGGAAGAAGGGAGGGGTGGGGGGAAAGGATTTTTAAGATTTAGTTTTATTTCTAATTTTGATTTCTAATCTGATTTTGATAGGCAATAAATTAATTTCATAGAATCACAGAATCATTAATACTGGAAAAGATCTCTAAGATCATCAAGTCCAACCGTCAACCCAACACCACCATGCCCACTAAACCATGTCCTGAAGTGCAATGTCTACGTGCTTTTTGAACACCACCAGGATGGTGATACAACCGTTTCTCTGGGCAGCCTGTTTCAGTGCCTGACAATCCTTTCAGGGAAGAAATTTTTCCTAATATCCAGTCTAAACCTCCCCTGGCACAACTTAAGGCCATTTCCTCTCGTCCTATTGCTAGTTACTTGAGAGAAGAGACAAACACTCACCTCCCTACAACCTCCTTTCAAGTAGTTGCAGAGAGCAATGAGGTCTCCCCTCAGCCTCCTCTTCTCCAGACTAAACAACCCCAGTTCCCTCAGCTGCTCCTCATAGGACTTGTTCTCCAGATCTTTCACCAGCTTCTCTGGCCACTCTCCAGCAAATCAATGTCTCTCAAATATGATGGAGAGGGGCTTAGCAACTGCATCCACCTCAGGACCTGTGGATGGACCCCATCAGATCCCGTAGACTTGTGCACCTTCAGGTTCTTTAGATGGTCATGAACTTGTTCTTTTCCTACAGTGGGGGGTGATTCCTTCTCCTCATCCCTGCTTTCACCTCCTGTGGCCTTTGCGATGACACTGGAGCACTTGCCAGAGAAGACTGATGCAAAGAAATACTTAAGAACCTCAGCCTTCTCAATATCCTGCATAGCTAGGTCCCCCTCCCTGCAAACTTACTGAGGGTGCACTCAATCCCCTTATCCAGATCATGGATAAAGATATTAAACAAGACTGGCCCCAACACTGAGCCCTGGGGAACACCGCTTGTGATCCACTGCCAACTGGATTTAACTCCATTCAACACGACTCTCTGGGCTCAGACACCCAGCCGGTTTTTTACCCAGTGAAGGGTACACCTGTCTAAGCCATGAGCTGCCAGCTTCTCTAGGAGAATGCTGTGTGAGGCAGTGCCAAAGGCTTTACTAAAGTCTAGGTAGATAACACCCACAGCCTTTCCCTCATCCACTGAGTCACCTGGTCATAGAAGGAGATCAGGTTATTCAAGCAGGACCTGCCTTTCATGAACCCATGCTGACTGGGCCTGATCCCCTGGTTGTCCTGCACATGCTGTGTGAGTGCACTCAAGATAAACCACTCCATAATCTTCCCCGCTACTGAGGTCAGGCTGACAGGCCTATAGTTCCCCAGATCCTCCTTCCGGCCCTTCTTGTGGATGGACATCACATTGGCCAACCTCCAGTGATCTGGGACTTCCCCTGTTGACCAGGACTGCTGATAAATGATGGAGAGTGGCTTGGCAAGCTCCTCTGCCAGCTCCCTGTTCTGGTTTGGTTTGGTGAGTTTTTTGGTAGCGGGGGAAGGGCCCCTGGAGTGGGTCCAGTAAGAAGCTGAGAAGCTCCCCCTGCTTCCAAAACCCAGCCAAAGAGCCATTAGAGGGACAATAGATGTGCCTCAGCAATTAACGAGCAGAGAAGCACTGAAGGGAGAAGAGCTGTGCTGAGGAAGGAGAGCAGTGCTGGTGGTTGGTGAGGAAGAAGGGCAAGAAGGTGCCCTAGCAGAATTTTCCCTGCAACCCATGGCTAGATGGCAGGCTGTCCCCCTGCACTCATGGAGGAACATGGTGGAACATTCCCTAAAGGCACCAGGAGGGGTGAACTTAGCCAGTGGACTTGGATTTTGTGGCCAGTGCATTTGCTACCTGTGGACTCTGATTACACAGCTTTGGAAGACCCTGGCACCAGGGGAGTTGGCTGTTCCCGAAGCAGCCCGTGACTCTGTGGGAAGCCCACGCTGGAGCAGCTTGCTCCGGACCTCGTGGGAAGGACTCATGAAGGAGAGGTTTGTGGAGGACTCTCCCATAGGAGGGACCCCATGGGGAAGCAGGGAAGGACTGTAAGGAATCCTTCTTCCTGAGGAGGATGGCGTGGCAAGAACCACCAGCCTGTGAACAGACTCTAAACCCCATCCCCTGTGCCGCTGGGGGGAAGGAGGTAGAGAAACCGGGAACAAAGTAATTTGGGCCCGGGGAAGAAGGGAGGGGTGGGGTAACATATGCAAGCACTGCTCTTTGTGTTGCCCGTGTCGTCTGTGTGTTCGATTAGTGTGAAATTAAATTATTATTTTTCCCCAAGTTGAGTTGGTTTTGCCCGGGACCTTAATCGGTGAAGAACCCTCCTTGTCCTTTGTCACAACCCATGAGCTTTGTCCTCCTCATCCCAGAGTGTGTGTGTGAGAGTTGAGTGAGCAGCCATGTGGCTGTTCCTTTGTTGTGCTGGGCCTAAACCATGACACTCTTGGGTGGATCCCATCTGGCCCCATAGACCTGTGAGTGTCCAGGTGGTGTAGCAGGTTGTTAACTGCTTCCTCCTGGATTATGGGGCATTTATTCTGCCCTCCATCCCTGTCTTCCAGCTCAAGGTGCTGAATACTCTGAGGATAACTGGTCTGACTATTAAAGACTGAGGCAAAGAAGGCATTAAGTACCTCAGCCTTTTCCTCATCCTTGGTGGCAATGTTCTGCCCCCTGCATCCATAAAGGATGGAGGTTCTCCTTGGCTCTCTTTTTGTTGTCCATGCATTTGTAAAAGCATTTTTTGTTATCTCTTACAACAGTGGCCAGACTGAGTTCTAGGTGGGCTTTTGCCTTTCTAATTTTCTCTTTGCATGACCTAGCAAGATCCCTGTACTCTTCCTGAATTGCCTGCCCCTTCTTCCAAAGGTGGCTGTCAATGTTTGACTCAGTTTGACAACAATGCTCTCGATCCCCTCCCCCTCCCACCCAGGTAGGGAAGGAGAGAGAGAAAAAAAGAGAGAGAGACTTGGCTAGATTGAAAACTGAACCGTGCAGCTTTATTTAGAATACTAATATGTGATATGAGAGTATATATGTATATATATATGTGATTATACAAAGGTGTGGGTAGAAGCCTCTCGCCTCCCCCCACCCCCAGCAACTCATTTAAAATCATTTAAACCCATTTAACATTTTAACCCATTTAAAATCATTCTTCTTTCGGGTCACCTCATAGAGGGGTTTCACAATTTCACTGTAACATGGAATATGCATTCTCCAGAAACCAACAGTCCCTAAAAAGGTTTGAGTGTCCTTTCTAGTTGATGGCGGGACCATAGCTGTTATTTTATTAATCACATCCATTGGGATCTGGCGACGACCATCTTGCCACTTGATTCCCAGGAATTGGATCTCTCGTGAAGGTCCCTTGACCTTACTTCTTTTCACAGCAAAACCGGCATCCAGAAGAATTTGGATGATCTTTTTACCTTTCTCAAAAACTTCTTCTGGTGTGTCACCCCACACAATGATGTCATCAATGTACTGTATGTGTTCTGGAGCTCCACCCTTCTCCAGTGCAGCATGGATCAGTCCATGGCAAATGGTTGAGCTGTGTTTCCACCCCTGGGGCAGTCGATTCCAGGTGTATTGGACTCCCCTCCAGGTGAAAGCAAACTGTGGCCTGCACTCTGGTACTATAGGAATAGAGAAGAATGCATGTGCAATGTCAATAGTGGCATACCACCTAGTTGCTTTCGACTCCAGCTCATATTGAAGTTCTAGCATGTCTGGTACAGCAGCACTGAGCAGTGGTGTCGCTTCATTCAGGCCACGATAGTCCACTGTCAGCCTCCACTCGCCATCAGGCTTTCGCACTGGCCAGATGGGACTGTTGAAGGGTGAATGGGTCCTGCTGATCACACCTTGGCTTTCCAATTGCTGGATCAGCTTGTGAATAGGGACCACCGAATCTCTGTTGGTGTGATACTGCCGTCTATGCACCGTTGAAGTGGCAACTGGCACCTGTTGATCTTCAACCTTCAGCAACCCCACTACAGAAGGGTCATCTGAAAGGCCAGACAAAGTACGCAGCTGTTCAGTATCCTCAGTCTCTACAGCTGCTATACCAAAAGCCCATCGGTACCCTTTTGGGTCACGGAAGTATCCTTTCTTAAGATAATCTATGCCAAGGATGCACGGAGCATCTGGGCCAGTCACTATAGGGTGCATCTGCCACTCCTCACCAGTAAGGCTCACATCAGCCTCCACAACAGTCAGCTGTTGAAAGCCTCCTGTCACTCCAGAGATAGTGACGGAGTCTGTTCCCTTATGATTTGACGGGACCAGTGTGCACTGTGCACCCGTGTCCACCAAAGCTCTATATCTTTGTGGTTCTGATGTGCCAGGCCATCTAACCCACACAGTCCAATAAACTCGGTTATCCCTCTCCTCCTCCTGGCCAGAGGCAGGGCATCTCTAGGGCTGAGCATTAGAACTCGATGAACCATCCTGATTATTGACCGATGCAACCTTCCTCTTGGAAGAACCATCTCCTGGTTTTGTTCTTTTTAGTAGCTCTTGCACATGCAACTGGAGAATATCAGTGGGTTTCTTGTCCCAGACTCTCATGTCCTCTTTAAAATGATTTTTCAAGAGAGACCACAGGTGGCGTCGCAGTGAGTCCTGTCTTCCTCGCTGCTGTCTCGTAGCAGGACGTCTCTTATTAATGACTGCAACACGTGGCCAGTCGTCTCTAGGGAGAATCTGGGGTTTACTTCCCCATCCATTTGGCATCCTATTCTTTCTGTCAGTCACATTTTCAATGGCTGAGGTTTGGAACTGAAGGGAATCAGAGATGATGTCTCCATACTGTCGTGCTTTGAAAGCCACCTCACACACAGTTGGTCTTACGCTGTCATCAAAGCATCCCATGAAGGAGAATATATGGGCATGTGCTGCTGGTACAGCCTGAGCAAATCTCTGGAACATCGGTGTGTCACACTCAACATCATCAGGATTTGTAAGTCCATCTTTATCATAGATAACTTCTCTCACAGCTATCTCTCTCAAGTATGTGATGGCTGTCTCAAGAGTGGGTGTTCTGCTCCAGTGCCATTCAATGTCACCCTTGTGGGGGTATCTCTCTCTCACAGTTGAAAGAAGTCGGTCCCACAGGGTGGTAGTTCCCACCTTATTACTAAGTGCTCTGTCAATACCAGCATCTCTGGCCAGGGATCCCAACTGCTTGGCTTCTCTTTCGTCCACGTTGTGGGTTTCAGCACCACTATCAAAGCATCGGAGCAACTATGGAAGAATTCCCTCACCCTGAATGCGGGTAAAGTCCTTTCTCATGAGGCGCAGTTCTTTCATAGAGTAAGGATAGAAAAGGTCGTCGTCGTCATTGTCGTCGTCATCTGATTGAGGAGGGCCTGCTGTCTCTTTATCCGTTTGAGAGTGGTCTGGTTTTTTATCTGTCTGAGAGGCACCCGCTCCATCAACTGTATTAGAATCCTCTTCTTCCTCACCCTCACCTTCTGCTGCTTTAAGGAACTCTGGATATCTCAGATGGGAGCGGATGAAAAGGGTGGAGCGCTTTGCCTTTGCCTTGCTCCTGGTCACAGGATCAACTAGCCTGATTTGTGATGGATCAGACTCTATCTCTGTAGGAGCAGTTGTTTTTGTAGCAGTAGGAGTGGTGGTATTGGCAGCAGTGGTGTTGGCAGCAGCAGTGGCAGCAACATTGCCTGTGGGGGAATGGCAGTGAGCAGAACAGCAGCTGGCCCTACGCATCCACATTACATTATAAACATTCAGCAAAAACATCCCTACTGTGACAATGCTATTCAGATCAAAAGCTAGGAGATTCAACTTGAAAGAAAATAGAGGTTTAAAGTTGGACCAGCTAGAACTTGTACTGTGGCTGTACATATACAGTGCCCCCATAAAGAACAGTATCATAATCCCTAAAATGACCAAGCCAGTGATTATACGGTTGATAATGGCTACAGTTCTATCAATAAACCACAAAACGATCACAAGAGCAGCCACAAAAAGCAGAATGCTCTCGGCTGCATACCACATGTACAGCTGCAGGCTTGAAAGAAAATCCAGTAGATTCATTGCAGCAAATGTCTGTTCAGTTTTCAATCCATCAGGAAATTCAGCAAAATTACTTGCCATTGCTATGTGAGGGATTTCTCCCATCAGAGATGGAATTTGTAATCTGGGCTTAAAATTCGAGCCCCACGTTAGGCGCCAATTAATTGTTGTCACCGTTTGACTCAGTTTGACAACAATGCTCTCGATCCCCTCCCCCTCCCACCCAGGTAGGGAAGGGGAGAGAGAAAAAAAGAGAGAGAGACTTGGCTAGATTGAAAACTGAACCATGCAGCTTTATTTAGAACACTAATATGTGATATGAGAGTATATATATATGTGGTTATACAAAGGTGTGGGTGGAAGCCTCTCGCCTCCCCCCACCCCCAGCAACTCCCACAGCACTTCCCTCAGACAAGACAATTTCGAGGAATCCCAAAGCTGCTCCTGGAGAAAGGCAGAGGGTTACGAGGGTCAGGAGGGCTTGAGGTCGATGGGTCGACGATGATGGCAGATGGTGTTTTCCCAGACACCGGCCACGAACAAAAGTAAGAGAGAGAGAGAGAAGAAGGAAGGGAGACAGAGAGGCGAAGCGAAGCGGCGAGAGAGCAAAGCAGGAAGGAAGGAAGTTTTCTTCTGTCATCTCCGACCTTCCCCTGAGCCTACGTAGATATATGGAATGGAATATCTCTGGCCAGTTTTGCTGTTTGTCTAACCCGGCCTCCCACGGGGGGGGCCACAAATCCCCCCGCAGTGTCTGAGCCGGCAGAGCAAAGGCACGACCTTGAGGGCCCAGCAATTACAAAAACATTCCAGTATCTTATCAACCTAGCAGAACATGCAGTTGCTAGTTTAAGAAAGCTCACTGAAATGAAAAAAGGAATCAACAAAAGAAAAACTGGCTTCATCCTGGCTCAAACCAGGACAGTGGCAAACTCTCCTTTTTTTCCTGAGTCCCATAAAAAGCTCCCTGTTCAGCCAGGCCATTGTCTTCCCTGTCTGTTCGTCTTATGGCACGTGGGGACAGCCTACTCCTGCACCTTTAAGTCTTCCTTCTTTAAGTATGTCCAGCTTTCCTGGACCCCTTTGCCTTTCAGGACTGTCTGCCAAGGGACTCTCTCAACCAGTATTCTGAACAGGCCAAAGTCTGCCCTCTGAAAGTCCATGGTAATGGCTTGCTGACCCCCGTTCCTTACTTCACAAAGAATCGAGAACTCTATCATTTCATGTTCGCTAAGCCTCTGACCACCACATCTCCCGAAAGTCCTTCTCTGTAAATAGCAGGTCTGGCAAGGCACTTCCCCTGATAGGCTTCCTCACCAGCTGTGTCAGGAAGTTATCTTCCACACACCCCAGGAACCTCCAGGACTGTCTCTTCTCTGCTGTATTGCATTTCCAGAAGACATTTGGGAAGTTGAAGTTCTCCATGAGAACAAGGACTAGCAATTGAGACTTCTGCCAGCTGCTTGTAGAATGCTTCACCTGCCTCTTCATCCTGGTTGGACGGTCTATAACAAACTTCCAACAGGATATCTGCTTTGTTGGCCTTCCCCCTCATCCTTACCCATAAGCACTCGACCTTCTCATCACAATCGGTAAGCTCTATACAATTGAAACTCTACCTAACATACATAGCCACACCACGGCCTCTCCTTCCTTGCCTATCCCTTCTGAAGAGCTTATAGCATTCTCACCTTCAGCTCGTGTGAAAATATTTATGTGATGTTTCTGGAGGGCTTTGGCAAAGATGGCAAGTGCAAGTCAGGACTCCAGAATTTTGCAAAATTGGTTCAGAACTTGTGAGCAAATCTGCATGCAAAGAACTAGGTAAATTCTGGTTCTTGGTGTGTCCTGATTTGAGCCAGGATGAAGCCAATTTTCTTTTTACCAATTTTTTTTTTTCCTTCAGTAAACTGTCTTTTAAGCAGCACACTTACTGAAATTAACAGCAAGTTTTCCAGCTAGTGGACTGATAATGCTCAAATGTTTATCGTTACTGCTGAGAGACCAAGGCCACTTTGCTCCGCTTGTTGAATCTGCTGCTTCGGACACTAAAGGAGCAGAAGAGTCATATCTACAACCCTCCCGTAGGGTGGAGCAGACTACCCAGGTGATCTAAAATTGGCCAAACAGAGTGTTTCCAGCCCACTGCGTCATTCTCGGTATAAATTCAGGGATGATGGAAGTCAAGTTCCTCTTCCGTCCATGGCCAGCATCCAGGGAGGACTCCATCTATTCATCTCCTTTGATCCCTAGGCCCGTGTGTTCCTGACCCCTATATCTCTACCCTCAGCTCCTTTCTACTTTGTCACTACCTCTGGAAGCGGTCCAGGACCCTTTCGGGGCTGTTCTCAGTTTAAGGGGAGTGCCATGACAGTTCCTAGGGGTGAGGGTTGATAGGGGTTTTGCACACTCCTGCACATATTTGGATATATTTGTACATGTTTTCTTTTATCACTAGTATTTAATTAAAGCTGTCTAACTTAATAATCCGGTAGCCTCTCTCATTCCCTCTCTCCTTATCTGGGTGGGAGTGGGAGGGGATAGTTTATTGTCATTAGTTTAATTGCCAATTCTGAGTTAAACTGTGACATGGTGATAGATTGTTTTTCACTCATCCCCAGAGTTGTGATGAAAATATCCACTATGAGCTGTTTGTTCTATTAAGAAACATTAATTTCATTGAGTTTTAAGCTTGGTAGGTTTGAGGAAGCTCACTCAACCATAGGGCACAAAAATCCCAGGCTTTTAACCCTCTTACATGACTTTCCAATAAAATAATGCTTTTTTACTGAGGAAAAAAAAATGTTTTCCCCAGATTAATGACAGTACTTCTAACCTGTGCTGGGAACAGACAACTTGTGAGAGGGCTGCTGGGGTGATGTGGGTAGAGCCAGCACCACCGGCAGCCACCTCCACTCCCATAAAAGGCTGCCCCAGGGAGCATGAGCAGGAGCAGCAAACTGGGCATGGCAATCAGCTGGGACGTGGCAATCAGCTGGGACGTGGTGCAGCAGTTCATGCAGGCAGGGAGTGAGGAGAGGGAGCAGACGCTCAGCCAGCGAGGAATGGTATCTACCTGGCAGAAAGCCATGGTGTCCCTAAGTTCTGTGCCCCCCAGGACTGATGCAGCTTCCCAGACAGAGCTCCGGTGGGAACACGCTGCCACCCAAGTGTCAGGTTGCAGGGACTGCCCTGCTCTCTCGACAGTATCTGATGGCAGTAGTGAGCACACCTGTGGGAGGTGTGCCCAAGTAGAGGAGCTCTAGGAAGAGATGAGTAGGCTAAGGACCATCAGGGAGTGTGAGAGTGAGATAGACCGTTGATGCCATGACTTAGCTTCCCTTAAAGAGGCCCAACAGTCATGCAAGGCTCATGACATGGAGGGCTCCCTATCCTCTCTCTGCCTGGTTGAATGTGATGACCAAGAGGATAGGGAACAATGGCAATGAGTTCCTGCCTGGCGCAAGAGGCATGGCAGGTGTGTCCATCCAGTAACTGTTCCACCTTCCCAGGTGACCTTGCAAGATAGGTCTGATGCTCTGCAAGGGGAACCAAATAGTGACAAAGATGATGGCTCACCTAACTTGATGGCAAAGTCAGACTAAGCCTCACATCAAAACAGATTCAGTTAAGAAAAAAAGACTAGTCCTTGTCATAGGTGACTCGCTTGTGAAGGGAACAGAAGGCCCTATATGTAGGCCAGACCAACTTCTTTGGGAAGTCTGCTGCGTCTCTGGGGCCAGGATTAAAGATGTACAGAGAAAACTCCCTAACCTAGTTTGGCCCTCACATTACTACCCATTAAAGATTTTTCAGGTAGGCAGTGATGAAGTAGCAACAAGAAGTCCAAGAGCAATGAAGAGACTTCAGGGCCCTGGGACAGCTGCTTAAGGGATCAGGAGCACAAGTAGTGTTCTCCTCTATCCCACCAGTTGCAGGGATTGATGAGGGGATAAACAGGAAGAACCAGCAAATTAATTCCAGGCTCTAAGCCTGGTGTTACCGGCAGGACTTTGGGTTCTTTGATCACGGGTTGATTTACAGGACACCAGGCCTGCTGGCAACAGATGAGGAAAGCCTGTCTCAAAGGGGAAAAAGGATGCTGGGACAAGAGGTAGCAGGGCTCATTGAAAGAGCTTTAAACTAGCTTCAAAGGGGGATGGGGATGAAACTGGTCTTACTAGAGAGGAGCCTGGGAGCAGCATGCCAGTGCTTGTGGGTAAAAGTGCTAGCAAGGTCTTGCAGTCTGTTGTCTCAATGGAGGTAGGGGATAGTGATCCATGTGGTAGTGAAAACATGATTCTGTGAGAAGCCTGCACTGTACACCAATGCATGCAGCATGGGCAACAAACAGGAGGAGCTGGAGGTCATTGTATAGCAAGAAAACTATGATATAGTTGCTATCACGGAGAAGTGGTGAGATGATTCACACAACTGGAATGCTGCAATTGATGGCTACCAACTTTTCAGAAGGGACAGGCAAGGAAGGAGAGGTGGTGGGGTGGCCCTCTATGTTAGGGATAGATACGAATATCTAGCACTTAATGGTGATGACAGTGTTGAGTGTTTATGGATAAGAAGGGGAAGGCAAATAAGGCAGATGTCATGGTGGGAATTCATTATAGACCACCCAACCAGGATGAAGATGAAATATTCTATAAGCAGTTGGGAGAGGTCTCATGATCTCAGATGTCAGCTGGAAATACAATACAGCAGAGAGGGAACAGTCCCAGAGGTTCCTGGAGTGTGTGGAAGACAACTTCCTGACACAGCTGGTGAGGGAGCCCACCAGGAAAAGCACCCTGCTGGAACTGCTGCTTGTTAACAGAGAAGGTCTTGTGGGGGTTGTAAAGGTTGGAGGCCATCTTGGGCAGAATGACTGTGAAATTATAGAGTTTTTGATTCTTGGAGAAGCAAGGAGGAGAGTCAGCAGAACTGCCACCTTGGACTTCTGGAGGGCAGACTTTGGCCTGTTTTGGAGCATGGTTGAGAGTGTCCCTTGGGAGTCAGTCCTGAAGGGCAAAGGAGGACAGGAAGGCCAGTCATACTTCAAGGAGGAACTCGTAAAGGCCATCCCCATGTCCTGAAAGATGAGCTGATGGGGAAGACCACTGGCCTGGCTGAATAGAGTGCTTTGACTGGAACTAAGGACAAAAGAAAAGTTTATGGACTTTGGAAAAGGGGGTAGGCAACTTATGGGGACTACAAAGATGCAGTGAAGCTGTGCAGGGGGAAAATTAGAAGGGCCAAAGCCCAACTAGAGCTCAACTTAGTCACTGCAATGAAAGATAACAAAATGTTTCTATAAATATATTCACAACTAAAGGAGGACTAAGGAGAATCTTCACTATGTATTTGATGCAGGAGGAAACACAGGGGGAAACATAGTGACCAAGGATGAGAAAAAGGTTAAGGTACTTAATGCCTTCTTTGCCTCAGTCTTTAACAGTAGGACTAGTTGTTCCCTGGGTACCCAGTCCCCTGAGCTGGAAGACAGGGATGGGAAACAGAATAAGACCTCCATAATCCAAGAGGAAATGGTTAGTGACCTGCTACATCACTTAGATACACACAAGTATATGAGACCAGATGGATTCCACCCTAGAGTGCTGAAGGAGTTGGTGGATGTGCTCATCAAGCCACTCTCCATCACTGATCAGTAGTCCTGGCTAACCAGGGAGGTACCAGTGGACTGGAGGTTGGCAAATGTGACACCCATCTTCAAGAAGGGCTGGAAGGAAGATCTGGGAAACTACAGACCAGTCAGACTGACCTCGGTGGCAGGGCAGGTTATTGAATTGATCATCTTGGGTGCCATTATGCACCATTTTCAGGAGAACCAGGTGATGAGGCCCAGTCAGCATGAGTTCATGAAAGGAAGGTCCTGCTTGACAAACCTGATCTCCCTTCTACAACAAGGTGACCTGCCTATCGAATGAGAGAAAGGCTGTAGATGTAGTTTACCTGGACTTCAGTAAAGCCTTTGACACTGTTCCTCAAAACATCCTCATGAAAAAACAGGCTGCCCAAGGCTTGGATGGGCATACCCTCTGCTGGGTCAAACACTGGCTGGGCAGCAGGGCCCAAAGAGTTGTGGTGAATGGAGTTCAATCCAGTTTATGGCCAATCACAAATGGCATTTCCCAGGGCTCAGTACTGGAGCCACTCCTGTTTAATATCTTTATCAATGATCTGGATGAGGGGGTAAAATGCTTCCTCAATAAGTTTGCAGACTACACCAAATTGGGCAGGAGTGTTGATCTGCTCGAGGGTAGAAATGCTCTACAGAGGGACCTGGACAGGCTGGAATGATGGCCGAGGCCAATTGTATGAGCTTCAACAGGAACAAGTGTCAGGTCCTTCACTTGGGCCAAAACAACCCCATGCAATGCTATAGGCTTGGGGAAGAGTGGCTGGAAAGCTGCCTGGCAAAAAAAGGGACCTAGGGGTGTTGATCGACAGCCAGCTGAATATGAGCCAGCAGTGTGCCCAGGTGGCCAAGAAGGCCAACAGCATCCTGGCTTGTATCAGAAATAGTGTGACCAGCAGGACTAGGGAAGTGATTGTCCCCCTGTACTTGGCACTGGTGAGGCTGCACCTCGAGTACTGTGTTCAGTTTTGGGCACGTCAATACAGGAAAGGCATTGAGGTGCTAGAGTGGGTCACCAAGCTGGTGAAGGATCTGGAAAACAAACCTTGAGGAGCAGCTAAGAGAACTGGGGCTGTTTAGTCTAAAGAGGAGGAGACGGAGGGGTTGGTCTCTTCTCACTATTAACTAGTGATAGCATGAGAGGAAATTACACCAGAGGAGGCAGAGGTCGGAAAAACAGGAAAAACTTCTTTACAGAAAGGGTTATTAAGCACTGAAATGAGCTGCCCAGGGCAGTGGTTAAATCACCATCCCTGAATATGGTTAAAAAATGTTTAGGTATGGTGCTCAGAGACATGATTTAGCAGTGGGCTGGTAGAGTTAGCTTAGTAAAGTTAGGTTAAAGATTGGACTGGATGATTTTACAGGTCTTTTCCAACATGAACAATTCTATGAGGCTATGATTCTTACACTGAATATAGCTTAGCTGAGCTTCAAAACTGAACACTTTTATTTGACTGTTTAAAGATCCCATGCATTACTCATATAAGATTATTCTTTTTCCTAGTTGTCAGCTTCCTGTGAGCAACAGTACTGCATACAGCTCAGTACACTGTTCTAAAGAACAAGTTCCTCCAAATGGTTGTCTTCAAAATAGCCAAGAGGAAGTAGAGGTCAAAGGAGAGGTTAAAAATAAGAGAGCCATGAAGCCAAATTAAATGGTCCAAAAATGGAAGGACTGATATACATGACTGCTCTTCATTCACTAAATGGACAACTACTACTTCTTTAACAAATCTGGATTGCAAAAATCATAGAATAATCATAATAGAATCACAGAATACTTAAGGCAGGAAGGGACCTTAAAAATCATCTAGTTCCAACCCCTCTGCATGAGCAGGGACACCTCCCACTAGATCAGGTTGCTCCAAGCCCCATCCAACCTGGCCTTGAAAACTTCCAGGGAGGGGGCATCCACAACCTTCCTGGGAAACCTGTGCCAGTGTCTCACCACCCTCACACTAAAGAATTTCTTCCTAATGTCTAACCTAAATCTCCCCTCTTCCAGTTTTAATCCATTCCCCCTTGTCCTATTGCTACAAGCCCTTGTAAAAAGCCCCTCCCCAGCTTTCCTGTAGGCCCCCCTTCCAGTACTGGAAGGCCACTATGAGGTCTCCCCAGAGCCTGCTCTTCTCCAGGCTGAACAACCCCAACTCTCTCAGCCTGTCTTCATAGGAGAGGTGCTCCAGCCCTCAGATCATCTTCATGGCCCTCCTCTGTACTCGCTCCAACAGCTCCATGTCCTTCTTGTGTTGAGGGCTTGAGAATTTGACACTACTCCAGGTGGAGTCTCACAAGAGCAGAGTAGAGGGGGCAGAATCACCTACCTTGACCTGTTGGCCATGCTTCTTTTGATGCAGCTTAGGACGCGGTTGGCTTTCTGGGCTGCAAGCGCACATTGCTGGCTCATGGTGAGCTTCTGATCAAACACTACCCCCAAGTCCTTTTCATTAGGAATGTTCTCAATCCATTCTTCACCCAACCTGCGTTTATGCTTGATACTGCCCTGAACCAGGTGCAGGACCTTGCACTTGGCCTTTTGAACTTCATGAGGTTGGCATGGGCCACCTCTCAAGCCTGTCAGGGTCTTTCTGGATGGCCTCCCTTCTCTCCAGCATGTAGACCACACCACACAGCTTGGTGTCGTCAGCAAACTTGCTGAGGGTGCACTCAATTCCACTGTCCATGTCACCCACAAACTTGTTAAACAGCACCAGTCCCAGTACTAACCCTTGAGGAAAGCCACTCATCACTGGTCTCCATTTGGACATCGAGTCGTTGACCACTACTCTTTGAGTATGAACATCCAGCCATTTCCTTATCCATCGAGTGGTCCATCCGTCAAGTCCATGTCTCTCCAATTTAGAGACAAGGATGTTGTATGGGACAGTGTCAAATGCTTTGTACAAGTCCAGGTAAATGACATCAGTTGCTCTTGCCTTGTCTACTGATGCTGTGACCCCCATTGTAAAAAGCCACCAAATTTGTCAGGCAGGATTTGCCCTTGGTGAAGCCATGCTGGTTGCTACCAATCACTTCCACCTTTTCCATGCGCCTTACCAAAGCCTTCAGGAAGATCTGCTCTATCTTGCTGGGCACAGAGGTGAGACTGACTGGCCTGTAGTTCCCCAAGTCCTCCATTTTTAAAAATGGGGGCTACGTTTCCCCTTTTCCAGGAACCTCACCAGACTGCCACGACTTTTCAAATATGGAAAGCGGCATTGCAGCTTCATCTGTCAGATCCCTCAGGAGCCACGAATGGATCTCGTCAAGTCTCATGGACTTGTGCTCTTTCAGGTTCTTGAACCTGGTCTTCTCCTATAGTGGACAGATCTTCCTTCTCCCAGTCCCTACCTTTGCCTTCTGTAACTTGAGTGGTGCAGCCAGAGCCCTTGCTGGTGAAGACTGAGGCAAAAACTTCAATGAGTACCTAAGCCTTCTCCATATCTCATGTGACCAGGTCTCCTGTTTCCTTCTGGAGAGTGCCCACATTTTCCCTAGTCTTCCTCTGATCACTGATGTACCTGTAGAAGCTTTTCTTGTTGTCCTTGATGTCCCTGGCCAGATTGAATTCTATCTGGGCTTTAGCTTCCCTAACCTGACCCCTGGCTGCTCGGACAACTTCTTTGTACTCTTCCCAGGCTACCTGTCCTTGCTTCCACCCTCTGTAGACTTTTTACATCTAAGTGTGTTGAGGAGCTCCTTGTTCATCCGTGTAGGCCTCCTGGCATTCTTGTCTGCCTTCCTCTTCATTGGGACACATTGCTCCTGGGGTCGGAGGAGGTGATCCTTGAATATTGAGCAGCTTTCTTGGGCTCCTCATCCCTCCAGGGCTTTATGGCATTTTTCCATGTTACCCCATGAAGCAGATCTCAAGAGGTCAGTCTCTTCTTCTGAAGTCCAGGGTAGCAAGCTTGCTTTGTACCCTCCTTGTTGCCCTAAGGGTCCTCAATTCCACCATTTAATGGTCACTGCAGCTAAGGTTAAAAGCCCTTAAGCTTCACATTGTTCACCAGCCCCTTCTTGTTAGTGAGAACAAGGTCCAGCATAGCACCTTTTCTCTTTGGTTCTTCTATCACTTGGAGAAGGAAATTGTCATCAATGCATTCCAGAAACCTCCTGGATTGCTGCTGCTTTGCTATGTTGTCCCTCCAGCAGATATCGGGGTGGTTGAAATCCCCCATGAGGACCAAGGCCTGTGAATGCGAAGCTGCTCCTATTTGTCTATAGAGGGCCTCATCTGCTCAGTCTTCCTGGTCAGGTGGCCTGTAGCAGACCCCCACTATGATATCACCTGCCCCTGTCTTCCCTTTAACCCTGACCCATAAGCTCTGTCAGCTCCTCATTCATCCCAAGTCTGAGCTCCATGGACTCCAGCTGGTCAGTGATGTAATGAGTGGCTCAGTTGTTCAGACCCTAGTGCTCTTTGCAATAAATCTTGTTTTGTGCAGATACATCTCGCCTGCTACCTCGCCCATTCAGGACAACCCCCCTTCTATTCTCCCCCACCTGTCCTTCCTAAAGAGGTTGTACACATGCATTCTCATGCTCCAGTCACAGCAGTCATCCCACCACGTCTCAGTGAAGACAGTAACATTGTAGCCCTGCAGATGTTGATCAACTCAAAATCATAGTCAGCTCATAGAAGTATCATGTTAAACACCTGTGATCAGCCTAAAACATGATTTGACAGATGGGAGTCATCTAATTTTAGAATACACTTAGCAGTGCAGCAACGGAGCAAGAAAGATAACAGACTGAATAACTTCACCTTCCTCAAATGAGAAAATATTTAGTTTAGAAGCCTGGATAAACATCTACAATTAATAACACCAGCAGAGGTCAGGGAGGAAACTAGTCACTTCAATTAGGATCGGTGGTCATACAGGCTCCTTTCCAGCAGGAGACAACCAAGAGAGGTCAAGTACCCCGCTTAAGCTCTGTACATCTTAAGTACTCTCACTCATGCATACCTTAAAGTCTTGACAGCCACAATCTTCTAGGAAAACCTGTAGAAAGGCTCTAGAAAGTGAGCAACCCAGATCAATCCTTCCACATCAAAACAGGCTACTGTTGTAAGCAAGCCTTTTTTATAAGCTTTCATCTCCCCCGGTGCAAGCAGTTGAGAAAGCCAAAGCATCCTATCACAGACAGGCCCACAAAACCCCATGACGTCTGACTTTATGGTAAACGGGTCTTAGTTTAACACAGGGCCAACAATTAAACTAATGACAATAAGTTCTCTATCCCTTCCCAGCTAGATAGGGAAAAGAGAGAAAGAATAAGAGAGGCTTCCAGATTGAAAACTAAACTAGACAGATTTAATGAAATACTAGTGATAAAATATGTACAAATATATAAAAATGTGTAGGAATGTACAGAACCCCTATTGCCCCCCACCCCCAGCAACTCTCACAGCATTCCCCTGAGCTTCGAGGCAGTCCTGAAAATGTTCAGGACTGCTGCTGGAGGTAACGGCAGAGCAGACAGGAGCTGAGGGTAGAGATATAGGGGTCAGGAACACATGGGCCTAGGGATCAAAGGAGATGGATAGATGAGTCCTCCCTGGACGCCAGCCATGGACGGAAGAGGAACTTGACTTCCATCATCCCTGAATTTATACTGAGAATGACACTTATGGGGATGGAATACTCCATTTGGCCAATTTCAGTCACCTGTGCAGTCTGTTCCTCCCAATATGAGAGTTGTAGATATGACTCTTCTGCTCCTTTAGTGTCCGAAGCAGCGGAGCAAAGTGTCCTTGGTCTCTCAGCAGTAACTATAAACATTCAAGTATTATGAGTCCACTAGCTGGAAAACTTGCTGTTAATTTCAGCAAGCGTGCTGCTTAAAAGACAGTTCACTGAAGGAAAAAAATAAATCAGTAAAAAGAAAATTGGCTTAATCCTAATTCAAACCAGGACAAAACAGAAACCACTTCTGCCTTAAAAATGGACTAATTCGCACTGTCAAGTGTGCAACAGGGCTTCCAGTGCACTTCTTCCCTTCACTAGTGTCCTGGTTTGAGCCAGGATAAAGCCATTTTTTCTTTATGGGTAAGCTTAGTGCTGCATTAGTTCAGTCCATCTGAAACAGATCACACCCACCTGCTTTATTCTAGTCCCATAAACAGATCAATTCAGTAAATATGCCTCACTTACTGGAGCAGCTGTCTGTCATTTAACTTTCACACTACGCAGGTTAAACAAAAGCACCAATATTCTACTCAATTGCTGTTCTATTTGGGGAAATAGTAATGATACTGGAACCCCACTAAGCTATTTTAGGCTCTCAGTGAGGTCCATATCAAAAGTACTCAGTTTTCAAGCAAGAAGGACTTCCCCCCCTCCTACATACCAGCCCTACAAACTCAGCTTGAGATCTACAAGTCCTGCTCCATCATTTCCTTCCCATGCACTACTACCAGTAATAAGGATCATGTAAGCCAAATACCATCATGACTGTCGAGGGGCAACTGATCAAAAGCCTGAGATACAAAGAGGATATTCAAGCTCATTCTTAGCTATGTTGTCTCAGCACGCCTAACCAGACAAAAAACTGTGAATGCAACTGAAATCAACAGCTATGAATGAAAATAAAACACAGAACGCATTATTTGGTCACCAAATAACTGTATACTAAGTGAAAAAATTGCCGCAAATGTGTGTTATGTATAAGAATGCTGAAGCTCAGTACTGTCTCAAAAGAGGCATGATATCAACTTTGAAGGCAAAAAGCACCTTTTGCAATAGCTCTGCAGATACAGAGTGAACATGCACAATTGGAGTCCTTTCCTGTAAACATTTGTCTGGCTTTCTTTTAATCACTGGGGGAGCATGGTAGGGGGACTCATCTCTTGGTAAACGTTTTTTAACAAGGAAAAACACTATGGATGAAGAGGTATGGAAGATGGCTCACTCATACAGGCTCAACACACATCACAGCTCAGGAAAGGCCCATGCTACCACCTCTGAAACAATCAGGCCACCTTTTGCCAATAGCGAATTCCCAAGCACAGTAGCCATCTCCTTTCCCCAGGGAGCAGTCAGAGCTTCATGATCTGTGCTGGGGCAACCAGAGATATAGGCTGGGGGAAGACGTGCTAGAGAGCAGCCCTCTGGAAAAAGACCTGGGGGTACTAGTGGATGAAAAGCTGGGCATGAGCCACCAATGTGCAATTGCAGCCCAGAAGGCCAACTCCATCCTGGGCTGCATCAAAAGAAGTGTGGCCAGCAGGTCAAGACAGGTGATTCTGCCCCTCTACTCTACCCTGGTGAGACCTCACCTGGAGTACTGCATCCAGCTCTGGAGCCCCCAACACAAAAAGGATGTGGACCTATTGGAGTGTGTCCAGAGGGCAACGAAAATTATCAGAGGGCTGGAGCACCTCTCTTATGAAGACAGGCATGTTCACAAGGGTATGCAACGATAGGTCAAGGGGTAATGGTTTCAAGCTAGAGAAGGGTAGATTTAGGTTGGACATTACCTGGGCAAAGAGGAATATAATGAGATTCAACAAGAGCAAATGCAGAGCCCTGCACCTGGGAAGGAACAACAACATGCACCAGTACAGGCTAGGAGGTGATCTGCTGGAGAGCAGCTCCGTGGAGAAGGACCTTGGAGTCCTGGTAGACAAGTTATCCATGGGATAACAATGTGCCCTTGTGGCCAAGAAGGCCAATGGTATCTTGGGGTGCATTAAGAGGAGTGTCTCCAGCAGATCAAGGGAGGTTCTCCTCCCCCTCTACTCAGCCCCGGTACTCACTTGGAGTACTGTGTCCAGTTCTGTGCTCCCCAGTTCAAGAGGGACAGGGATCTACTTGAGCAAGACCAATGGAGGGCTATGAGGATGATTAAGGGACTGGAACACCTGCCTCACGAGGAAAGGCTAAGAGTGTCCCAGATGGGATGGATGACAGACAACGCATATATGCAGTAATCAAGATTTATTGCATACAACGCTGGGGGTTTTAATTATTCTGGAGGAGAGGCATAAGTACAGTAAAAGTGTAGGGAAATTGGGAGATAAGAACAGAAGTGCAGTTTGAATGCAAAGGGCATATTAGTAGTGAATTTTACTATTTATAATTAAATCAAAAAACAAAGGTTAACCACCAAAATGCTGGCAACTTACTTATTATAAAATATTATACTAGGCCTAAAATATTATCATCTTTAAAGGATCTTACAATCTTAAACTTAATAATGAAGATTACTTAATGTTAAGTTTGCTAATAAATACAATGTCCTGGTTTGAGCCAGGATGAAGCCACTTTTACTGATTTTTTTTCCTTCAGTAAGCTTTCTTTTAACTAGCAAAGTGTTCCAGCTTGGACTAATAACAAATGTTGGATTGTTTTTATTATTGCTGGGACTTCAAGTTGACATCTTTGCATTGCCGGCTCAGGCACTATGGGGAGATCTATAATCCCCCCATAGGAGGCTGAATTAGACAGACAGCAAAATTGGCCAAAGATATTCCATTCCATATATCTATGCAAGTTCACAGGAAGGTCAGAGATCACAGATGACAACTTCCTTCCTGCTTCTTCTTCCCTTTTCTTCCGTCCATGGCCGGCGTCCAGGGAGGACACCGTCCATCCATTACCGTCGACCCCTAGGATCGAGCTCTCCTGACCCTCATAACTCTGCACTCTCTCCAGCAGCAGTCTGAGATTTTTGGGGCTGTTCGCAGCTAAGGAGAGTGCTGTGGGAGTTGCTGGGGGTGGGGGAAGGAAATAGGGGTTTTGCACACTCCTGAACACATTTGTATATAATTGTATATATTTTCTTTTATCATTAGTGTTTAATTAAAGCTGTGTAGTTTAGTTTTCAATCCAGAACATCTCTCTCCTCATTCTCTCTCTCCTTCCCTATCTGGGTGGGAGGGGGAGGGGATCGAGAGCATTGTTGTCAATCCTGAGTCAAATTGTGACAAACAGTGAATGAGTAATATTTCTCATCCTTGTCAGGCCACAGCTGGGTGTCCTTGGTCCGATCACAACTCCCGAGAATCAGTCTCTCTGCCAGGCATCCCTGTTAGAGGAGAGAAGGTCCAGCAACTTCTCCGGGAAAGTGTATGGAGATCTTTCCGATCAAAAATGGGACCAAGCTTTTATAGAATACAGTGGATTGACTGCTGTCATTTAACCATTAGCCATACCTCCGACATCTCTTATTTCAATAAAAGGAAAACAGTGGAAAAAAGCATGAAGGCCCTGTTCCCACCAAGCAAACTCTGTTGTTTATCTGTTCACTATTACTTTATCTCCATTTCAGGCTTAGCTGTGGCTGGGCTGAG
Source organism: Apus apus (assembly GCF_020740795.1). NCBI lineage: Eukaryota > Metazoa > Chordata > Aves > Apodiformes > Apodidae > Apus > Apus apus. The sequence goes on along the minus strand of NC_067311.1, from coordinate 8,425,453 downwards.
CTCCGCGTTCTTCAGCACTGGAGAACAGCTGGTGTTATGCACATCCACTTGGCCCTCTGTTTATACCTTTCAAGGTTGATACCAGCTCAGAGTTTGCTAGGCCTTTTCCCTTCTCATGGGAACCTTTCACTGCAGGCCATGGCCTGCAAAATGAGAGACAAAAAGCATTTGAATCATAAAAGGCAATTGAGGCAGGCAAAGAGACCTGGGGCTTTTCAGTCTAGAGAGGAGAAGACTGAGGGGGGATCTAATCAATGTCTATAAATACATGAGGGCTGGGCATTAAGAAGGCAGGGACAACCTCTTTTCACTTGTGCCCTGTGATAGGACGAGGGGCAACGGATTCAAACTTGAGCACAGAAAGTTCCACCTCAACATGAGGAAGAACTTATTTACTGTGAGGATTACAGAGCACTGGAACTGGCTCCCCAGAGAGGTTGTGGAGTCTCCTTCTCTGGAGACTTTCAAGACCTGTCTGGATGCCTTTCTGAGTGATCTGCCCTAGTTTTTTTGGTCCTGCTCTGGCGGGGGGGGTTGTACTCGATGATCTTCAGAGGTCCCTTCCAACCCCTAACATTCTGCGATTAGGAAAAATTTCTTTAATATGAGGGTGGTGGATCACTGGAACAGGTTGCCTAGAAAGGTGGTGGAGGCCCCATCCCTGGAGACATTCAAGGTCAGGTTTGACAGGGCTCTGAGCAATCTGTTCTCGTGCGAGATGTTCCTGCTTATTGTAGGGGGGTTGGACTAGATGACCTTTAGAGGTCCCTTCCAACTCAATACATTCTATGATCTTATGATCACTTTAAGCCAGTCTAAGTGTGACTGACACAGAAATGAATCCTGCCCTTCACAGTGCTCCCCCCTCTTGCAATCTACTCTCCCTTGAATCAACAGTAGCATTTTTTGGCCAATAAACCAGGTAAAAGTCTCCTAGCAAGATCTGAATTCATAAGCAGGTCAGTTGTCTGGCTCACCACAGCTCCACAAACCCTGGCACAAGTTACAAGCTTGAGAAGAACTGCAGCATCCCTTTGACAGCAGGCTGCATTTAAGCTAGCCTAAAGCAACCATGTAACTTCAGGGTGAATGACACACAGTGGTCTTCACAGTGGGTGAAGTTTGCAAATGATGTTCATGAAAGCACTTTCCAAAATACAAGTTTATAAGCACAGGAGTATGCATTTTCTATTCTAAAAGTTACACAATGAGGCACAGAGCAGTAAATGAGTCACAGCACAGCAAATTATTCAGTTATTTCATTTACCATATTCACGACTAGAGTATTTCACAATGGAAAACATTTGTCAGGCCTGTTTCATAGTCCGTCCTTGGAGGAGTTCACCAAGTGACAAGAGGGAGCAAGTTTACTGGAATGGGCTCCTGGAGAACTACCACACTCACAAGGAAGCATTATAACCATGCTGTGCTGCTGTATCAGCAGCTTTCCTCACAGCAGTAGACTTGGTCAACAAGGAATGTGCACACTCCCTATAAAAAGGGAGGGGGAAGAGTGATAATGCTGCTAAATTATAACTGGAAATGCAGTTTCAAATTCTCTCAGAGTAAAGGTTTAGATTATAAATGACAAAAGCCATTTGTCAGACAACCTAAGGTTACCAGCCTTAGAAAGAAGAGAGACATCAGGCTTGTATTTTAGCTTTAAACCTGTATTTACAAAGACCATAGATCTTGGCCTTTAATCAGCACACCACCTTTATGACACAACCCAGGTTTTGTAGGCCAGTACCAAACTAGGACAAAGAGTCTCTGAACAGCTGACACACAGCTCAAGCTAACGGAGGCCCTTTCATTATAACACCAACTCCTAGTTCCTGTATCTGCAGCAGCATGCCCATGTCAAGGCTAATGAGCTGTAACCACCACACTGGATGCTGCCATTAGACGCCTAGAGCACAACAGCCTCCTGCTCACAAATATATTCATTCCCACAGGAAACCAAACTGGCAGTGCTTTTACCCATGGAACAGAGGAGCTGCTCAATACCAAGAGCAAGGTGTGATGGTACAGAGCTCTGTGGGAGATGAGCCAGTCAAAGGTCCCTCCAACCTGTGTTGAACATGCTGCTGTCAATATACACTACTTATACCCAGCTACTGATAGCATATTCAGTCGCAGTCCCCCCACCAGCCCATGCTGCAAATGTACCCTTCCCACTGTACTTCAAACCAGCATCAGATGGCAGCAACTGCAATATAGGTGGATCTGCTTATTTCCTCACACCACACACTCCCCCATCCCCAGGTTCAGGACAATAATTTCCTTACCAAGATCACATGCAATGCTATCCCTTCCAAGCTACCTAGCCCAAAACACAGCTACAGATAACACCTCACCTCCACCTACCTATCAAGCTATATGTATGCTAGGTTAATATACAGACTTCTTTTTGCACTCATGCTGCTGACTTCTCCCACCTCATTCACCCACATAACTTCTGCCTGAGGTGCTATCATACTACCACCTGCCCCACGTAATCATCTTCTCACTTCCACTTGCAAATAATTGAGTACACTGAGGCCCTTGCCTGGAATGTGATTCTGCCATTGAGCCTTTGCTGGTTCCATTGCAGTGCATCACATTAGGATGGCTCTCAACAGTGGAGAGTTTTTCTGGATATGCTTCAGGATTTGTATTCCTTTACCTTTCAGTGCTTCTATAAATTGATGATTCCTCTCTCAGAACTTTTGACCTTTACTGGCTTTTGTGGCTCTCCTTTTACTTCCTAAAAATCACAGCTCAGTGTCTCATTGCACAGTCATCCTCCTCTACTTCCTCCTTTCAGTACATGTTTCTCAACACTTCATCTCTACTTCTTAACTCCATTTTGTTATTCAAGGAAGGAGGGAAAGATGGACCTCATAGCAGGCAAGATTTACGGAAGTGCATGCTCATGATTCACATCTCTTTCCATTTATCCAGTCTATCATTGCACTCCCCATCCTTAATCCCAGGTCAGCACAACATATAGCCTTGGAGAAAAACAAAAACAAACAAACAAAAAACCAAAAGCCCCCCCAAAAAAAACAAACAAAAAAATACAACAAAAAAACCCAAACAACTCCTCTCAGTTCTTCTCAAGTCTGGGTACCAGAAATATTCACAACTATGGAGAAAGAAAAAAAAAGAAAAAAAAAAAAAAAGAAGCACATACCTGCTCTCTTTGTAATACTGAATGTTTTAAAATGAAGCAATTTATTGTCTGTTGAGGAGAATTGAGACACAATTTGACTATATCTTAAAAGAAATTCAGTTATATTCTGATCTTATCAATCCATATTTAACTCTATGAATAAATCTGTTTCAAAGTTGTGCAAAATCAAGTCAATGGTTTTGTTTTACCACTATAATGATGGAGCCTCCACCATGACCCAACAGAAATAGCTTCTGCTTCTGATAGAGTACAGTCCAACAAACATCCTTCAATTAAATAGAAAGTCAGTGCTTTCTGAAAAAGTTTCCTTTGTGTGTCAGATAAATCTTTATAAAATTTAAATTGGGATGTAAGGTTAAAAAAGAGAGCAAGAGAACACCCACTTGATAACTTAAAACATATTTTAAAGTTTTTAAAGCTACAGGACAGCTAAGTTACAGTTTGCCAACCTGCTTTCCATTTTGAAAACTTTGTTTCATTTTGTAGGAAATAATCTATCAGCTTCCATGCCTTTGCTAATACCCATTGAAAGTAGACTATATCCTCCTTAAATACACCTCTTCAGGTATCTACTAAGCTCTCTGACCTCTACCTTATCTTGGGCATTACAACTTGCCCACTTCTCTTTCTAACCTCTCATCTATAAAGGTCAATTCAGCATTTTACTACCTCTGTTCTCTTCAAGTACATATTATTTAATGCACCAAACTCATTTACTCCTAAACACTTCTTCACTCCTGCCACCAAACAACCACACATTTATCATCTACATAACTACCTACAAATTAAGCCTGTAAATTATTGCCAGGCCACATGACAATGTAAAGTTTGATCACTGAAAACTGTCAGTAAAACTAAGTGATATGCTGCTTCTAAAAGTAGCACTAATCAAGTTATTCTCAGCTTCCTTATCCCATCAGGCTGCCAAAGCATCTGTTACATCAAGTCCCATTCCTAGTCACTGCCTACCATTCATGCATTAGTAGCACATTTAGCTGAAGTAATCTCTATAAATTCATGCATTTGACCAAGGAAGCTGCATGATGGCGCTCTCACATATCATGGCTTGCAATAACAAAGAGCTAAAAAAGTTAGACATCTTACAATATATTAATCCCTCCGCTCTAGAAGAAGCAAAATGGAAGTTTCATGCTTCTATGTAATACAGCTACATTAAATCCAGATACAGAATATAATGGACTGATATTTTATCCCAAATACACTAATACACAATGGAGTCAAATCCAGCTGGCGGCCAGTCACAAGTGGTGTTCCTCAGGGCTCAGTGTTGAGACCGTTTCTGTTTAACATCTTTATTGATGATCTTGATAAGGACATAGAGCGTATCATCAGTAAGTTTGCAGATGACACCAAGCTAGGTGGGAGTGTTGATCTGCATGAGGATAGGGAGCCTCTACAGAGAGACTTGGATAGATTGGATTGTTGGGCTAATGTTAATGGTATGAGCTTCAACAAGGCCAAGTGCCAGGTCCTGCACTTGGGCCACAACAACCCCATGCAACGCTACAGGCTTGGGGAAGTGTGGCTGGAAAGCTGTCTGGCAGAAAAGGACCTGGGGGTTCTAATTGACAAGCGACTGAATATGAGCCAGCAGTGTGCCCAGGTGGCCAAGAAAGCCAATGGCATCCTGGCTTGTATTAGAAATAGTGTGACCAGCAGAAGTAGAGAGGTGATTGTCACCCTGTGCTCAGCACTGGTGAGGCCACACCTGGAGTGTTGTGTCCAGTTTTGGGCACCTCAATTCAAGAGAGATATCGAGGTGCTGGAGTGAGTACAGAGGAGGGCAACGAAGCTGCTGAAGGGCCTAGAGAATAAATCTTATGAAGAATGCCTGAAGGAGCTGGGAATGTTTAGTTTGAGGAAGAGGAGGCTGAGGGGAGACCTCATCAGTCTTTACAGCTACCTGAAAGGACATTGTAGAGAGGTTGGTGCTGGTCTCTTCTCACAGGTAATTAGTGACAGAACAAGAGGGAATGGCTTCAAGCTGCAACAGGGGAGGTTTAGACTGGACATTAGGAAAAATAATTTCACAGAAAGAATGGTCAGATACTGGAATAGGCTGCCCAGGGAGGTGGTTCAGTCACTATCCCTGGATGTGTTTAAGGGTCATTTGGATGTGGCATTGGTGGATATGGTTTAGGGGAGAACTTTGTGGAGTAGGGATGATGGTTGGACTTAGTGATCCCAATGGTCTTTTCCAACTTGAATGGTTCTATTATTCTATGAATTGTAGTCAGTTGGCAAGGTTTCAGTTTACAACCTAAACCAGTGGAGGAACTGAGACTCATTTTGCATGTACAACAGCAGCAATACAGCTAGTTTTCCCAGTTGTCATTGATCATAACACAGTATTTCAGAATAAAAGCATTTCAGGTTTCCTTCCTTTAGCTAATATATTAAACAATTAATTTAGACTATTGATTTTTCCCTGTTCTTGAACTTTTAAAAATCAGCAGACTCAGCAGAATTATCTTGAAGAAGCACAAGCCATGCTTAATGTAGTCACTGAGGCCAGCTTTGAAAAAATGCAAACAAGTGTTTTACTAAGACTACTTTTCACCCTCCCAAAGCAGTGTACTGATTTTCCCTCTCATGTTTTAGGAATAGAGTGCTTCACTGAGGCAATTGCTGTGAAAGTCATCAATAGCTTATTGTAAGGTTCTTCACACAACTTTGCTGACTGGCTCATGTTTTCCAGATTATCTGTAGATAGTTTTGTTTAAGAATTCCTAACACAGTAATTTTACCTGCCATCCTTTCATGTCCAAAACTGCAGCTAAGTGGCAAAAATGAACAGCTCCCAAGCATATGTAATTCTGAAAACCATACTATCTACATTTATTTATACTTTCCTTAAAAGCACTATCAATAACATCATTAATCACTGAATATGGATTGGTGCTCTATGAGATTTAGGCCATTCAAAATATCAAAGCTAAATATAGAAACTATATATTAATAAAGCTCACCAGCTGCTCTTGACAAGGGTAAGCTAGAAGCTGATATGCTGAAGACAGTTTGTGCTGCCACTATGCCTTGCACACATAGCTGAACACTGATATGTAGAGAGAACACAAGTCACTATTATAAAATAAGAAAACGTCAAACAAACCCAAGAGAGCCCATGCTGATAAAAGCCTTTAACCCAAAGTCATGCTCTTAACATAAGTTTAAAAATATGAAAATAATTAGAATACATGCAAACTTGATCCTCTACTGTATTACAGATTGTAAATTTGTCACATACTTTATAAAACAGCTTATCCAATTTTAAGTGCCTAAATGGTCAAATGTTCTTTATTTCATTAGTCAGTATAAATTAAACATTGTAGTCAGCTGCACAATTTCTGCAGTTTCTGCATTACTACCCAAATGTCAGTAACCAGTTAGCAGTTAAACTTGGCATGTGTACAAAGTATCTCACTTCTTAAATGTCATACAACTATGCAACATTTGATTTTCCTAGTCTTTAAAATGAACATTTGAATGGCAATAACTTTGTAAAAAAAATAAAATATATATTAACACCTACTTCTGTGAAATTGTGAAATTTCTGCCTATAGTGATTTCCTGCTCTCCTATCTTTCTGATAATCCCTTAATGTATTAAAGGTCTAACACCAAATAACAATGAAAGATGACTTATGCAAACAGGTAGATTGTTAAGTAAAGCAGGACAAAAGGTAAGTAACCTGAATTTTTAGCACATTAATTCAGTAAATGAGCTTCTGATTTATCTGATCTGCTAGTTCTACTAATGTGAACATAAGCTTACTGACAAGTTTTACTGCATCCTTCCAATTAATGTCAGATCTTCTCAGCCATTGTCCATGCATTTCTAAAGCAAAAATTTCCACATATTTCAATACTGTCAAATATACTCACTTATAAAAAGGAGAAGAGTGTTAGAGTAAAAAATAATATATGAAGTTCTCCTTTTTAAAGCATGTGATGATGCAAATCACAATCTTAAAATATACTTTAAAGACAGTTTAAGATTTCGCTCTTTCACACTTTGTTTTTCATTTTTCAGAAGGGTTTAATAAAGTATTGGTTAAAAGCCCACATTAGGAGACACTTCAGTCTATTTCTGATTTGACACAATTCATTAAAGTCTTTTGTACAATTGCCCAGCTCCTACAGCAAGCCTTTTATCAGTTCTGACTTAACCACAAAGAAATTCTCTGCACTTTAGTTACTATTAGAAGGCTACTCCTCTGGTCTATTTACACATTTGCAGAATTAAGTCATAAAAAAAATAAAGATAGTGGCTTACATCACAAGTTATCTAGACATCCTGGTCTTCAATACTGGGGCCAAGGCAACAGAGATTGGATGCATATTGCTACCTCAGAAAATAGCATAGTAATGCATCACAAGGGCATTACATAAATCATTATAATTGGCATGTAGCAAGAAGGAGAATGCAAACCAGCATACAGTAACAGCCAAAAACTCTAGTGATGCAGGTTACAGAAGGTTATGAACCCATGTAATGAGCTGCATGCATATCCAGCCAAGAGAAGCTATTTACATAGGTAGTTTTAGATAATAAACCAAAAGGAAATATTGGAAGTTCAAGGCGACATCTCCCAGAACAAGTGCAGTTACTGGACAGTACTCAATTATCCACATGCCGTCAGGTTGACTGCGTTCCAGGCAATCAGAATCTGCATTAAATCTGTACCCTTGCTGTATATTAAAGCTTTTTTAAATTTCAAATTAGTTCCTATCACAACAAATTCATAAATTAGAATAGCTTTTGCCAGCTAAAATAGTGTGGTCCTTTTTTATATTTTTTTTAATAATGCAGTAAATTCTCCCATATAAAATCAGCTAAAGAGAAAGTAAGTTGAGGGATGTCAGCTGCATTCCTATACTACCATAACTTTGCATTTGTATTTTGTTAAGTACTATGAAAATTCAGGATTAGTCTTGACATAAAAACTTGATGTCCTGGTTTGAGCAAGGAGGAAGCCAATTTTCTTTTTATTGATTTTTTTTTTCTTCAGTGAGCTCTCTTTTAACTAGCAGCAAGTTTTCCAGCTACTGGACTGATAACACTGGAATATTTATGTTACTGCCAAGACATCAAGGACACTTTGCAGCCTCAGATGCTAAAGGAGAAGAAGAGTTGTATCTGCAACCCTCCTGTAAGGGAGAAGCGAACTATACAGACAGCAAAATTCACCAAAGTATTCCATTCCATATATCTACGAAAGCTTGGTATAAGGCCAAGGACAATGGAAGTCAAGCCCCTACCTGCTTCCTTCTTCTTCTTCCCTTCTCTTATGTTCATAGCCAGCATCTGGGGAGGACCCATCACCACCGATCGCTAGGCTCGTGCATTCCTGACCCTCATAACTCGATCCTCAGTCTATCTCCGGCAGAGCAGTCAGAGACATTTCAGAACTGCTCACAGCTAAGGAGAGTGCCGTGAGAGTTGCTGGGGGGGGGGGGGAGGCAATAGGGTTTTGCACATTCCTGAACATACTTGTATATGATTATACATATTTTCTTTTATCATTAGTATTTAATTAAAGCTGTCTAGTTTAGTTTTCAATCTGGAAAGTCTCACTCCTTTATTCTCTCTCTACTTTCCCTACCTGGGTGGGAGGGGGAGGAGATCAAGAGCATTATTGTCACTGGTTCAATTGCCAATCCTGAGTCAAACCGTGACAATAATTTATTGGAGCCCAAACATGGGGCTGTATCTTAAGTCCAGGCTTTAAATTCTCGCTAATTGGTGAATGTTTGGAATTCCACCTCTGATGGGAGGAATCCCTCAGATAGCTATGGGCAATGCTTCTGCTGAATATAGATGGGTTGAAAACAGAACAGACACTTTCTGCAATATTTTTTCAGGACCTTTTTTCCCCAACATGCAATCGTACATGTGGTATGCAGCCGGGATAATAATGCTCTGTGTAGCTGCTCTTGTTATTGTTTTATGGTTTATTGACAGGACTATAACCATAATCAACCATGTAATAACCTATTTAGTGATCACAGGGGTTTTGGTACTGATCTGTATGATGGCACTGTATGTGTACAGTACAAATCCTCATGTGAACATAAAGATCTATGTTGGCAACGGCAGTAATAGGTTCAGTTTTACCTCTCCATTTTCTCTCAGGCTGAGTCTCCCAGCTCTTGATCTGAACAGCACTGTTTCACTCAGGATGCTTCTGCTGAATGTTTATAATATACTGTGGATGTGTAGAGTTGTTCCACTCACTGCCACTCCCCCATAGGCAAGGTTTCCACCACCACCGCTGCTGCTGCAAAGACCAAGGCCACATCCACTTGATACAAACGAGTAAAGGTTAATCCTGTGATCAAGAGTAAAGCAAAGATGAAAGGTCTCAGACCTTACCCCAGTCCAAAATCTCCACTGTTTCTGCAAGACCAAGAAGAAAGTGATGGAGAAGATTCTTCTTAAGCAGATGGAGGAGCAGACCCTTCTAAAACAGATAAAGGAGCAGGCTGCTCTCAAGCAGATAAAGGAGCAGGCCACTCTCAAGCAAATTACGATGACCTTGTCCAGCCTTTCTCTCTAAAGGAACTGTGCCTCATGAGAAAAGATTTCACCCACAATGAAGGTGAGCCGCTTCTTTCTTGGTTGCTCTGATGCTTTGATAGTGGGGCTGATATCTATGATGGGGACAAAAGAGAAGCCAAGCAGTTGGGATCCCTAGCTAGAGATGCTGTTATTGATAGAGCAATTGGTAGTAAGACAGGAACTACCAAGCTGTGGAGCCGACTTCTTTCAGCTGTAAGGGAGAGATACCCCCATAAGGGTGACGTTGACTGGTGCCAGAGCAGAACGCCCATTCTTGAGAGAGTGTCCTGGTTTGAGCCAGGACTAAGCCAATTTTTCTTTTCACTGATTTTTTTTTTTCCTTCAGTAAGCTTTCTTGTAACTAGCAACTGTGTGTTCTGCTAGGCTGATAAGACAGTGGAATGTTTTTCTAACTACTGAGGTTTCAAGGTTACACCTTCACTCCGCCAGCTCAGACACTATGGGGAGATCTCTGACCCCCCCCCGTGGGAGGCTGAGTTAGACAGACAGCAAAATTGGCCAAAGATATTCCATTCCATATATCTACGTAAGCTCAGAGGAAGGACAGAGATCTTAGAAGACAGCTTCCTCCTTCTTCTTGCCGCTCTCTTCCGTCCATGGCCGGCGTCCGGGGAGGACTCTGCTCATCCATCACCGCCGACCCTTAGGCTCGAGCTCTCCTGACCCTCATAACTCTCCGCTTTCTCCAGCAGCGGCTCCGGGATTCCTTGGGACTTTTCCCAGATCAGGGGAGTGCTGTGGGAGTTGCTGGGGGTGGGGGGGGAGGCGAGAGGCTTTTGCCCATATCTGAATATATCTGTATATAATTGTATATATATTTTCTTGTGTGATTCATTAGTGTTTTAAGTAAAGCTGTGTAGTTTAGTTTTCAATCCAGCCAAGTCTCTCTCTTTTTCTCTCTCTCCTTCCCTACCTGGGTGGGGGGGGGAGGGGATTGAGAGCATTGTTGTCGGACCTGAGTCAAACGGTGACAGAGAGTCATCACGATTTTGAGAGAATTAGTTGTGTGAGAGGTGATCTATGATAACAATGGGATTACAAATCCTGATGACGTCCTGTGTGACATGCTCATGTTCTGGAGATTTGTGCAGGCTGTACCAACAGCACACGCCCATATATTCTCCTTCATGAGATTTTTTGATGACTACGAAAGACCAACTGTGCATGAAATGGCTTTTAGAGCACAACACGTAGACATGTTCTCTGATTCCCATCAGTCCACACCTCAGCCATTGAAAAAATGACTGACAGAAGGAATAAGATGCCAAAGAGATGGCAAGGTAAAGCCCAGTATCTCCCTAGAGACAATTGGGCTCATGTTGCAGCCATTAAGAGGAGACGTCAGGCTACAAGACAACAGCGAGAGAGACAGGACCCTCTCTGATGCTGCCTGTGTTCTCTCTTGTGTGATTATTATAAAGAGGACATAAGAACCTGAGACAATAAACCCACTGCTATTCTCCAGATAGACGTACAAGAGCTGCAAAATAGAATAAATGCAGGAGACGGCCCTTCCAGAAAGAAGGCTGTTGCAGTCTCCAGCAACCAGTCCTTCCACCAGGATGGTACATCAAGCTCAAACACTCAATATTAGAGGTGCCCTGCATCCAGCCAGGAGGAGAAGAGGGACAACCGAGTTTATTGGACCGTGTAGATTCGGTGGCCTGGCACATTAGAACCACAAAAGTATACAGCCTTAGTGGACAATGGTGCAAAGTGTACCCGAATGCCATCAAATCATGAAGGGACAGAAT